>NC_136814.1:96926580-97389861 GCF_951394365.1 Tetrao urogallus | reverse complement strand
CAATCTAGCTAGCATAAACCAGATTTCTATTTATTGTGGGAATAGTTGGTGCGTATGATATTGCTTCAAAGATGAAGAGAAGCCAAATCTTCGTGAGGTATTTCTATCTTTAAAGTAGTCCTGAAGATATTGTTTCATACTGCAGAACTTTATAAAAGTGCTATTTTCATATCTTCTCAGCATTCAGCATCCATTTCACTCTATAGTAATATTCTAAGCCTATTATGATTGAGATATGAACAAAACTTACCTCTTTGCATGTGTGAAAGAGAAAACATATTCTATTGTTTTGTAAATGTAATATAGAGCTAATTTTTATTTGAGTACAAACCAGACTACGTATTCACGCAGATAAACATGCTCTCTAGGTAAATCTTTCATGATTATATGTTAGACTGCTGTTAAATACAAAAACAGCTGCCTGTTTTGAAGGATGACTAACTGCCAAGGCTTCATGCATACCTTGGACAGTGTTATTAGTCTTTCGGTCTTACTGGAACTTGAACACAATAGAGTGATAAAGATCAGGATATCCATCACTGATAACGTAAGCTCTTAAGTTATTAAGAGAAGTAAGTCTAATCATATATGCCTAAGTATGGGGAAAATAGACTGATTGCTGCTAACCCCACTCATATGTAAACCTACAAAAAAAGAGAGAACATACTGCTAAGGTTAATTGCTGAAAACAGAAACATTTTGGTGAGACACAAGTTAAGTTTGTAGCCACTGAAGAACATAATTCAGAAAAATTGTAGATTTCTTAATGTCTCCAGATAAAGACATTTGTGGAAAATCTCTGTGAGTCAAAAACTAAGTATTGGGATGAGCAGAAAAATCGACTGTTGAAAATAAAAGATCTGTCATACACAGGAGCTATGACTACAGGTTCAAACAGCACTGTGATTCCAAAGAGTTTTTCTACACAAAAAGAGCTGCGGAGCCTACCAAAATTTTTGATTAAATGCATTTCTATTTATTCCAGTAAAAAAGAGATTCTTTTTCCCCAAAAACATCCTGAAGATTATGGACTATGTTTTTCCCTTTTTGCAGTGAAGATGTTCATGAATAATTAATAAAGTTTTTAGGTCCAAAAATCTCTGAGTAATGGTAAATAACAAGTTTTACAGTGTGATCTATTATCAGCAAATGTATCTTTTGGTATTTAATTCTTTGATTATACTGTGCTGTGGAACTGGATAATCCTTTTGATTTCCCCACTTTTAGAAATTACCAGTTAATGGGAGTGAGAGCAAAATTTTATGGCAAAAAATGGGGATTGTTGTTAAGAATGTTGCCTCTTCTTTGCTTCTTTATTGGGTGAAGAGTGTAGGGAGAGGATTTAGCTCTCCTTTTCTGGCATTTTTCTTCTAGTTGTAAGTATAATTTACATAGATTATCACTGCAACTTTTTCAGCTGCTTAATTAATGGTCTTTTAAGGAAGCTAGCAACACTCCTCTAAGTAGCTTTGTTGGGAACTCGTTGTGACTGAGTTTCAGAATTTGAAAAAAAAAAAAAAAAAAGCAGTTGATATAAATTCTCTTGAAAAATCCATTAAAAATGTGATACTTGATTGACTAATTTTAAAAATTAATGTTGTGAATATAATACTACTTACAGGGTACACTCCATTCTACCGGACTGTACCTCCTCAGTGAGAATTCTTCCAGCGAATGAAGCAATAATCTTATGGAAATGTAGAAATGAAATAATGGTTTTCCTTCCAGTAATGTCTGAAGCTTGGAGTATATATTGGGAACTCTCTAAAAGAAGATCTCTCAGAGGAAGCTTCAGACAGCTTGCTGTTGAGTTGAATGTGACATGTGGGTAAAGAGAACATGTAAAAAAAGGAGCAAAATATCAATAAACAAACTATAAACTTGTAAATATATCTGACTGAACCTGGCTTGAATTGCAAGCTCGTGCAAAAACAAATAGACTTGACAAGTGAGTTTTCTTATGTGTTTATTCTGCTCCACAATGACTGTAACTGTCTGCAGAAGAGTTTTTTCTTTAAACAAGAATAAAAGTCTGTACCATCTGCTTATAGCTCTTGATATGGACCTTTTGTAGCTAACCAAACACTATATCTTAATTTTCAGCAAGACAGAGTGTTTTTTCTGTAACTTTTCAGTTTCCTCTGCAATATTTCAATGTGTTAGTTGTAGGTTATCACAGCCATTACCCATTTTAAGTAAGAATGGCTGGAATAAGGATATGACAGCAATTCAGAAGGGCTAAGATGACAGTGTCTTCAAAGTAGTTGTTCATTCTTTGATCAGATGAAACAAAATATATTGCGTATAGATTTGAACTCATAGATGAAGACTACGTACTTCTGTTTCTGCTCTTGTGTTTTGCTTTTTACAGGCAGAAGATGAGAACAAAAAATAGTCATGATATGGAGGACAACACAGCAAAGTTGTGTGTGAGTGTGAGAAGGAGATTGACTGGTGGTGGCAGTCCCTATTGGCTCCAAGATCTGGGAGCGTAGCTGAAGCACCGCATGGAGCATCTCACCCCCCACAGCCTCATAAACAGGTGAGAGAGGGGAAACAGCAGGCTGACGGTGTTGCAGTGAGCCTCCTGTCCTCTCCTCCACCTTTGAGCAATTTGAGAAAGGGGGAGGAGTAGAAACAGGTACTGGTTTGATGAAGCAGGCGTCCCCCATCCCAACCATCTTTGGCCCCGCAGGTGCCTCTGCGTAATAGGTTTGAGGCCCTGGAACCTGAGGGAGAGGATTGTGGGGATATGGAGGGAGGTCAAACTGTGAGGTTGCCTCTGGTACAGCGGTTGACCCCACACCTCAAGACTGCTTCCACCCAGAAGGACAGAAAGGTGGTGGTTGTGGGAGACTCCCTGCTGAGAGGAACCGGAGGCCCTATATGTCGCCCTGACCCTGCCCATAGGGAGGTGTGCTGCCTTCCTAGGGCACGGGTCAGGGACATTTCTAGGAGACTTCCTGGTCTGATTCACCCTTCTGATTATTACCCGCTATTGATAGTCCAGGCTGGCAGTGATGAAGTTGCTGGGAAAAGTCTCAGGGCTATCAAGAAAGACTTCAGGAGACTGGGGCGGGTAGTCGAGGGAGCAGGCGTGCAGGTGGTGTTTTCCTCTATACCTTCAGTGGCAGGGCAGGATGTCGAGTGGTACCAAAAAACCCACCTCATAAATAAATAGCTTAAAAGCTGGTGCAAATGCAGGAATTTTGGTTTTTTTGACCATGGTGCAACTTACTTGGTGCCTGGTATGATGGCAGCAGATGGATGTAGCCTGTCTCTGAGAGGGAGGAGGATCTTAGCTGAGGAACTGGCAGGACTCATTGACAGGTCTTTAAACTAGGTATGAAGGGGGAAGGGGACAAAACCAGAGCTGCTGGGGTTGAGCGGGTCGTTCGAGGGCTTGTACCGAACTTGATAGACGATGATGGTGAGGTACAAAGTGATGGACTGGGGCAGGGGGGAGTTGGGGATGCTACTGTTCTAGGGAAGCCTAGATCCTCTATGAAGGAGGTAAGATGGAAAGCTCAGCTGAAGTGCCTTTATACCAATGCACGCAGCCTGGGAACCAAGCAGGATGAGTTGGAAACTGTGATGCGCTTGGAAAGGTACGACCTTGTTGCCATCACGGAAACATGGTGGGATGAATCCCATAACTGGAACACCACTGTTGAGGGCTATCGGCTCTTTAGAAGGGATAGGCTAGGTATGAAGGGTGGGGGAGTTGCCCTCTATGTCAAAGAGTGGATAGACTGAGAGGAGCTCCCTCAGAGAAATGGTCAGGAACAAGTTGAGAGCCTGTGAGTTAGAATTAGGGATGGGTCTAACAAAGGTCAACTGGTGATAGGAGTACACTACAGGCCGCCTGATCAAGGGGAGACTGTTGACAAGGCTTTCCCGCTTCAGATGCGGGAGGCTTCGTGCTTGCAGGCTCTTGTGCTGATGGGGGACTTCAACCATCCAGATATCTCTTGGAAAGACCACATGGCGAGTTGCAAAAGGTCTAGGAGACTTCTGGAATGTGTTGATGATAACTTTCTGGTCCAGCTGTTGGACAGACCGACCAGAGGTGAAGCGTTGCTGGATCTGCTGCTCACCAATGCGGAGGAAATCATTACTGGTGTTAAGGTTGGAGGCAGCCTGGGTTGTAGCGACCACACCCTGGTCGAGTTCGTGGTCTCGAGGGAAGTGGGCCTTGCAAAAAGTGGTGTCAGGACCCTGAACTTTGCAAGAGCGAACTTTAAGCTGTTCAACGGACTGCTGGCTGAGATCCCCTGGGATGCTGTCTTAAAAAACAAAGACATTGAGGAGAGCTGGCTGTTCTTCAAGGATACCTTCCTGAGAGCACAAGAACTCTCCATCCCTCTGAAGAAGAAAGTGGGCAGAGGAAGTAGGAAGCCGGTGTGGCTCAGTAAGGACCTGCTGGGCATGCTGAGGGCGAAGAAAGGTGTATACAGGCTCTGGAAACTAGGGCGTATCACATGGCAAGAATACAGAGATGCTGTCTGGGCTTGCAGAAGTGTGATCAGGAAAGCCAAGGCTCAGGTGGAACTGAACTTGGCGAGGGGCATGAAAAACAATAGGAAGAAGTTCTACAGCTACATTGGCCACAAGAGATGTGCCAAAGTGAGTGTGCCTCCTTTGGTAAATGTAAAAGGAGAACTTGCTTCAACGAACAATGAGAAGGCTGAGGTACTGAACAAGTTATTTGCCTCAGTCTTCACTGGTGGACAAGATTCCAGAACTTCTCACGTTCCTGACCCTGCATCCCTAAACCTCTAGGTGGGGACTGGGGCGACAAATTCCCCCCCCACTGTGAGGACAGAGCAGGTCCGAGACCACCTCATGAGACTGAATGTATATAAGTCTATGGGGCCGGATGGCATGCATCCCAGAGCTCTGAAGGAGCTGGCTGAGGTGGTTGCCGAGCTGCTCTCCGTCATTTTTGAAAAGTCATGGCTGTCAGGTGAGGTCCTGTGTGACTGGAGGAAAGGTCATGTCACTCCCACTTACAAGAAAGCAAAAGCAAGGAGGACCCTGGGAACTACAGGCTGGTGAGTCTCACCTCTGTGCCTGGGAAGATCATGGGACAGATCATCCTGGATGACATGCTCGACCACATGAGGGATGGGCGTGACATCCATGACAGTCAGCTTGGCTTCATCAGAGGAAGGTCATGCTTGACCAATCTGGTGGCCTTCTATGATGGAATGATGGCATCAGTGGATAAGGGAAAGGTGACTGATGTCATTTACCTGGACCTGAGCAAGGCCTTTGACATGGTCCCCCACCCCATCCTCATCTCCAAATTGGAGGGATGTGGATTTGATGGATGGACCACTCGATGAATAAAAAACTGGTTGAAAGGCAGCAGACAGAGGGTGGTCATCAATGGCTCTGTGTCCAGATGGAGGCCAGTAACAAGCAGCGTCCCCCAGGGGTCTGTCTTGGGACTGGTGCTCTTTAACGTCTTTATTAATGACATCGATGACGGAATCGAGTGCACCCTCAGCAAGTTCACTGATGACACCAAGCTGAGTGGTGTGGTCGACACGGTTGAAGGAAGGGATGCCATTTGGAGGGACCTCGAGAGGCTAGAAAGGTGGGCCCGGGTGAACCTGATGAGGTTCAACACAGAAAAGTGCAAAGTTTTGCACTTGGGCCGGAGGAATCTCAGGCATCCATACAGGCTGGATGGAGTGGTCCTTGAGAGCAGCCCTGTGGAGAAGGACCTGGGGGTCCTGATAGATGAAAAACTTACTATGAGCCAACATATCTTGCGGCTTGGAGGGCAAATGGTATCCTGGGGTCCATCAAAATAGGGGTGGCCAGCAGGGACAGGGAGGTGATTCTCCCCCTCTACTCTGCTCTTGTGAGGCCCATCTGGAATACTTGTCCAAGTGTGGAGCCCACAGTACAAAAAAGACAGGGAGCTGTTGGAGAAGGTCCAGAGGAGGGTCACTAGGATGATCAGGGGACTGGAGCACCTCCCCTATGAGGATGTTCAGCCTGGAGAAAAGAAGGCTGCGGAGTGACCTCATTACAGACTTTCAATACCTAAAGGGAGCCTACAGAGGGGAGGGAAATCAACTATTTGAAAGGGTAGATAACTGCAGGACAAGAGGAAATGGTTTTAAGTTGAGGGAGGGGGGATCTAGGTCGGACATCAGGGGGAAATTCTTTACCCAGAGAGTGGTAAGGTACTGGAACAGGCTGCCCAGAGAGGTTGTGGATGCCCTGTCCTTGGAGGTGTTCAAGGCCAGGTTGGATGGGACCCTGGGCAGCCTGGTTTAGCATTTAACATGGAGGTTGGTGGCCCTGCATGTGGCAGGGAGATTGGAGATTCATGATCCTTGAGGTCCATTCCAGCCCTGGCCATTCTGTGATTCAGTGTCTACCAGGAAAAGGTCATTCACTGATAATTGTCAATGGTTATTCTATATAGAATAACATCTTTCAAACTGCATAATTCTTCACTGTACTGCTGTTCAAAAAAGGTCACTTTTATTTTCTCTTGTTACAGTAATGAGTACACTGTATTTTCTCTGCCCTGGGACAATTACTGAGTCTTTTTCAAAAAAATTTTTGACTTCCATCAGGAATGGCAAACACTAGTATAGAGATTTAAGTAAAAAAAAAAAAAAAAAAATCCAATAAAAAGTGAAAGCAAAAAAAAAAAAAGAGAGAGAAACAACTCCAAAAATACAGAAACACAACTGAAAACAAGTGATTGTAATGAGAGGATATACTTTGTTTTCATCTTTTTAACTAATCTGTGCTTTAACTGTGGCATATCCCTGTTAAGGAACTATTGAACTGTGCCAGCTTAGACCCTGCCTAAAGTACAAACAAGGTACTCAAGTTCTACTCACTTCCATACAACACTGCAGAGTGATCACGTATTTTTTCCATACTGTTGATGCTTAATTGCAGATACAAAAGCAAATGCAGAAATGTTCTTCAGTGTTCAGAATTGAGAGCTTGATCACATCTTCAGTGTTATGCTTTGTTTTATTAGTTTGGGAGTGTTGACTTCCTGGAGGAAATGACTTAAATACTTCCACTTTATGATCAGTGGAGAGAATTAATCATTTCTAGGACTTGATTCATTTGGCCTACTTTGTATGTCAGCTTCAGAAAATACTGAATTGTAACTAAAATTACCTTTACCCATTGACTATAATGGGATCCACAGGTGACTTGCTCATGTCTTGAGAAGACATCACCTGCACCGTGTACAGACATGAACATTTGATTAGATGAATCCTTACCAAATTCTCTTGAAGTTATGGATAGTATACTTGGGCAAAAGTTACTGCATTTCTAAATACTATACACTTTTCATTCATTTTGCACCAGAATTTTAATGTTTCCATGTATGACTTCTCATCCTTTCACCTCACACAGTGTGATGGGTATAACTCCATCTTCCTGATGATCTCTTTTATAAAGAGATGCTGGTAGGTGTACCAAGAGCTATCTTTTCTCCAGACTGGTCAAATCCCACTGCTACAGCCCTTCTCATGGTGTACTCCAGCTTTTCAACCATCCAGTGATCACAGTGGTCTGTAAACAAAACGCAGTGCAGTATGTTGTTAATTTTCATATTAACTCATGTTTACCTTGCAGAAGAGCTGCTCCTCAGCCAGTCCATCTTGAGCTGTATAATTGCACCCTCCTTACCAGGTGCAAAACTTTGCCTTTGTCCTTGCCAGATTTCATGAGGTTCATTCCTCCAACCAGTCCTGGTTGCTCTCAATGGCAGCTCTGCCCTCAAGCATAATAACAATCTAAAGTGCAGACCACAGTGTATTTGTATTTACTACGTTATCATAATCTACATTAATTTGTATTAATTAACGTCTCAAAAGAAAGGAAGAAAGTTAGGAATGAAGGAAAGAAGGAAGTTGAGAACTCAATATTGCTGAAAAATTATTTTAAGATAGTAAAGATAGGATCCGATTTCTTCTCTTTAGTGCTATGACCATAGTCTTTCAAGTGCCTGTCAGCACAGTGAGTTTGACCTAAAGACATAAGGTGATGTTTATCTTTCTGTTCGTCATTACTAACTTTTCAACAACATGCTGAGGGAACTGGCGGAGGTGATAGCCGAGCTGCTTTCCACCATCTGTCAGCGCTCCTTGTTGACTGGTGAGGTCCCAGAAGACTGGAGGCTTGCCAACGTGACTCCCATTTACAAGAAAGGTCGTAAGGAGGATCCGGGGAACTACAGGCCTGTCAGCCTGACCTCGATGCCAGGGAAGGTTATGGAGCAGATTGTCTTGAGGGAGATCATGCGGCATGTGCGGGATGAGCGGGGGATCAGGCCTAGCCAGCATGGGTTCGTGAAGGGCAGGTCCTGCTTGACCAACCTGATCTCCTTCTATGATCTAGTGACCCAACTGGTGGATGAGGGAAAGGCTGTTGATGTGGTCTACCTAGACTTCAGCAAAGCCTTTGACACTGTCTCCCACAGCATTCTCCTGCAGAAGCTGGCAGCCCGAGGCTTGGATGGGTACACTCTTGGCTGGGTGAGGAGCTGGCTGGAGGGCCGGGCACAGAGAGTGGTGGTGAATGGAGTCAAATCCAGCTGGCGACCGGTCGTGAGTGGTGTTCCGCAGGGGTCGGTGCTGGGGCCTGTCCTCTTCAATATCTTTATAGATGACCTCGATGAGGGCATCGAGTGCACCCTCAGTAAATTCGCAGATGACACCAAATTGGCTGGAAGCGTGGATCTGCCTGGGGGTAGCGAGGCCCTACAGAGGGATCTGGACAGGCTGGAGAGCTGGGCTGAAGCCAATAGGATGAGTTTCAACAAGGCCAAATGCCAGGTCCTGCACTTCGGCTACAACAGCCCCAGGCGACGCTACAGGCTTGGGGCGGTGTGGCTGGAGGACTGCGTAGAGGAAACGGACCTGGGGGTATTGATTGATGCTCGCCTGAACATGAGCCGACAGTGTGCCCAGGTGGCCAAGAAGGCCAATGGCATCCTGGCTTGCATCAGAAACAGTGTTGCAAGCAGCAGCAGAGAGGTGATTGTTCCCCTATATTCAGCACTCGTGAGGCCGCACCTCGAGTACTGTGTCCAGTTTTGGGCCCCTCACTGCAAGAAAGATATTGAGGCCCTGGAATGTGTTCAAAGGAGGGCAACAAAGCTGGTGAGAGGTCTGGAACACAGGCCATATGAGGAGAGGCTGAAGGAGCTGGGAATGTTCAGCCTGGAGAAGAGGAGGCTCAGGGGAGACCTCATTGCTCTCTATAACTTCCTGAAGGGAGGCTGTAGTGAGCTGGGGGTCGGCCTCTTCTCTCGTGTCATTGGTGATAGGACCAGAGGGAATGGCTTCAAGCTACGGCAGGGGAGATTCAGGCTGGACATTAGGAAGCATTACTTTTCAGAAAGGGTGGTCAGGCACTGGAATGGACTGCCCAGGGAGGTGGTGGAGTCACCGAGCCTGGGGGTGTTCAAGGAAAGGCTGGATGTTGTGCTGAGGGACATGGTTTAGTGGGAGCTATTGGGAATAGGTGAACGGTTGGACTGGATGATCTCTTAGGTCTTTTCCAACCTTGGTGATTCTATGATTCTATGAACATTTAATGAAAAGAATCCTGCAAAATTCTAGTGAAGATTTCTAGTAACAACTTTAAGAAAACAAACAAATTAATGAAACAGTGAAAACCAAAGCATTAAAAAACAAACACAAGAAAAACAAACAAACAAAAAAGCCCACAGTGACTTTGTGGATAAAAATCTTCAAAATCCAAGTTTCAGTTCCAAAGCTGAAGATAGATTGACCCTATAGATTGTAAAACGAGGTTTGAGTATTTGTGACTGCTCAGACAGCACAATATTAAAGCTTCAGGTGCACAAAGTTTCACATAGTATGTAAGGCAGATTTCCGTCCTCATGGCAGAAGAATGCTGATGTAAAAATTTGCTCTGATGTCAGTAGTGTGTAGCTGCATTATCAGATGAGCAAACTAAAGATACAGAAAGATGTCTATTAATCCTGCCATAAAAGCTCTAAGTATTATCTTTTTTGACATCTCTTCATTCTTAAATATTTTCCCTTTGAAAAAGAACATGCTTCACAATGCTTTTTTTCTTTTTTTTTTTTTTAATGATGCATATTTTCTTCCTTGCAGCAAAGCCTCTCTATAAATATTATTACATAGCTACAAACCTCTCTATAAATATTATTACATAGCTACCAGTGGTTTAGCTCCTCCATTCCTCCCATTTCTCAGATTGCTTGCCAAAGTGATGTAGTGTATATTACACAGAATCAAAACTAATTGATATAATTTAACCAATGCTATTTTAGTTGATTTTTCAAATCAGTGCAAATTAATTTACTGTGATTATTTCTAGTAAAATACATGAAATAGTTTAATTTATTTTTCTCTAATACATAATTTCCCTGAAGAGCTGAGCTAGGACTGAGAAAATAATTTAACATACATAAAGAAATGATCAACATGGCAATATTATTCACTTCTCCAAAGCGCTTTATAAACTGTTTCTGAAGTAAACTTAAAACTCTGGAGCCACATTTTAAGGTACATAACCTCAAAACCTTTGGCTTTACTTTGGTTTAAGGTAATGAGGGACTTTTTATTTTATCAAATTCTTGGTTCAGATATTTCTAACAGAGTGATCTGACTGGTGATAAAAATGCACACAGGTTTCCCACCAGGAAGCTGAATAAAGAGTTTCTATATGATGATTCTACTGCTCATATACAGCTGGACTTTTAACAACTGAAGGCAAGTTGCACTGAGAGCTGAAATTCTATATTAATTGCAAGTCTGCTATCTACTGAAAAGGATTTTATACATACATATATATATATATATATATCAGCATGCACTTTTTATCCAGAAAAAATGTGGAGCTACTTAAACTGATGAACTCTGGGTTTTGAGACAAGTTTAAATAAAGGTATCTGGACATTAGGATTATTATTTGAATTTAAAAAGTGATCAGTAGCTGCAATGCTGCTGATGGGAAAGTAAAATGACCTAAACTAGAGGTCTAACTTTAAATGACTGAAGTTACCTAAATCAACCATAGCCACATTGTTTTCAACCCAGACAAACATCTGCTGAATCAATGACAGCACATGCTTCAGCTGGCTTCAACATTTGGATTCACTTGCACCTGTACTCATCAGCCATCTAGCTGCTATCAAAGCAAATGCAGAGGCTGAGCTGTGGCAGCGCCAACCTCATAAGGCACAGCACACACATGGTGAAAATCAGTGAAACTACACTGGGATGCAATAGATACCAGCGTGACAGGTCGAGGTAGTGTTCTGCTTCCTAAGAACAGCCACTCTCAGAAAAGCTGCCTCAAGTTTTCAAAGCAGTGTAAGCAAAACTGAATTTTGTCTTCTCAAGTATGAAGAGCTGCTGTTGTTAAAAGGAGGGGTCTAAAGAGAGATGAAAATTTCTGGCAGTGCGCAGAAAGACAGGGAAGAAATTTTTATTTTTATTTTTTTATGGGACCAGAGCATTTCTCCTCTAAGAAAGGACTGAGAGAGCTGTTCAGCCTGGAGATGAGGAGACATAGGAGGATCCCATCAGTGTCTACAGTTATCTGAAGGAAAGGTACAGTGGAATCTGAACCAGGCTCTTTTCAGTCACACGCAGGAGACAACAGACATAAACTGGAACATAGCGGGTTCCTTCTGAGCATTGTGTGACCAAGTGCTATTACAAGATGCTCAGGGAGATCAAGTCTCAGAAATAATTAAAAAGCCACATGGATGTGGTCCCAGGCAAACTGCTGTGTACGTTCCATATCAAGTAGAAGTGGGCCCAGGTCTTTTCCAACCTCAGCGATTTTGTGATTCTGTGAAACCTAAATGTTCAGGCTGTACTGACATGAAGTGCTGACATGTGACATGGCCAAGCTCATTTGCTTCCAGTTATTTGTTTCCTTATTTTGCTACTGCTTAGTATCAGATTTGACTCAGCATGACTGCATTGCTTTGCAGAAGCTAAAGCTTTGTTCACTGCAATTCAGGTTCTTTTTTTCAAATGGCTGGAGAACAGAAAGGATTAGAGAAATCACTGCATGATTTTTATGGCTTCCCCATTGCTGCAAAATTTTGCATTCCTTTCTAATTAAAATTAGGTAAAATTTTTAGAGGAAATGTTTGTTTTATTGCATCTTTCCAAACTCTCCTTGGAATCCCTCCTTTTTTTGAAGTACATTCAGATGTGCAGCACTGTAGTGATGACCCTGACTTTACAACATACACATCATGATACACTATGTCAGATTGAGTGGTACAACTAATGTGACGTGACCTTATGCTATACTGAATGTCACAGCAGCATTTTGGTTTTACCCTTCATTCCAAGTATATCTGTCATAAATCATTCTTCCTTGTGTCAACTACTAAAACACTTTTATCCACAATGATATGTGTTATAAAACACCTTATCTTCAAACAGTTTGGTGAGTTAACCCCAGAATATTTTTCTCTAATGTTTGATTACTCACAGTATTTTCTCAAAATATTGTATTTTGTTTACCTCACTAAGTTACACAGAAAAGTGCCAATAACAATCTCTCCTGATTATTCAGCCCCTCTGTACTGTAAATAGTCTTCTGTGTTTGATTTCATGTTTCTGGTCAGGTGGTCAGTCCAGACCATATGAGATAACTTTTTTGTTTGTTTGTTTGTTTGTTTGTTTTGTCAGATAGTGACGTTGGGATGATCGTTCTGCAGTTGGGGTTTATAAATGAGTTGCTTTTCCACTACCCATATAATTGCTCTTGCTTGGTGTGGAGTAAATGGTTATTGACAACCCTTTGAGTTTCTGAATGAATAAGTAAAGAAGTGTATGGACACGAAAGCCACATGACAGGATATCCAAGAAAATTTCAAAAGTTCAAAGCTTTTTTAAAATTTATTTATTTCTCTCTTTTTTTTTTTTTTTTCCTTTCTTTTTCTTTTGGTGAGATCTCAGTATAAATTATTGTATTAAATGAACTGGACTGCAACACCTGAACATATGTAAGCTTTGACTGAAATCAGGCAAACTGCTCACATTAATATTAGCCAGCTGATGATTACCTCTTTTCTGTCCTACAGAGATTTTCTTTTCCTTCAACTGATGATACTTCAAGTACTTGTTACAAATATTTGGCTTTCATCAGTCCACTGAACTAACGACTCCCACTGTAATAATATTCTGTATTTGGGACCTCATCCAACTGCCATAGAAAGTCTTTACTGAATTAGAAAAGAATTGAAGTAATATTCTCTTTGTGACCTTTTAGTATGGGTTGTAGTGAATTAATGTTTTTCATCCTTCAATTCATTTATTGCTGAGATGCTCCTGTTGGATTTGCTTTAGAGTTTTAGCATGAGGCAGCTCCCAGCTTGTTCAGGAATTGGTCCCTACGATGAATGAGGATTTTATCTCTTTGCTGCTTAGCTGAAACAGTCTAGAAAATATAAGATCATATATTTTTCTTAGTTTTGAACTAGAAAAGACAAATCAGGTTTTCCTTAAATAAAATGACTTAAAAAATATTTTAAAATGTTCAGATTTGAACAAAGAAAGGTGAAGTGTTTTCATCATACTGCCCAACTTTGGAAACTTCAATGTACTTACTTTAGTTAGGATAAAAGTCCTCTCAGCCTAAATGTACAGTCACAGAAGAAAAATGGCCTCTCTCTTGAGCATAATTCCTTGTAAAATATTACTTTCTGTGCTTTGAATCAGCACCAGAGTCAACCTCTCACTCTTTCTCCCATGACTTTCTCAGAGATCACAGAGAAAAAAAGAAAAACAAAAAACAAAGATTAAAACAAACATTGAAGTCAGTGTCTTATACCATTACGCTTTCCAACTCCTAACAGAAATGTTTTTTTTAGGTAGCTGCTGAACTGGAGTTTGAATCAATGGTTAAATACCATTGTATTTAACAGACTCTGATTTTGCTATTTGTATTGGTTTTGCTTTCCTTTTTTAGTGCTGGTATAGTCCTTAAGAAATGTTGTATACAGAGTTCAAGATGCAGCTGCTCGTAGGAAAAAAAAGTTTCCTCTTTTGCTTTCCATTTTTTTACTAAAAAGTTCTTAACTTTAGGTTTCTTGTTCAACTTCTGTTAAGCAGGCACTTTCTTAGAAATGCCTACAATGACTCAAAAAATTTGTCCTCTAAGTTATAATAGTTCATTTAGAACTCATCATTTCATTGCACAGTTTTTCCTGCGTTTGTTACTTAGCATTTATTAACACTGTGTCTCTGATGTATTTTATTACCCTTTTAGTTCTGTAACGCAGTCAGTGTCAGCTTTGACTTTCTGGCATAATTGTTCATCATCAGCAAACTTTGCTGCAGCACTATTCATTGCTTTATGTGAATTATTTTTATTGATTCAAAGATCTCTTCTGAATTCCTTTAACCTCCTTCCTTTTGATTACTGTTACATTTTTAGGGTTGAATTTTGTTAGTAATTTGTAAGTGAGACTTATTTCTTACCAGTGATAACACGTAAGAGACTTCTGAAAGCAACTCTGACAAATTTTGTGAGAGCTTCACGTAGGTAACTATGGGTGGATCACCCCATATTCACTTGCTATTTCACCTCTTCACAGAAATCTAATAACTCTGTGAATCAAACTTTTCCTCTGCAAGAAATATGTTTAATTACTGATGTTGAACTTTTTAACTTTTGTCATATTTGTCCATGTACCTATTAATACATATTCAAATGTGTATCCCCACATCATCCCCAAACATTTTTCGAAGGTTATTTTCTTGTTACCAAATCCAGTCACTAGCAAGTAAGAGTTACCTATAATCATTAGTGCCTTACATGTATAAATACAAAGTATTTAATTTTAATTAAATTCACTTTTAACTTCTGAGTGTTTCCATGTTGTCCTAGAAATTTTGATGTGTTTCTAATTTATTTTGTTTTTATACTTAGTTTTCCTAATTATACAGTTCTTTTAAGGAAAACTAAACACTAATGTAGGATCTGGGTTCCATGCCCTTCACTGGGCTACATAACTATTATCTGTAATGTAAACACTCAACATGAGTAGACGGAGTAGATTCAAGCACTTTTACTCATCCCAGCAAAAGGAGCTTTCTATTTGTTCAAGATCATTATGAATAATACCTGATTGATAAAATTATCAACATTATTTTTTGATTCAGCTACATGTGCTTCTAATTTAATCTAAGTACAGTTTTTGTGTATTTTTGTACAATGAAAATATGTAAAAATAAAGTTGCTGTTGAACTACAGCAAATAAAAACAGGAGACAAACACCTTGAAAACATTCAGTGATACTTTATAAACTGGTCTTGAGGCCTCAGTGAGCACAGCTTTTATCTATGAAATGTAATATTGTTATTTTCAAACCAAACTTTTGATTATGGTCTTTGTTTACATCTTTGTTTAATAAGACAAAGAAAAATGGCTTGAAGCAAAATAGCTAAGTGAAACATGGATCTATACTAAGTGAGCAATCCTAAGTAAAAAATGGAAAGAGAGTGCTTCAACTTTAAAACTAATGTATGTGTTAACTGCGAACCTTGAACTTTTATTAACCTCTCAATAATTGATTTCTAAAAATGTGCCAAGTAATCATATTTTCAGTTCATACAAGATTTTAAAAGTGAAAACATAATGTCAAGTATGAATGGCTAGCAATTCTCTACAAAGAAGGACGAGGCTGCTTTCATTGTGCTGTAATCAAAATTTCTGATGTTTACTCAGGCAATATAATTGTGATTTATTTCTCTATTATTTCTATCAGGTCATCTCTTAAAAATAAAAGTAGACTAAGTGGTGCCAGAACTAGGCAGCGAATGACCATAAGAGAGAAGTACAATTCTCCTCCAAAACATTATTTTAACAAAAAATCAGGTCTGTTATTGTACATAATATAAACATGGCATTTTTCCAGATACCTACAACACAGAGACTAAAGAGAGGTAGCTGTTAAACAAACTAGCAGCAAATGTGTGAAGTGTCATTTATCTCTAACAGGAAAGCACTCATGAGGCAATGAATTTAAATTATCAGCAGCCAACTACAGCTGAACCAAAAAATAAATGGGTACAGAGGGAAAGAATGGAGGGAAGGAAGGAAAGAAGAAAAGATAAGAAAGTAAGTATGATTTTTATTTTCTCTTGAGGCACAGACACAGAAACATTGCCTCAGTATTTATTTGTTTATTTATTTATTTATTTATTTATTCATTCATTCATTCATTTATGAAAAAACAACAAACATAGCTCATTGCCACTGTTATTTCTTCCACTTATAGTTGCCCTTTTGGATTTTCTATAAGCTATCTTGCTACCTTTTGTAATCCTCAATTTCAAGGGCTATTACAGACTGCTGTGAATCAAAGCTACGCAGCTGTCTGTTCCTTCTTGGCTGAAATGAGACAGAATTTCTCAGGATGCTTTCTCAGCACAGAGAAATCTTTTACATTTGTGAACGCTAGTGCAATGGGTGCAATGAATGAAATAGAAGTAAGAGAGGAAGAAATCATCATTTCTTCAAGACTCCTCTCCACAACTTCATGGTTAAGAAGAATGGTAAGAAATACATGATTTAATGCTTGCTGAAAAGTCTCCTAATCTAGCAGACAGTAAAGACATTGTAGATCAAGAACATGGCAGCAAAAACCTAAAGGATCTACTGGTCCTCAGAGTGGTGTCCATATGAGACATACTCTATTCCACGTTTCTCTGTGAAAAATCCATATAGTTTCTTTCCTATTCTTGTTCTCTTCTAGCAATATGCAACATGTTTTTAAAAAAATGGTCGTGTTAGGAAGGAAACTAAGGAAACTTTATCTTCCAGCAGAAAAAAAAATGCACTTTTTTTTTCTTTTTTTTTTTTTTCCCCCCTTCATGTCCAACAAAAAGTTAAGAGAAACATTTAAAACATATCATACATTTCCTTCTGGTAGATCCCACGACTCTCAAAAAAAGTGATCCTTTACTTTCCCATTTTGCTAAGAAAAGATATTGACATTTCAATTGCACTCTTATTCATTGGCAGATGTGAAAATTAAAAACAAGGCGAAAATCATACAGGAAGTAACATTTTATTTACTTATAGTTTAATTAAAGTCAGTATACGTACTGGTTGATATGGTGTAGCATTCTGTCAGAGAAGGTAAAAATGCCATCCTAAGACAGAGGATTGTAATTTGTCATATGTGGGATATGAATCTTTTGAAACTTTCTTTTTTCTTTCACAGAAATGGGATGCACAGAACACATTTAGTCCTTCAAGGCAGAAAATTATACTACAAAAAAGTAACACAGGGAGATTGACCCTTGTATTTCATTAATGAACTCAGTTTTTTCTGCTTTGTGTTTGCGAGTATCTTTATGACAGCTGAACTCTTGGTTATATTTATAAAAGGGACTGAGATTAGAAAATCGACATATAAGAATACTAAATGCAATAGCTTGACCTGAAAAACAAACAAACAAAAAACAACAGCCCTCTGTAGCTGGTAACTATAGTTCATAGAATCATAGAATGGCTTAGGTTGGAAGGGACCATAACTATCACTTAGTTTCAGTCCTGCTGCCAAGGGCGACTTCCCTTCTCTCCTGTCTTGCCCATCCCTTCTATCCTTTGTGAATAACTCATTGATAGTTACAATTGCTCTAACTGTTCAGCTCTGATTTATTTTGCATAATTTCAAACTAAACTTTTTGTTCATGTACTCACATCACTGAGAGTTTAGCTCTTTGTGGAAGGAAGATAAGCTTTTCAGATAAAAGAAGCAAGCACTTAAATGTTTTTTTAATGATTCTCTGCAAGTCTTATTCCAAGGATACAAAGCATCATTTGACTTTAGCTATGTAAAATAGAACATCTAACTGAAAATAGTCAGTTAAGCTCCCTTTATGGACAAACAAGGTTTCAACAGCCTCAGATACCCTACAATATCTGAAAAAGAAATACACAACTATGCTTGGGTACTTGAATTATTCCTCTTGCTAGACAATGGAAAGTGGCAAGGTGTGGGAATATAAGAAAAACTGTTCAGAGCAGAAGCTGTGGAGCAAGATAAACAACATGAGAATCAAGAACACCTCTAGAAGAAGAAAGGACGTCTCAGGGGTCTGACTGGATAAATGCCTGTGTGAACGGTTGAAGAGTGCTTTGTAGAATGCTCTGTTGACATGTAAAGGTGGATGGGAAAGCTAGAAAAAGAAAACTTGTGAAGTTATATAAGTGATATGAGAACTTGTAATAAACGATTTGAATCATTTGCATCTGAGTCTGTGCATCACACGCTGCAGCAAGTGAACTAGATACACTTTAAATCCCACTTTTATTGAAATCACTACAAAACTGATTTAATTTCACTTGTGCAGGTGCAGACCGTTACCTCCCATGGCCCTCAGATTAACAAAAAACGCATGTAAGTATAAAGCCTAGGTAGATAGCTGAGAGTATTTGCAAATACTTTTGTTTGTTGGAAAACTGGATATGTTTTAAGTAAAAGATAGCTATGTATGATTGTTTTTAAATAGAAGAAATACTCCAAGTAAGTTTACCTGCAGGTCTTGAGCATTTTGTGTGTTAAACAACAATAACCAAAAAAAAAAAAAAAAAAAAAAGAAAGAAAAACAAAAGACTCAAAACCACAAGAAAGAAAAGCAACAACAACAACAAAAAAAAACAAAAGCAACAAAGCAAACTGTTGACTCAGAATATGAATGAATAGTAAGTTGTGCAATTTTTCAGTTTGAAGGTTCACCACTAGGAATATCTTTATTTGTAACCAAGAGAAGAAAAGCACATAGTTTTAAAAAGAAATGCGAATGATTGCATTATACTGTCACACAATCTATGCCTGCACAGCGTTGTTATGGAAAGTTGGTTGCTTTGTCCATTAAGAAACTGCATAATGCCTAATTCAAATGAAACAGAATCTTCCAAATAGCAGAGGGAATGAAATTTCAGACCTGTTCTCTACTTTTGAAGTTTAAAACACTTTGAGAAAAGACCAGTCTACAGATTTTTTTGGAATTTTTACAGACTCCCAGTTATATCACAATCTTTATATTACTAAACTGCACTAGATGCAAAGATACTTCAAAGCTAACAAAAGTAAAACAGATGCATGTAATGTGCACATTATTGCAAGACTCCCGAAGTTTTCTGTCCGTAAAAAGATACATGAAAACATTTTAGATACTTCCAATGCTGCAGATTTTCTGACAACTCTAAGAACATGATCACAAGCCTTTCTGAGGCTACAGACTGAGTTAAGAATCATCCCAGTACAGCAATGAAGCAAGACATTTACTCACTTCTAGAGGTAAATGAAAACCAGAAGTAAGTGGAATTGTTTTGAAAAAAAAATTCTGTAAATTCAAATAATATTTAAACATAATGTCTCCAAAGTATTTATAGATTCCTTTTCCTTCCCCAATGAAAATGTAAGTCTTCTATAGAACAGTTTATATCCAAGTTCAGTTGTCTTCAGGAAAAAAATAGATTAATATGTTTCACATAGATTAATATGCTATTTCACTGAAAAAGAGAATTAGTGGATTCCAAAATTATGAAGGCTGAAAACATCCAACTGACATTTACAGAAGAGACATAGAGCTTTCAAACATTTAATTTAAACAGGTGAAGTGTGTGTTGCGTTGTCTGTCAATGGAAGCTGTTGATTTTTGATATTTTCCATATTTAAACACTTTTAAAATATTAGAAATATTAGATATTTATATTTCTTTCCCACTGTTTTTTTTTTGTTGTTGTTATTGATGTGTAGGAGAGAAATGTTTCTGAATATGCATAAGAAAATAAAAATTTTCTTAAATGCTTGAAAGAATAAGAAACAGAACATAAATAAGAAGTTAATCAAATAGAAAGAGATTTGACAATAAAAAAAATTGTTAAAAAATTGAAAGCAAAATATCGGTTTTCACTCAGACACTAATATGAATCACTGATCAGATGTATAACTCTCCAATTCTTTAAATCCCTTAAATTGTTTAAATCCTTATTTAATTCACTTAAATCCCACATACATAAGAAAAAACACTGAGAGGTTTTCACAACGCATGAGGTTTTCACAAACTCTTGGAGTATTTAAATTGAGTTGTACTTGTTCAATTATTTTCTCATAAGAAGTAGAAATCCTTCTGGCAACCAAGATGAAGATTCGGGCATCTGACAGCCTAGGGTCTGGGGAGCTTTCTATGAGCAGTCCATAAACCTGGAGCCACTGTGTGGTGGTCAGCGTAACCTACTTGTTGTGGATCTCATCATTTATGGATCTCATGCTTTGGTCTTCCTTCTCCCAGTAGGTCAAGAGGGACAATGAAGGTAAAAAGTTATGATGTTATAGTGTTTGCTGTCTTACTAGTAATAACTGTTTTATGGTCATTGATGTCTTACTGATTCTACACTGATTTACAGAAGATTAGATTTTTCAGTTCCTCCAGACTCGTGTAGCTGATATTTAATATCTTCATGGATTGAATAATGAAAGTCTGCACTAGATATAGTTTCTGCCTAATTCTTATTTTGTGATTTAGGAGCCACTGGAAACTCTTCTTTTTCCAAGAAGTTTAGACTGCTAAATACTTTGGCAGCAGGTCAAAGTTGACACTTGCCTAAAGAAGCAAGAACTGTGTAACTCCTTGTATGAAAAGAGTTTAAAGGAAGTCAGCATCAAACACTACAAATTTTCATACCCTGGGATACTCTGCAGCTTCAATGAACATTCTTCTGCTGGAAGGGAAGAACTCTATCTACACCATATTCAACAAATGGATGGAGGAATGTCCCATTTGATCGGTGCTCAGCAGATGCTGTGGAAAAAAGCTCAAATACTTCCTCAAGAGCTTATTAGCTATTATTTATGTCAGCATCTCTCATGCTAAAACATAGAAGTAACTTGTCAGCTTTTGCATATTGTAGGCCAAGCTCTTTCAGTTCTCTAGCCATTAGTACTTCCATTAGCACTTTTTGAGAAACTTACTGTGTAATTTTGGATACTGCTGATCACATCAAGTCTTTAGAATATGTAGCCACATACCTATTTACTCCCCCAATTACTGAATTTCACATCATTCTTCTGCTGTCAATTTGTTCTTTAGAAAACTAGGGTTTTATTTATTTATTTAGCAATTTGTGTGTGTTTAAGACAGTCTGACTCAATTGCCACTCATAGTTTAGGGATAATTACATGTTAGATACTATAAATGGAAACAAAGCATGTATTTCCCTGAAAATACAGAAGAAGAGGAAAAAAATAACAAAGAGCAGGCAGTAGAAACACTTTAAACCTCTTCTCTTTCCATACCAGCTGTTCGACACTAGCACTCTTATTGAAATCACTTTTAGAGTGAAATCACACAGTGATGCTGCTTCTGAGATATTAATATTGTCATGTCTAAGACTGGATTATCCTCCCTAGGGCACTTTTTAGCAGGCTTTAGGTCCTTGCCAACACCAGCAATATTTTGGACCCCTACGGATGATAGAGTAAAAGAATTGCCTTCTGTCTTAAAGAGAATAACTGCTCCTTGTGACTCACACCTCCTTACTCCTCTTGAATGCAGCTGTCTTTTTCTTATCACAGTTCAAGTAAATTTACAAGGATGCTTTAGTAAGAGAAAACTGAAAAGGCTGTTTATTCTCCAAGCTCACTATGTTGGCTTTTTTTTCTGAGGAGCACTCATTGTTCAGTAATGATATTCCCTGCTGAATTCACAAATTGAATCTGGGGGAGAGAGAACGAGGATGTTTTGAAGGTTAAATTAAATGACACGTTTTGTCAGCGTGGCCCATAAAGATGATAATGTGTTATTTATTGTGAGTTTTGATGTTATCAGGTTTGCACAACATAGAATGTAATCTCTGGAATATCTGCTAGATTTGTCCCATGTTTCTGGAGCCCAAACAGCCATGGAAAGCCTCTGGTTTTCTATTGGTCAAGTAGCATAATGTAAAAATGGTTTTATACCTCTAATCTGGACATGATGGGTCATAAACACTTCTCCCTACCCAGGATGAACCAGGCAACAACTCTTTATTTGGCACCACATTTCTACTAATGTCTGATAAAGAAAGCTGAATTTATTTTACAGCTGTGTGCCCACTGCTTGTGGCAGAATTACCGAAGTTATCCCAAATGGGTGTCTGGAGACATAAGCATATGATTTTACAGTGGAGGGATAAAGATGAACAGAAAATGAGAAAGCAGAAACTATGTAATATTGTGAACTATTGCATTTTTGGTAAGCTCACACCAGCATCATTGTCCAAGGTTGCCAGTGCTTTGACAGCATCCCGAGTGCCCCCATCACAATGGTTATACCATTCGTCACTTAGAGGAGCAGTGAAGTAGCATTTTTACTCCATCATTCTTAGCAAGTCTCCCCAATGATAGCACAAAACATATGCTGCACTTTTCTCACCTCCTCAGAGCACTAAAGTACAATTCAGTTTGGCTCTTGATAGAAGAAGTAGTAAAAGACAAAAAGATTATTGACTTGCATGAACATACTGAAGCCCATCCAAGTTCAAATGAAGCAGTAATCCAAAGTTTTGGGTGGGCTTTGTGGAAGAAGGGAGATGTGGGAGAAAATGAAAGTAGACATTAAAGCAGTGTATATAGTATTATGTAAATGAAAGCCCAAATTTTCAGACCTAGCTAAGCATTACATAAATGACTGTAGCAAATGTTTCAAATTAATGTAGCAATTTTGCTACACTATTATTTATGAGCAGTAATTATCTTAATTTCTGTGTAACACTGAATTATTTCTGCCATTTTTGGTTAAGACCTAACAGTTTCTTTAACCTTGTAATGATTGAAAGCCTACAGTTCATGTATTGATTTCTTCTGAAAACAGAACTTTTAAAATATTTGAAATTGCTGTAGGAAAAAGAAAAAATCATTTTCTAGAACTAATTTGAAATTTTTTCTATATGTTTCCAAGTTCTTGAATTGAGTGCTTATAACATGAACTAACAGTTGAACTCTGAGGATAAAGAAACTATTATGGCACCCATGTAAGTTATGTGTCTAAGCCACCTCTTCTGTTCTGTTACTATTGGCCTTAATATGAAAGGTTCTTTCAATATTCTTCATGATCTGTTGGAAAGAAATAAAATGCTTAAGAATTTAAAATCTTCCTACATAAGACATAAGAACATTACATAAGAAATCTTAACACAAGCAAGATATTAAGATGTATAGAAAATATCGGGTACTCAGGGAACTTTATACAGAAATAATGATGTAAATTATTGTAGAACCTTGGAGATATGTCAGGTATCTAAAAATCAGAAGATAGTCACCATTAAAATTGAAAGATTCAGAAGACAATAACAAAAAGGAACCTTAGAAAAACTGATAATAAAAACATGCTTCTTTTCCCTTTCTTAGTATAGAGAAAAACATGTAAGGATAGAATTTTATTGGTAAGAGGATTAGGAACTTCTTGTATCATAGAACAAGAACATATTTTACATGAAAAGTAGAAGTAGGATATCAAACCATGGAAAATTCTGAGACAAGTACTTAATCGGAAACAAAGTATGAGTAAGTATTTGTAATTTCTGTAGATTGTTCAGAATTATAATTAATTCTAACAAGCACTGTGGAAAAAATATTGTATCTCTTGTAAAATTAGAGAGAATATGAAGATGAATATCTGTGTATTCTTTTACAGTGTCTGCTGTTGGTCACTTTGAAAAAATGGTTTAGTGAATTAGGGGAACATCTGGATTGATCCAGTATGACAAAATCCTTTCAAAATTGAAATGTAAATAACTTAAAATTTGGCTGTCTGAAATTACGTACTTAATTTAAAGACTCAAGAATTCATTGATCTAAGGGGAGGAAGCGTTATTGAGAGAATAAATAATAAAAGCCAATAAACTAGGGAACTATCTAGTATTTTGTTGTTAGTGGTGATGCTGATGATTATGATGATTTTTCTTTGTTTACTTTCAGGGAGCAGAGGATGGACTTTATCCTCCTTTCTTATTTTATCCTCATGAGAATTCAATGCACTGATATCTGACCATCACGTTCTATCAGTGTCTGAGATGCACCTCATGAGATTTGATGGCAGTCAAAGACTCCTGAGTAGAAAATTTATTCAAAATTCCACTGTTTGGCCACTAGATGACTCTCTGATCTATTTAAATTTAGCAGGAAATGTATGTGGTAGACACTGGGAACACAAAAAATTGATTAACTTATTGTTGATATTGGTAGTTCTGTATAGAAAGAGAGTCTGGAATCAAGACAAAATTCAAGCTCAAATATTTTAATAACTTCATTTTTTTCCCCCTCAAGTCCACCAGAACTTAAGGAGAAATACAAATGCACACACACAAGGACAAAAAAGCAATCTTGACAAATCTAATAGACAAATCTGAAACTCCAGTGTTATCACTACATTTGTAATAGGTAACAGTAGGAAATAGTGTCTGATGATAATTCTACTAATGTTCTGTTGGTTCTAAAAGCTTCAGACATATTTAATTCTTTCTTTCAGAAATTTTGGTCTCTTCCTGGGGAGTAGTGTTATTATTTCTTTATTTCTATCACAAATGATTAAGGAAGTTGCAGTAGCATACAAGTTATGGTTACTCTCATCTCACAGGTGAGCAACTGTAAAGCTGCTAAAAAAAGGACTTGAATGCATGTGTGTGAGAAATAAAAGTCAGATCTGATTTGAAATTCCACAACTAAGTGATATGTTGATAAAGGTTATTCTGGATCATGAATTTTAAGTCTGACTACTGACATCTGCAGTATTTCAGTGCTTGACAAACCCACTAAACTGACCAATTAGATTCCCTGTATAAAGAGAATTACAGTGAATCCCAAAAATGCATTCTTCATTGCTGTTTTATGCTGAATCAAAGAACAGATGGTATGGCTGCCAATTGGTGTTCAGAATCATAAGAACATTAGGAGAATATTCTGTGTTAAAGTGGAGAGCAGTAAGCAACTCAACAAACCAAGTTTTGATAGAATTTCTTATCTGCTTATGAAAAATTCAGGAACTAGCACTCCTATACAGATACACACACACATGTATATAATGCTTACAGTTCTTTCCAAAGTGAATTACTGTCACATGGTATAAAGAAACCACATACATTAAGATCCAAATTATCAATGTTTGTTTCTTACACATCATGGAGAAAATGGAACAATTTTGAAGACTGTGTGAATACTTGTTTAGCCTTGTTTTTGATACCATGATCAGAATCACTGTTAAATAAAAACTTTTTTTTCCCACCTGTAAAGATTATGTTTTCATGAGACAATATTAAAAATGATTTATTTGGTCAGCAGAAGTTTAGTATGGCATTTGAAAGAATATATATATTTTTTTTGTTAAAATGATCTAATTCTCAAATGAAAGTAGAAAATAAAACTAATTATATCTACTCCTCACAACTAAAAAAGCATTTTTTTCATCAAAGTGATAAAGATTTTAAAAGTACTTGAATTCTCATGTGCATTTTCAAAATATATTCTAAAATGCACTCAGTGAATGAATGACTAATTATTTCAATATAGTAAAACAGATTTTAACCATCACTTCCTTTCAAAAGTAGGAAATTTTAACTTCAATATGCAACTATTTAAATGTAAATGCAAATTCTTCTAGCAGTGAAAAAAATAGTAAAGTGCAACCCTTAGAATATAGATCTGGTGGCCATTATATCACTGTAAATTGTACTTCAATTTCATTCTCAGCTTTTTCTCTGATCTACTTTTTATGCTTCATAAGGAATGAGTCAGTCAGGAGGCAGAGTGGAGCTGGAATGTTGCAGACAGCCATTTTCATTAGGTATTTTTCAGTCAAGCATGAAATTCATCAATGGAACATTTAAGATTTGCGTATTTCACTTTTAATTCTGGGTATTCTTTATTCATTTGTCTTTCTTGATAGCAAATGTTTTTATTTGGAGGCATTTGATAGAGTGATTTACGGAGTTTGATCAATCAGAGCCTATATCAGCTTAGCACACTTGTAAAAGTAGAGATGAGCAGTGAAATCAGGATATACAAGGGCTTCCTATCTTTTTCTTACATTGTAAAATTTGTTAGCCAGAACCAAAAATTCAACACTCAGAAAGCAAGAAGTCAAGAGTCTTCAAAAATGTAGCCAGAATTTTTTATTACATAAATTCACCTTAGATACAAGAGAACTGTGTAACATTAGCACTTCAATGTCTTCCTTGTTTTAAGTAGTTTCTTTCATATTCTGTGCCTTGGCAGCTGCAGACAGACTATAGCCATGGACAAATTCAGTCTAGAGAGATTCAGAAGCAAATCTGGCCCTCAGTCAAAACACTTTGAAATGGATGAAAGGGGGTCTATTGACTTTGATGGACTTTGGCTTTAGCTCTACCAGCTTCCACAGGCAGTCTGGGGTTCTGATTCTGGCTCCACATGATGTTAATATATTTTATTCAATGGCTGCTTAGGTATATATATTGAATGACACATGGAATAGGTGTAGGAATACAGAGCTTTACCCCAGAGATGTTGTTTAAAAAGTGAAGATACATACTATATATGATACATACATACATAATACTTCTGAATTTTCTGTGATTTTCCTGCACAGTCACACAAATTTTCACAGAATCGTAGAAAACTCTGAGTTGGAAGAGACCCACAGAGATACACCAGTCCAAGTCCTAGATCCACAAAGGACTTAAAAGTTACTTGAATTTTTAAATTAAAAATAAATTTCAAATTTAAAAAATTATTACTTTAAAATTAAGCTAAATATCTAAGACTTATTTAAGCACTTAATGAACTCTAGTAGTTTGTGGTCATGCCTACAGCCCAGGGCAGCCTGTTCCATGCCCACTGCCTTCTGGTGCAGAACCTGTCCTTAACCCCTAGCTGACACTGCATCCAAAATGAGGCCTCCCCTCAGCCTCTTCCTTGGGCTGCACAAACCCAGGGACCTCAGACACAGCATATATATCTTGCCCTCTACACCCTCTACCATCATTGCAGCTCTTCTTTGGACACTGATAATTTTTTTATCATTTTTGCATTAGAGCTATCTTCTGTCAGTGTGTAACTGGACACATGAGATGAAGCGGATTGCTCATGGAAAAATGAAGAAAGGAATTACTATCCACGTGAAAATGACTTCTGTAACCAGATCTGAGCTAAAATTGCACGTACCAAGTTGTAGCAAAAAAACCCGAAAACAGTTACCATTGCATTTCACAGAGTCCTAATCTGCCTGAGAGAGGTTGTGGATGCCCCATCCCTAGAGGTGTTCAAGGCCAGATTGGATGGGGCCCTGGGCAGCCTGGTCTACTATTAAATGTGGAGGTTGGTGGCCCTGCATGTGGCAAAGGGGTTGGAGATTCATGATCCTTGAGGTCCCTTCCAACCCTGGCCATTCTCTGATCTGCCTGACATTGGGAAAAGGCCAGACTGCAAGCATTATAAGGAACTGTCAGACCAAGAGCAACATAGCTATGAAATAATAGCTTTACTGCTTTAGAAAGAAGATGAAGATAAATGGCTAAGATTTCCTGTGATTTTTGAAAGTATTACTAAGTCTTAGAAAGTTTGTGGCCTTTATCTACACTTCTGTAAGCATAATATGCTGATCTAAGTACACGACAAGGGAGAAAATGGTCCACCACCTGCTGCCTGAATCGAGCACTCACCCACAGGTCACCAGTCTTGTCAAAAAAGATTTGCACTGACAGAATATGAAATGGCATTACCATCAAAACATATAAGATTATCTTTCCTTTGAAGAAAAGCAACAGCTAAACTAACTTTGAAGTTAGAGGACAGGAAGGCAATTAGTTCGAAAATATTAGACACAAATGGAGAAATAAACTCAATTTTGCCACTAATAGAAACTGGCAGTTTCAAACCCTGAAAGATGGGCTTCTTAGTGCACTTTTCAGTGCCAAATCCCCAGCTGGAGCGAACTGATTTCGGACCATAAGAATGGAATCACTTAAATAGCCATGTCCAATCCTCTATAAATGCAAGCTTTTCTGCTATACATAAACAGATTTCACAGAACATCTCTGTGTCACTATACTCTCATGAGCCATAGACCATGTTCTGATAACCCACATAAATTTGAGGCTTACACTGAAAGACTAAGAGATGTATCACAAGAACAAAGCAAAGGAAACTGTGGAAATTTAAGAAATTATGCTAATCAAAATTTTGCAGATGATTTTAAAAAGTGAACTACGCTATGGAATACCTAACTTCTCCTCTGCTTGCAAAAGACTAAACAGGAATCTGGTTAGTGAAAACATCTTTGAACATATGAACAAAATAGAGGCAATTAGGCACTTATGAAAGTACAGTGCTATCGAAGGGATCAAATATGGGATTTCTGGTTGCCTTAAGCACTTGCAGAGCTTCAGTATTCTTCAGTTTATATTAGTTTAATATCAAGGCTTCAGTCTTTAGAATATATTTGACATTACTTAAAGCTATGTTACAATTTCTGGTATCACTTTTTTTAATATTTTTACATAATTTTGAATATCAACTAAGCTAAGCTGTTCATCCTAAAATATGTTAACTGAATCTCAAATGGCTACGTTCAGCTTTTGCACTTCATTATCCACAAACATGCAATCTGCTGTCTTGCTGCAGTACTGATGACCATAGTAACACATTCATTGAATGGCTTGGGTTGGAAGCAACCTTAATGACCGTGTAGTCCCAATGCCCCTGTTGTGGGCAGGGTTGCCTCTCCCTAGATCAAATTGCTCAGGGATCCATCCAGCATGGTCTTGAAGTATCACTAAATACATTTTGCAGACAGCAAGTAATTATTTTCCCCATTGAGAGAGTAACGTGGCATCTATAGAAATACAGAGCTTAGTGAGTGTTAAATCCTTTACTATTATTGTTATGCAGTTGATTTCCTAAAGAATCCAGGCCATCCTTTTAAATGCAATCTATGCAAGCTGTTCAAGTCTTTTCTGCCTTTCTTCTGATATGCTGTCTAAAACTAAGGTAAGGCTTACCTTGACAATCACCTGAGAATCTTCAGAAAATACAGAATGTACCTGTTGTTCTTTTTAACAGAATCTGCTATTGCTAGCATAAATCATAACTCTGAATATATGCTGAAACTATACTTTTGTTCAGACAAATCTGAAGATGTTATTAATACTACTTAAAACCTCGAGTGGCATAGACATCAGCTTCACATCAGAACACCTCTCACAATATTTCTCCTTATAAAAGTTAAAATCAGTTGCAGATCTCCTAAAATGAGCCATCAGATTTGCGTTTTTTAAGATAACAGTGATATCAGCAGTGGTTCTCATGCTGGAAAACTATTCCTCTGGCAGGTCACCAGAATTTAGATTTGGCAGGCTGCAAAGTGTAATGTAAGGTTTACTTGCTCAATCAAGCATTCAATTAACTACCACGTCAGTATGCCGGTCCTTTGTGAGGCAAAATAAAATGTGCTAAAGCACATTGAGCCATCTGAATGGATAGTTGCAGAATTAATATTTGTTTTTAATTTATTGTAAGTTGTCCAGATGCTCTGGCAATCAGTCCCTTAGATATCCTTCAAATAATTGACCGAGTCCTGTAATCTTACTAGAGGGCAGCAAATTTTCCTCTGTTTGATTAAAATTGAATAAATGATTCAGCAGACATTTTCAAATACTTTTTAATTTTTTTTTCTAATTAATGAATTGTTAACAGTTCTGAAATCATTTTCTTCAATTGCCCATTTGTTGATTGATATGGTTTATCAGTTATCCACAAATTATCTAAGGTCATCGTTGTTTTGAGACCAAAACATTCTCCAACTCAGTAAACCAAGCTTTATTAATATGAGGTTTGTCAAAGTAATAGTGCTCTTCTTGGGAGAAAAGAAAGCATGTAATTTCAGGGCATCTCATCTTTGTTAGCTATTTCAGCATTAGGTTAATTATATTTGTGTAATCATTAAGCAGAAAAAGACTGAGGGCAATATAGAGATAGGATGCGAGGAAATTATCTCAGATTGCACCACAATAGATTTTGTTTGTGTATTAGGAAAAATTATCTACACAAAAAGGGTGGTCAAGCATTGGAACAGTGCCCAGGAAAGCAATGGAGATATATAGATCTCCATTGATCTATAGAATAGATCTATATATTCTATATATTCTACTATATATTCTATATAATAGAATAGATCTCTTACAGATTTGTATCATTCATTTATGCATTCTCTCAATTCATACACTGGACAAAATGTCATTTGCAGAAGAATAATTCCTTTACCTATCAACTCTATTTTATTTTTATTCTGTCCAAAGTTACACTGACTTCTCTACTGCCTTATTCCTGGCAAACAGTTAATGATCACACTCAATGTACAAATATCACAGGGATCCTTATATTTTTCTGGTTAGTTGTAATCGTACAAAGCCATTCTTACAGATGAACACAAATAATAACAGATGCTACAAGCATTAATGTACATAGAGACATTTATTTGAATGATAATGGAAACCTCAGCAAGGGTAGATTGGCTCATAAATCAGATTTACGAAATACTTTTTTGACCTCTGCATCTTGCATTCACAATACAGCGGGTTCGTTTCAAGATAAACTGCTTAGCAGCAACCTTTTTAAATGTAATACTTCTATGTTTTAAAAAATCTACTTTATTTAATGCTTTACAATACACAATATTTAATTGTGTTTTATAATATTTTATTTGCAGCTATGAAAGCTCATTAAAATATGTGAATAATATTTCCCAAGCTCAATTTAAGCTGTTTTAGACATTTGTTTCTTGACTGGGGTGTCCTCCGGGTTTTCATTCTCAGATGTTAGGATTTTACATACTTGTTAACTCAAAAACAAACAAGCATGACAGAAAAATCATACACACACACACAAACAGTTTGAGAGGTCATCAATGAAGTATTGAGAAGATAAAGCACCAAAATGACTGTATCTGTAAAACACTAACCATTCCAAACAAAACTAATAAGAACTAAGCATCCCATATTTTTGAGTTATTCAGTCAGAAGCAAGTTCTATTAAGATTTGAAATTGGACTAGAACTTTTGTGCAAATATGTCAATTCTATCAAACTCAAAATCCTACATTTTCTTATTTCTTGGCATTATTTTATTCATTAAAGCACTCCTGCACAGAAAGGAGGTCTACGGATCTTGCTCCTTAAATATCAGTACACACTTTACTCCTATTTCAAAGAAGTAAGAAATATTTGACATTCCGTAGCTTAACGTAAAAAAACCCAAACAATTCTAACACGTCATGTTTCAGCTTTATCTTCATTTACATTATCTTGGACAACTATTCTGAGGAAAGTCATTAATCTCATGCATACTCAAAGGTATGCACGATATTAATGATTTTAGGAAAATGAAATTCAAGAGAGGTTTTCTGATATCATTCACATTATGCAAACATTTAACATTTCTGCTTCTGCTAGGGTACATTATCAGCACACAGAGAATTCAACTTTGGGTTCCTATGGATTAAAAAAGTAACTAGCATGCTATGAAATGGAAAAGAAAATTATTTAGCACATATATGCAAGATTTTAGTATGTCAAAATTCAAAGGGTATCATTTCTATAATTGGTGCTCCTACTGTAAGTGAGAATTTTACCTGCACTTCTTTCTAAGTTAATCTGTATACAAATTGTAAGTATAAAAAAACAGTTCAAGATTTCTGCCTTTTTTTTTTTTTTTTTTTTTTAAAGAAGCTTTTTTTCCTACCCATCTATTTTGTCATATTTCTTCACCTTGAAAGAGAGATAGAGGGAACTCTTTTACAGTCCTTAGCTAGAACTAAAAGGACACAGGAAATATTGAATCCACATATTAACTGATTATTTTTGTAGGAGTTTAGCACTTGACACTCTTTTATACTGCCATAATTAAAATAAGTCGATGGGTCAATTAAAGTGAACTTTTCAATATTAATGACCTTTGATTACACCTAACTGAAGAATCAATAATATAAAGCCAGGACAGACTAGAAATACTGATCCAGAAACCTTGTAAAATAGGCACACATATCATGCAAAAAAGTTTGAATGCAAAGATAAAGTAGGGTTGTGTCATATGCAAATAAACAGAGTTCTATCATTCAGTTATATGATAAATATTAACAGATACAGCACTCATCCAAGCCATCTCTGTTAAATGAAGTTGTAGCATGAAACACAACCTAAGCTTCTTAAAAGTAACTGGTGCCAATGCTTAACCAGATATTGTAATTACCAGAAATATCACTTATCCATGTTCTGTTATATTAGACCTATTTTCAGCAGCAATGCTTTTATTTACTTATTATTTTCAAAGCACTCACTGTTCTTGACAGATCTCATTTTCACCCTGTATCCATAAAGTAAGATTTCTAAAGTAGACAGGTTAGCCTAGTTATGGCCCAAATAATTTGGTGAAAGGTCAACAGTGTGCTCAGTGGGGAAGGAGCCAACTCAGTTACAAGTGTTTTTCAAAGTCTCGCCTTTCAGCTTTTCAAATAAAACATCTGAGAAAAATCAAGAAAAGCCAGCTGCCACTTTACTTTCAAACTACTGTACAACAATAGGTGAGCATGGCTAAACAACAGAACACAGCTTAATTCAGTGGTTTGCTTCCAAAACATTACAGCAAATGGAAAAACAACAATAGCAATAACAAATGTTTAAATTAGTAAAAAAAAAAATAACAAATAATAATAATTAAAAAAATTGTGGCACTATCATTAACATATGCCAAAGAGAGGATGGATAGATATGTTACTGGGGCATTTTTTATTTATTTATGAACACACAAGCTAGTAGCAGCATAGTTCATACTAAAAGGATAGTTTGTTTTTGCAAAGTGTAGTGCTCCTTGATTTTTTTTTCCTGTAGTAAGTAGCAATACATCAAAACCCACATTTTTAATCAACTTATCTTGATGTCAGAAGACCATGGCATACCCTGAAGAATAAATATTGAATAATGTTTATATCCTGCCAGTATATTCTTGGGTATCCATTTGTTGCACAGTTAATATACATACAGAAATGACTGCCATTTATTACCAGTACTAACAAAACAGTCAAGACTTATTGTGTGTGCATATGCATATTATATACATATTATGTATGCATGTATGCATATGTATACATATTTACAATATTATATATATTAGTTATATATCAATATGCATATAAATTTCTGTTTAAATATTTACAAACAATTATCACATTTTTCAGACTCAGTCTTTAATATTGCTTTCAACTGACTGAAAGGGCACATGGAAACAATGGGAACATATGGAAAGAGATTATCTGTTTTGAGACCAGATTGTGATATGTTTACTCACACTGAATAACTTATGAGGAATATTCCTTCTGTGGTGTAAAGTACTCTGCTGTGAAGGAGGGTCATGATGTGGCACTCTGTATTTACTCATGCCATTGGATGTAGGTTCTCAGTGTTTCGTTAGAACTAATTCTAGGGCTTGATTGCTTCATTGTAAAGCCCACCACAGGATTGTGTTCATGAAGTAGGTACTGGTAACAAGCTCTAACCTCCCCTACATAGGAAGTAGAAAGACGACTGAAGTCCTTCATTTCTAAGTTTAGTTCATGACTTCATGCAACTTTCAAAGTAGATTGCCAATGTCACTATGTATCCAAATAGCATCTAGGCTTAGAAAAATTGTTACTTAAGGCTGATGACACTGCTTATTTTGCTCACTATTTAGTCTAGACAGTATAACGAATCTCCAAAATGGGAATGGTTTTGTGCATGAGGGATACACAGTTACTCACCCTCACTAACCGTGGAGAAGAAAGAACAGCTTTGAAGTTTAGCTTGAACTTCTTTCTTGAAAAGTCTGAAGTTTAACTAACTCTCCCACCTTTTTTTTTTTTGCTGTACTCACATTAATTTCAAATTCTGTCTGACTCCCTACTAAAACAGCAGGGGATTGGCACTTCAGAGACACAAGCCCATATGCTAATTCCCCATCTTCTGTCAGTGTCCAACACTTGTACCCACACAGTCACACAAGTGGAAAAAAAATATATATTTGAAAAGCATTAACCCACTTTACCTAGGAAAATACCAGAATTCCATAGATAATTACTATATGTACAAGCAAGAATATGCAATTAAGGCTCTTCTGGTAAACACCATGTACATAATTTTTCCATTGAATTGTGTGCACTTGATGGTCAGGATGTTGGCTAGACCTACTCCTCAACTTTAACCTCAAGTAAATGCCAGATGAAGGGGATAGATCCTTCCTTTACCCTTATGGTAAAGGACCTGATATTACAAACATTTGCAGAAGCAAGTGGTTTTATGCTTGGATCATATGCAGAACCAGAAACTCCCAGAATTCCTCAAATAAAAATATTCTTTCAAAAAGAAAAAGAAAAAAAATGAAGTGTGATCTTATAAAACCATAGTCTCAACTATCTCAATCCATATGGCCTATGCTGATGATTCCTCTGGATATAACCACCTGAGTAGGTTTGTTAATGATGCAAAATATTTAAAATTAAGAAGTGAAAGTGAATATTACTACCTGCTCAAGTATAAATGCTATCAGACAAATTCTAATTTCTTTTTCAAAAATAAACATGGTTCAAATAATGATTACTTTCCAAGGCATGGTGACATTTCAATATATGGAAAAAGAATAATTTCACAAGAGATATGTATTATATATGTAAATTAACAGCATATTGCAAAAGAGAGAATACATAGTGTCACAATTACTTTCTTAAAAAAAAAAAAAAAAAACAAAAAAAAACCAACCAAACAAAAAAAAACACTGTAGGACTAATAGCTTATACGTATATAAACTGAGAATAAACCCAATAGCACTCCAAGTAACAGAAGAATCCTCACTGCCTTTTTCCCAACCTAACATCTTCTTTTCATTTACAAGCACTTCAGTAAAATATCTGATCCCAGTATTAATTTTCTTTATAGTGAAACTGGAAAATAAAAATAAAGAATTGACAGATCAAACTACCATTCAGAGGATCCATGAATGTAGGGCTGTTTTACTTGTCATATTTGAACTCAGAGAGCAGAGAAGTTTCATATTTCATAATAATTAAGTAAATAAATTCCAGATTTGCCATGGAAACACTGACATTCATGAACAAACAGCAGCACGTGATCACACTCTAGTCATACAGTATTATCCTTTCAAACGTAATTCTGCAGTGAAACTGCTCTCAGCTTAGTAGCCCAATCATACCTCCCTACATATTTCTGGATTAATCCTTTTGGACTGAGACCATCATCTTTCTCCTGGGATATAAAGCAGAAAAGATACCATTTACAAAATATAAACATCAACACATACCATCTTTTTTTTCCATCACAGCTAAGTAAAATTATGGACAGAACATTTCTACACTACTCTAGTAGAAAACTTTCATAGAAAATAACAGAAAAAGTCACAGTAGATATCACAGTTCCCTATTTCTTCTGTAGTTGAAAAGACAGATTTGGAAACTTTGGGGGATGGGAGGGGGGGAAGCAGGGGTTGAGGTACCTGATCCTACAGGATGTTCCATGTCTCCAGTGAGATCCAGAATTCTCTCAACTTCAGCCAACTTTGGTTGGAGTTACAGCTGCTCAACACATCGCATAAAGAGGTCTATAAACTCTGACAGATTTTTGCACATCACTTACCTGAATATGAAAGACACTAAAATTAAATCAGGCAGGATAATTAACATTATGCACACTCTGCACAGACTGAAGGCCATTTCTTGTCACACCCTGAAGGCCATATCTTGTTACAACCTGATTTCAATCTGAAATCAATGTAGCATAATATTGCCCTAAATATATATATATACATATACATATATATATATATGTAAAAAACGAAGGTTTTTGTCTTTTTCGAATTGCATACAGATAATTTTTAGAGGGGAAGAAGTCCTAAAAAATGAAAGCAAAGTAACACAGAAATACAAAGCTGATGGAGATAAAACCCATTTTGCCATTCATTCCCATACTTCTGTACCTACATACCCAGCCAATAACCAGCAAACAATTCAGTCATGCCAGTAAAACATTTCACAAAGGCTCTCTGTGCTTCAAGAGAACATGAAACAATTTTTTTAATAACATGTTAGCCTCAAAGCAATTCAAAAGACCGCGTTTGGAAATGACAAGGAATATATTATCCAAGCAAAACAGTTTCAATAACGCAGCTCCCCAAATAGTTAACAGAAAACTTGAAACATGGCACAAAAGCAGGATTTTCAAGTAACCTAAACCTGCAGTCACACTACAAGACAGTACTTCAATGGCAATGAATTGCTTAGATATAAATATTTACCCTACAATGCTAGACTGAAGAATGTAAACAGATCCCATGGATATAATATAATTTGTCAATATCTTTACTGATGGAAATGGAAATGTTAACTCAGACAGGTCACTGATCCTGAAAGATGAGTATAATCAATTACTTTTCTACCTGTCAGTCATACACATAATTGCCTCACTTGCATCCAACTGCTCCCCAGCCTTTCCTTTCTTGTTTCAAGGCACTGAACAATCATTTCTATTCACTTTTCACTCTTTTCCTACTGATTCTTCACATTGACGCTGCTTGTTTGAGGTCTAGCCTGTTTTCTTGCCTATTTCCACAATATTGCCTGTCTCTGACCTCAGAAAGGTGGCCCTTCTGTTCTCCTCAATGCCACTTAAACCTCACTCTCTTCAAGGTCCACAAATATTAACCACCTCCTAATCAACACAGCCTGACCCAAAGCTCACCGAAGTCAGTGAGAACCTTTCTATTAATTTCAGTGGACTATGAATTAGGACCAGATTGCTTCAGATACTCAGGACTAAAATCCAGTGAAAGTAAAATGATCCGTGTGGATATCTCTGTTACGAACAGCAGACTGCCACTTGTAAACAGTTTCAGCAGTAATCTCAGATCAATGCCATTTATGAATATTTCCAATACATTCTTCCAGACCTCATGCAAAGGACCGAGGCCCTAATTTTCTTGTTACTTTTATCTGTACAAATCTGGAGAAATGCCAAAGACTTCTGACAGAGCTTGAATAAACACACATCTAGCAAAGCCAGCTAAGGAAAACTAACATGTTCGTGAAGGTTAGTTAGTCATTAAAAATAAATAAATAAAAAAACCCCACAACAAACAGTTTAAAAGGCTGTTTAGATAGAGAGACGGAGTATTTGCAAAGCACAGTGAAATGTTTAAAGTCACTATGCTCTAAATTTGCACTGGTGAGGACCTGCAATGCTATTTTTGCACTGATCCTCTGTCTAACCCTACTTTATTCATTTGTGAACAATTTAAAGAAAAAAACATTTCAGAATTCAAAATTTACATGACCCCATTCTTTCTGTCTTTGTAGACACCTTGCCATTTACTTCCTCTCCCATCTCTTCCTACCCCAGCTCTTCAACATATCTTACAAGGAAGAATTAAATTACTTTTGCCCACTCTTCCTTCTCCTACTATTTATGTTCCATTTTTTCCTTAAGTCCTTTGGCTGCAACATCAGTATCTTTCTGCAATCTCACAGCACTCCCCTCAAGTGCTATGAGGTACTCAGCAACTGGAACAGCCTGGGAGATGTAATGCAATATAAATACATAAATACAGTGTTGAAGACTGTTAATCTTATGGAAAAGAGCTATAGTTACCAGACATTATTACCCATCTAATGTTAAAATAGTACATATTTAATAAAAGGTATGGCAATTCACTTAAAAAAAAAAATAATAATGCTTACCCCATTGTACCAACAGTACTTTAAGGTTAAAGGGAAAATAAAAGTAACACTGCCAATTAGGGCATAACTATGCTATGTGCATCAGTAAACAAAGCCTGTTTGATGACCTTCACTGAAAGAGTGTATTTATTTATTTTTTTAAACATATTTATGCTGATACGTATAGTGAACTACACTCCACCCTCACAGCTTCAGGTATGGGAGGCAAACCCTTTGTAGAAATGAAGTTACTGTTGCATCAAGGTTGCTAATTACATTGTTTAATACAAAAAGGAGCCAGGATACAGTACATTGATAGGGGGCGGAGTGTATTGTACATACAGAACAGGGGTGTTGCTTCTATTCTGTCATCTGACATTGATGTGCGAAGAGGGGACAAAAACAAATGCATTTTCTTTCCAGCACTGAAACATGCAAAGACAAGTCACTTATTACAAGTTGTACGCAGCTCAGAGTAATAAAAATAGAATACAGATTTAGAAATGCCCCAGTATAATTTTTTAGATTTTACGTATATTTAATATTTTGATCTTCCACTTCAAAACTGCGAGTTAAGCAATGAGTGAACTGGATCTGAAATACAGACAAGGCATTACCCACATCACATTAAAAGGCATCTTAAATGCAGCTGTGGATTCTTAAACTTAAAACTGAATGGGATTCTTAGTTGCTTAGAATATGAATGAACTTGGCCACATTACATATACTTCAAGTGGAATTTTAACTATGTAATAAATTGCTGTTTAAAAAGACCACATGCAGAATTCAAACCTATTTGTTTCTTGCAGGATTCTGTTGATTTGTGCATGAAGAGGTAGTGATGCAGTGTTGCAATGAGAGTCACTACAGCGATACAAACCCACAGCCCAAGCATAAGAGTCTAGAGGCTGGATCTCCAAGGACCAACACTGAGTACACTGTTCTCTAAAATACACCTTCAACCAGCAAATTTAGTTTCAAGGAAACAGCTGCTCACCAACTTTTTCACGAAATAAAATTAAAAAAAGTGGTGGTAGAAGCAGCTTATAAATTATGATAACATTTAGCAGAGAGCTGCAGACAGAAAGCAAAGACATTATTTTAAACGTGATCAGCTTCAACCAGAAATGTGAAAGCATTTTCCCCCTGCTGATGTCTCACTAAAGTTGGCTGGGACAAAATTTGCGTTGCAGCTATGGGCTGAAGCAACAGTGTTGAGAAACAAAGCAAACAAGCATTTACAACTCCCCCACCTGCAACCCCTTCCAACTAGCAAAGTATGATGGATGCTTTTAGTTGGCTGCAAGGCAAACATTAGCTAAGAACTCATTTAGCTAAATCCACATCCATGGCCCCCAATGTTTAAAATTTGTCATGGATTAAAGCCATGAAATAAAAATTAAAAAAAAAATTTCAATTTGAAATTTTATTAGCGTGTTGCTAGAATGGTCAACATCGATTAACAGGAGAGACTTTGTCCACACACTGAGAACAGCCTTCGTGCACCTCCCCCCTCTTTTCTTCCTCTCTCTCAAGCGCTCTTTCAGCATTAACACTATTGAAAGCCAAACAAAATACTGGCTATGGGTGTAAAGAACGCTGTTTGTTTGGAATGTTGCCATGGATCCTGATTTCAGTCGCGTCCCATGGAAAGAGGGTGCAGCCGGCCGCCCCTGTGGCAGGCTGGGCTCCCCAGTAGGGCAGAAGGAAGATAACCATGTACCCCACTGCGCACTATTCTTTCCCATCCACTATAGCCAGGTCTTTGATCACTCTCAGTTTGCCACTGGCATCGATTCTGCGCTTCTCGCGTATTAGATCCTCCAGACTGTGGAACCTCACCGTGTGCACTTTGTTCTCCGCTAAGTGGATCTTGAGATAGTACTGCTGCTGGGTGCCGGCAGCAGCCTGCAGCTCCCCCCCGGCTTTGAACTCCCGTTTCCCGAAGCGGCACCAGGCGGCGAAGCTCTCGGAGTTAGTCCAGCAGATCTCGTCGCTTTTTAAGCCCAGGTGCCCGCAGGCGTTTTGCACCACCAGCTCAGCCACCAGTGGGCGGAAGCGGTACCAGCTATTCACCACCCGGCCCACGTTGCCCGCGGCCGCCTCGTACAAGCTGTCCTGGCGGATCTGCCCCTGGTGCAGGTGGATGATCTGCCCGCTGCCCACGTACACTGCCCAGTGCGGCGGCGGCTGCTCCGACGGCCCCAGGTAGAGTAGCTCCAGCAGGTCCCCCGGCTTGCAGAGAGCAGGTAGCGCTGACACCGAGTAGACGCTCAGGTCCCCAGCCTGGGGGCCGCTGCTGACCTTGGAGAAGATGCATTCCTGGCCGCGGAAAGCGGAGAATTGGGTCTCGTTCAGCACGAGCTGGTGGTGGAGGTGGTGGGTGGGCGTCTCCTGGCCAGGGCTGCCGGAGCCCTTCACGCTGTACTTCTCTGGCTGGCCTCGCTCGTCCAGGTCCTCCTCCTCATCCGAAAAGAAGTAAGCCACCCCGACGCGCAGCTCGTCCTTCTCGATCCCCGAGGGGTCCCCGGTAGGCAGCTCACTGTAATTCAGGTGGGTGATGCGATCCAGTTGATTTCCCATCAATGACAGGGCGAGGCGAGGGCAGGAATCGCCGGATCTGGAGGAAGGGTGGGGTGGGCAGGGACAGAGAAAACGAGAGTGCAAACGGAGGGAAGGAAAGGAAGAGAGAAAGGAAAAAAAAATAAAAAATCAAGACACATACAAAAGACTTCAGCGATTCCGCCCCGAGCACCCATTTCTCCCCCGCTACATCCCTCCCCTCCGAGTGAGGGGAAACTCCCAGCGCGGATCCTTCCCCCTCGCTTTCGGGGTGCAGGGCAGGGCAGTGCCCCGGGGCTCCCGGCTCCCCGGCCCAGCCCCACGCCGCAGGAGAAGGCGGCTCCTCGCCGCCCGCCGCCTCCGCGCGGGGGACGGAGTTGCTTCGGGAGCCTCTGCTCTCCGCTCCGCAAGGGAAAGGGCAGAGGGAGCGCTGGCCCGGAGGGTCCCGAGCCCGCTCGCAGCTGAGCCAAGCCGCTGTACGTGAGAACAGGATGCTGAAGAAGCAGGCGGCCTCGCAGCTGCCACCCGTGTCTACCCGCTCAGCCTCGCATTTCGGCCAGGACCTCGCAAGGAGAGGGGAAAAAATAAAAATTAAAAAAAAAAAAAAAAAAAATAAAAAAAAAAATGAAGCACCCTTTGTCCCCGAAAGGTGTCTCTCTCTCCCCCCTCCGTACCCGTGGTCGCCCAGCGGGTCGTCAGAACCCCCCCAAACTCCTTTAAAGTCGTTCTGTCCCCATGGGCGCCGCAGAGGAGGTGAGTTCCGTCCTCCCCAAAGCTCGCCCGGCTCCTCCGCCCGCGCCGCCCCGCTCTGCTGTGGGCTGCTCAGCCCCTCCGGCAGAGCATAAGTACCGGCGGCGCCGCTCCCGAGCCCGCCCCGACACCGCTCATTGGCCGCGCCGCGCTGCGCTGCGCCCGGTGGCGGCGGCCGTAGTGGGGCTCCGCGGCGTCACTGTCCTGTCCGGCCTCGCTGTCCCCCAACGCCCGAGAGTCTGATTTCGGCGCCTCGTGGCTGGCCTCTGGTTGTGGCACGGAGACCGCTCGGTGTCTCCGTGCGAAGCACGGCTATCCGGAGAGAGAGGGTTCAAGCAGTGTGCGCACCGCCAAGCGAGCCCTGCAACTGAAAACAAAGCAGAAAAAAAGTGATTGCCATGGTAAGAAAAACGCCCTTCCTTTAGCTAGAGGGTTGTATCTCTCCGAGAATTTCTTCATCCGTCAAAGAAATGAGCGTCCGCTTGTCTAAATTCAGAACCTCCGTGCGATCTGAGCTCTGGATTTCCCCATGGTCAGACAAAACTGGCCTTTCCCATGGGCTGTTCTGCTCACCTATTGCACACCCCATTTTAGAAAGGGATGAGCTGCCTGTCTTTTATCATCACCAACACATTGAAATGTTGATGTTAGATGAGGTGACTCCTAGCTGTGGTCATCTGTCCACATCTGGCTGCAGCAGCAGTAGTGGGTTGTCCTAAGACAGAAGGTGGGCTATGGCTTGTCTTACATAAAACATAAGATTGCCTGATGGTAGCAGTCCATCTTTTCCTAAAATACGTCAAATCTAAAATCTACCATCTGTAGTAGTTAATGCCAGTACATATTTTACATATTATTTTGCACATTATGAAATCAAGGCTTAGGAATAATTAGCTGATGTGAACACAGTTTCCCTATAAGATTGTGTTAGTGATGGGATTGTAACCTTAGTTCTTCAGAGAGCTCTCGTCATGGGAACTTTTGAGATGAACTTAAATATTAAGACGCTTCATGAAAAAACCTAATGTAATTATTTGATTCATATGTGAGTCATATTAAAGCACCATTTTTATCTATTCACAGTGGAAATAAATTTGTCGGATAGACATAAATATTTCTATTTTTGGTGCTTGTGGATACTAACCACCTTCACTTCTGACTCCCCAACTTAGACTTTTTTTTCAGTCCAGTCTTTGGCTTTGGTTAAATAAGAAAAATAATGCTGATGCTTTATTCTCATGATAGTGGCATGCAGCTTCTATCTACCTATAGCAACTTCCCATTTTTCACGGTAAAAATGTCATACCTAGGTTTATATGGGTCAAATACTGGGTTTCTTATGTAGACATGTGTTTTCTTCAAATGAACCTTTAATTTTCCCATTCAAATATTTATATGCCTATCTTTCTAGGAGAGTATTTTGTTTCTCATTAATTTTTTAGCATAGGCAAAGGCATCAGATCATAAATGGAAGGGAGAAAAGGGCTTGTTCAGTGGTGTGACATTCTAAGACTGACCAGTTATTTTTCACTGTGGCAATTATACTATTTTGTTGATTAAGACTTTGCATCTTTCATAATTCAGGGACTACAGTCTCAAACTCATAGGTGTCTGAGCTGCTGGTTTACAGCAGTTCAGGATGCGGCATTCAGGGGTTTGTGGAATTAGAAATTGAAGTAAAAATGTTTATCTAAAAATGACTATATCCTAAAATATGTGTTTAAAAGTTTCACAGGAGTAAGCATAGTGGATGTTACAAACCTCTGAAATTGTTTAGATGCTTTTGTCCTGATTGTCAGAAATTATACATTCTTTTATGGCATAACCTTCATCAACTGCAGCATTTTAAATTAAGTTATGAATACACCCAATACATTTGTCATTTAGGCTGGAAAAGAGCCTATGATATTTTGATTTTTTTCATAACTGTTAATTGTTAAAGCTAGTTCAAGCAGAAGGCCATTTTCCATACATACATTCTTCATCAACAGTTTCTGTTTTCTAAACAGTTTATATTTTCCTTGTTTAAAGTCTGCATCATTTTAGGTTGCACTCACAGTTCACACTTCCCACATTTGCCAATCATCAAGGCTATGTGGAGTAATTTTTAGACAGTTCCAAACAAACAATACATTATTTCATCTTTTCCATGCAAAATAGTACAGAACAAATTTCTTCAGTGAACTGCATGGTGCAGAATCAGTCTGTGTTCAAGAAAGACTCTTCACTTCTAACTGGATGGAATAGCCCCAGCCAAATTTTAACCATTTTCTTTGCGTTCCCCTTGCTTTTGAAAGTCTGCTCAATGAGTGCATCACATCTCTTGCTGAAGCACTTACCCCTGTTCAGGACACCTGCAACACCCATCTCCTACTTACCTTTCAGTTCTGGCTGCAGTCTGTCTCATCAGTGTTTTATGCTCTTCCTCTGTCCCTCAAGAAGGACTTTTTTTTTCTCAGTTTCTCTCCAAGTGTAAGGAATGTGCCATAAAACAAAGCAAAACAAATGCCAGTATAAATGTTATTATATAAAACTGTCAGGACAGGAATTATGTAAACCAACACCTTGAAGTAAACCTCTCAGTTTGAAAGCTTCTGTTGGTGTTAAAGAATGTTACAACAGTACAGTGTCCACAGAAGTATATTTCTGTGGCCTACTACTTGTTTTGACTGAGCTATTCTGATGATACATTTATCATCTCCTTTAGGCATTTTATTTTTTGGGAGCTTGTGGAGACTTACTAGTGCAGAGTTGGCTTGGCTGCTCTCAGATCATGGCACTGGCAACGCGGTGTCACTCTGCTCACACTTGTGTTCATCAGCTTCAGCCTCATTAACCAGGGTCATAACCTTGTCCTGCACCAGGACGTAGGAATTTGCCATTAATCCATTCTTATTAACTCCAACATATTTTTCCTCAGACTGAGTGTAGGGAAGAAATCTGACAACATCATCATATCTAGCTTTGTCCTGTTATACTATACTCCAAAGCAGTCAATTTACATTTTTTTATTGCTGTTTTTCTTTTTGTGCATTTTTCCACCCTTGGTATTTTGTCAGTCTTGCATTTATGTTTAATTTAACACACTGAAAACTCTTAAAATATGTAATAAAGTAGATGCTCAGTAGCTTATTTTTTTAAAACTTGTTTTTTAAATAATATCATCATCTTGCTGTGAGCTCAGCTTTTAAGCCTTGGGCCCCTGTTGCTAAAAGTGGAGCTGAAACTCTATTAATTTAAATGAGTGAATGTTTGTGCTGAAAAAAATTGGAAACCCACTTTTCAATAAACAACCAGAGATACAAAAATTCATGACAAGTCTTGAAACTTGGCTATGTTTTATAAGCTTCCTCTATATCATGGAAATCCATCCATCACAATTCTGGCAGCATTGAGTCTCAAATGTCCAGTAGTTTACCTCTCTTTCTATTGTAGCCTGGTCTGCCCAATAGACACACCTACGTATAATGGGTACCAGGAAGGATCTTCTTTACTCTACACTCCCTAAAGTGCCCAACTCCAGTTGTAATTTGACTATACATTCACATTCTGTGTCTGTTTCCTATATTTTCTTTACAATCTCAGTGTACCTTATGGTACCTTATCAGAAACAAACCATGCTAGTCCTCTGAGAAACCTGTTATCTGGACCGCAACTGATGTAGATGGTAGAGTTGCTTATTTTGCAAACATCTTCACATGCAAATTGCCCATATACATATATAGGCAAGGCCATAATGTCCAGGTTTGAGTAAAAGCGTGGTATGCCAGCTCTATAGCAGCAATGACACTACATAAGTATGTACAGTTTCTACAGTATCTAGTTTGGCAGTGTCCGGGGATTTTGATCCTTGAGCTTTGGACAGCTTCAATAATTTTTCATCCAATGATGTTGAAATATAAAGAGTGAAAATTCACTAATGTCAATAACTGTGGCCAGAGATTTGCCCTTTGCCTTTTTTCTTCACTTCTGCTGACTTCTGCTTGCTTTGTGCTTCTTGCATTCACGGGACACTTGAAAGTAAAATTGGCCAGAGGCTGTTTCTCAGCCCTGAGGGAGATTATAACTATATACCTCAGCTGAACTCTAAACTCCAAAACTGGGTAGCTGCATCCAAGCTGCCTATTAGGAATTACTCGGAACCCCTTTTAATCCCTACGCTTTATAGAAGAATATTAGCTAGCCTGTGCCAAAGCCTTTCAAGAGGCCATGCTACCAATTTAATAGTATAAGAAATACCGTTCCACTCCATGGCCCTGTGACCTGGTTCTTTATGGCCAACTGTTTACACTTAGCTTCTGAAGGGGAGGTGAGGCATGACCCAGTGTTTTTGTTGTTGTAGTGGTTTTCTTTTTTTGGTCACATATCACCTGGGAAGACCCAAACTTAATTTCTATATCCTGCTCAATTGATACAACCAAAAAGATACTATATAAAAGATTTTGTGGAGGGCTTGGAAGAGACAACTGCCCTTTTAAGTGTATTTATGTCCAGAAGACTTACACAGATAGGATTGCACACCAGGAAGCTGTATCCCTTTCCAGCTGTCAGGAGGCAGGGTGTCAGGAAGGAGCAGGATGTGGGGACCTATGGATCCCCTCATTACCAGCGCAGTCTCTGGGTGAGCTGTTGAACAGAGCAAATCTGGGGAACCGGTCATCTGAGGCTGACCCAGAAGTTAGGGCAGCCAGGCAAGGCCTTCCCAACACTGGCTAACCAGTAGCCCAGCCTAGGCATCAGGAGATGAAGTCCCAGCTGAGCCTCCTCAACATTCTGTCATTAACTTCACTTTTCTCCCAGACGTCTGCTCTGAGGTTATCAGAGCTGATCTTGAATGTGAGCAACAAACTCTGAGAAAGCAGAGGAAGAGCTTGTAGATCATATTCATTCACTGAGTATGAAAAACTAGCTGAGGGACTAGATTTTCATTTAGATGTCTGACTCTGCACCACATGGAAACTGAATGCATAGGTTTTGGGGATAAGGGGTGGGAAAGGCTGCTTTTAAATTAGTTACTCTCTTTGGTAGTGCTTTCTTAAGTGTTCCAAAATGCTCAGACATACCACCATTTTCACATAAATACAGAAAAAAAAAACAATAACAGCAAGAAAACACTCTGAGTTGACACAACAACATTCAAATGGGGAAAACTTGCTTATTCATAGCAGAACATTTAACTTTATCCAGACTGTTATTTTGTACAGGAACATAGTCTGAAAGTTCATATTATTTACACAAATTTCATTTTACTTTTTAACTCTATTTGGAAATGAAAGAAAACATAGCCTAGCCTTGTATGAGCCTAACCAAATGTTTGTTAGCCACAGCACCTGTTGGGTTTTTTTTGGTCTTTTGTCTTTGATGACTATGAATTTGAAAGTTTTTGGTAAAGTAACCCTGGTTTTAAATTTGTCAATTCAATTATGCATTGGTAAAATTAGGTTCATTTTTTCAGGAGAATTTTTATCCTTTTTTTTTCTTTCTTTCCCCTGTAAAGATGCACTTTTCCATTTTATTTAATCATGAATAAGAGGTGCATCAACAGTGAGCTTTAACCCCCCAACTACATACTCCTTCAACTTCTTTTCTGGCTGATCTTGTGAGCATGTAGTTACAGCATGAGTTTAAATTTGCAACACAGCTGAAAGGAATGTTGAATATGTGCCAGGTGAAAAACAGATCTTTTTTAAAGGTGTTAGCACTTTATAGTTGGTGCTCAGAAACTGTCAGGAATATCAGTCCCTTCTGAATATATCCTTTTGACATGGCTTTTATTAGATGTAGTTACATTGTTCCTATGGTAAAATTATGATGGTAGAGCCAACCTAGAAGGGAAATTCCTATAGCCTCTTCTAGCTTAAACTACAAGTAAATATAAAGTAAAAATGTCTTACTAACTTTATTATAGGAAAAATATGTCCAGAAGCTAGTGCAGCTTCAGAAAATAAGCTGATAAGGGAAGAAAAAAAAAAAAAAAAGAGTATTTGTAACCATGTTTTAATACAGTCTTATTAAGAGAAAGGACCACTGTCACATGGCAAATCAACTTTTGATGTCTTTCCTCAACTAGCATTTTATGACTTTGTGCAAAACTTCCCTAATCAGTATTGCAGATTGAAAAACTTTCAGAAATATCTGGCCATAAGGAGTAAAGTAGTAATGGTTCTTCACAAAAAAAAAATGACATTTTCAGCGTTGGACTCTTTACTAATGAACTGTGTCTCTAAATGATCTAATAAGAAATTTATAATAAAGATATATCCATGTACCTACTAGTTACTTAGGTAATTGCTTGGCCATTTTATTTTTCACATATTCTTTGTGATACTTTATTAAGTCAAATTGTTCCCTAAATGCATTCTATTACAATTCTTTTCGTTTTTAATAACATAATGTTCCTGCTGCCCTGAAGGACTCGTATGAAAATTAAAATGTTTAAATAAAATGGGCACCCAATGTGTCTTTCTATTAGGGCAGTTAATACTTTATAAAATATTTTAATCTGTTAAGCTCTTAATACCTCAACTCCAAAAATGACTTTTTAAATATTATAAGCAATAACATATACCCCTTGACAGAGTAGCAAAGAAGAAATTCAATTTTTTTTTGCAGTTGCTATTCATAAACTATTTGAGCTTAACTCTCATGCTTTATGATGTTAGCTGAACCCTTTTGACTGAGTTACAGAACTAGATTCAGTACAGGAATCATTTCTTGTCATATGTAAATACCTTTTGGAGTTAGCCTCTATTTTCCTTTTTCAGATACAGAGTCCATTCCTGGAGACTTGAGCCATTCAAAACTTATATCAATTATACCTCCACACCAGCCTCCTTCTGCCTATAGTGCAGAGAAGCCTGTCACCAGGGACATGCACACTATTTCCTTTGAAGCCAAGGAGATCGCTGTGTGCATTCAAAGAAAGAAATACAGCTTCAAATGCTTAGAAATGACAAATTTATACAATTAGAATTCATTCTGTTTGCAAAAGTATATATGTTGTGAATAAAACCATTGAGACTCCACAGTGGTGCTTTTAAAAATAGATTTCTGCTCAACAAAAATGAATTTAAGCAACCCAAGCTTGTAAATTCATTACTATTCCCAGTAAAAATTTGCAAACGTTTTGCCAGCCTCTAGACTTATCCTTAGGACTGAAATGTGAGTAGTGGCTCTTCATATTCATCATTCTCACAGCTAAAAAGCTGGCTGACCTGATTAGACTTGCAAGTTAAACTTATTATCTTTGTACTTCTTTTTGTGATCCATATGAACTCGTCAAAAATTTTCAGAGATGTGTGTCACTAAACTTTAACCAATGATTTTATGTACAATGCATAAATGATTATAGACTACAGCTCATTGTGTTTAGCTATGTTGTTTCTTCAGTAGTAATGGAAGTAACAAGCCATGCAACATCAATATTTATCCCTTTGTTTAGAAGATGCAACATTACTTGAATATTTGGGGTAGGATGCATAAGGTGTAAAAGTATTTTATCTTAACATTTTTATAGTTTGGTATTTTTTATTTTTAGAGAGCAGAAATGAATGCAATTTTGGAGGAGAATAAAACGTACTACAAGAAAAATAACATTGTGATTTGAGACAGGGCTCTTTTTGTAGCTGTTTATTTTCTTCTCATCTGTACTACAGAGTCCCTCTAAGTGTCCCTGGCTATGTCACTGAGGGCCAGGTTGGTGCTTTCAATCATTACTTAAAGAGAAAGAAAAGAAAGCTCTCTTCTATTTTAAAAAACAATTGTCAAACTTTGTAACATATCCTACTGTTATTCATCTTAAATTTGAAAAATCTGGGTTCAGTTCTTTATGTAGCCACAGATTTAATTCTGTGTCATCTACTTTAAGTATATCTACTCATTAGACATGCTAGAGACTATCTGGCTATTCTCCAGTCATCAAGTTGTAACCTTTCTGGTGAGAAAATAATTCAAGGAAGCATGAACAAAGCTTTTAAGTAAGTGATTAGAGTACTCACCTTAAGGCAAGGAAACTGGGGTTCCTATTTCTGTTTCAGTAGTTCAAAGACTACTTGAGGTAAAAATGGAAATAGCCTTGAGATGAGAATGTTCCCCATGTAGTAGGTGCCTCTTTCTTTCCTACGAAACAGAAAAAGCTCTGGATCCTACTTTCCTGAGAACTGGTTTCTGATTTGACTCCTAGTTACAAAGAGGGTGGTCAAGAGCATTACCATTTTCTGGCAGCAGTGTTTTACAACAAGGAGGTTGGGTGCTGTGACCTGTGGAGGATGGTCAATGCGACAGAGCACAGCTCAGAGCTCCAGGGATTTCCCTAGGATTTATCACAATTGCACTTGATTCTGCTGTGTTGCTTAGATTCAGGAAATTTTAGTTACTTTAATGCAACACATATTTGTAGTAAAAGACTTGGAATCAAGGTGCTAAGTAATATAGGGAGAATTGTCCCTTTCTAGAAATGAAAAAAATAAAAATCTGTGGCAATGTGAGATAGTAATGTAGGATGCAGAAGACAGTAGTGCTACAATCTCAGGGCAAGTCTGGGGAGATGTTGTAACACCATTAAAATGAAACAGTGATGTTAATACATCTCTGCAGGGAACATGTAAGTGAAGTGCAACAAACATGGGATAAGGAGATACTATAAGAAATGAATTTAAATGATATTACTTACATATTACTTAACGAGTTTTCACATGAGTTCATAGTGATAAGACAAGAGGGAATAGTTTTAAACTAAGACAGTTGAGATTTAGGTTAGATATTAGCAGGAAGTTTTTCACACAGAGGGTGGTGATGCACTGGAACAGTGGATGCCCCATCCTTGGAGGCATTCAAGGCCAGGCAGGATGTGGCTCTGGGCAGCCTGGTCTGCTGGTTGGTGACCCTGCACACAGCAGGGGGTTGAAACCAGATGATCATTGTGGTCCTTTTCAACCCAGGCCATTCTATGATTCTGTGATTCTGTGATTCTGTGATTCTATGATTCTATGATTCTATGATACATGCTCATTTCATTTCACTTACAAACTCCCTAGATGGTCAGTGACAGAATTACATTATTTTGAATGTCATTAGATTCAAATGCTCAATAATACAAAATATGGATGAAATGCCAGGTGCGAATTCCCATGCAGCTCTTGGGTTGTATTTGCCCTGTACAGGAGAACTGCTAAAGATAAGAGACCTTTGTAGATTCTGAGTCCCAGAGTGATTGTTTTGCTCTGACCAACTTATATGGAGGTTTTCACCTGAGATAGTAAGCCAGTGTCTGGGACATGATGAAGTTTGCAGCTACACAGCCCTGACGTAGCCAGTGATTCAGCTCAGTCAAGAAATACCACTTTTGAATTGCGGTGTCTCCAAAACATTACATGTCAGTTAAAACAAAAAGGCAAACAAAGCAAAATAACCTATGAAAAAAGATTATTTTATATTGAGAGAAAAGTTTATGCTCTGTTAAGAGAGCGGGCTTTTAATCATGCACTTTTGTGTATGAAGTACAGGTAGGCAGGTAGAAAGTGACTTTTTCCTCTGTCTTCCAAAAGTGGTTTTCTTCCACATTAAAAAAAACACTAAATGCTGATATCAAAATGAAACATTCAGAATTTTCAAAAATGTGGAACATCTTTTTGATTTTGAATTTTCATTCAATTTAACTTGGATTTGAAAAATATTTTTTTATAAGTGAGTAATATATTTCTTGGTACACAGCGTATTTGCCAAAAGAAAAAAAAAATAAAAATGTTGTTCTATTAAGCCATCTTGACAGCAGCATGTGAGCTTGGACTAGGACTACAATCTTACATTGTCAGGACACGTGAAATAGTGTGTTCCAAAATATGAGATAGACAATTCCTTGTATGCTAAAAACACCTGAACTGGGCTTTGACAGCCTCTCCCCACTTTCTTCCCCATTCCCTCCCTCCAATACTATTAACTTACAGTGTGATTTGTTGAGAATTGCAGAAATAAATTAAATTGATAAAGGGAAAAGACTCCGCAAAGAACCAACTGTAGTAAATTAAACTGAAAATGGTGCGAGTCGCATATGTTCATTACAGCCTTAATTGTGCTCATGATTCTGAAATAATAATTTATTTAGCATATTGCTTCCTTTTTAATTTCCTTTTAAATATATCTATTTTTTACCATTCAGAAATAGCTCATGGGTGATAACTGTTTCCTTAAGTCTATTGATTGGAGAAAAATTTTTTGAAAAGTATCCATGAACTGAAATCACTTTTTTTCATCTTAACTGTTTTATTATATGTACTTTTCCTCATGAGCAGAAACTTGTCAAAAAGACCTCAGCTATGAAAATGTTTTGGGTGCATGTGACTCAAAATCATTTATGAAGTTATCAGTGCAAGAAAAATAATGATAATTTTCATGGTTCCAAGATACAGTTACTTTAAGTCCATGAGACAAGACAGATGGAAGAGAAAGAACTCAAACAAATTCAAAGGAGAAATATAACAACATCTTTTCTTAGTATAAAATTATTAGAATTAACTATTAGAAAATAATTCACATAATAATATAATATTTACAATATAAAATAAGTGTTGTATTAAGTGCACCGTAAAATACTCTGAATGTATTGTACAGAACAGGCAACTCAATGGTTTACTATTTAGCCAAAACAAAAAAATAAAAAGATACAGTCATTATCTAATCTTCTCCTTCCTGAACAACATCTCTGCATGCTGATAGTTCACATATATGATTCCACAATCTCCTGGAAATTTTATTCTAGCATTTAATTATTCTCATCATATTACTTTTACTTTTACTTACAATAACATTTTCTAATACTCTGATTCCAATCTCAGTCTTTGTTACATTTTAAATTCATCAGTTCTTTTATTTAATAGGGCATGGAGATTTTTTATTTATTTATTTTTTTGTACGTGCAGCTTTTTATATACCTAAATAAAATCCCTCCTTTTTAAAAATTATTATTTTTCATTTTATTTATTTGAGCTAAAGAGTCCTAATTCATTTAGTCTTGAGTCCCGTTTTGTTTTCTAGAATCCAGTTTTTAATATTCTACTGAGCTCTCTTCAAGTTTATGTGTTTCACACACTGCAGTACCGAAAATTGGAAAAGAAAAATCCAACTGACTTTAACAGAGCAGGAGGGAGCAGGAGAACTGTTTACTGTCTCCTTGCCTATTCTATACCTTTCAATGTGGTGTCATATTTAATTAAGGTGTATACCTCTTTCCAAAGATGTGGCACTGTTGATTCACTTTTATATTGTAATCCAACTACAACTTTTTCAATGAAACAGGTTATTTTATAAATCCCTGTTTTAAACCTCAAAATTTTGGAATCTCTGAGAATCTTGTAAATCACTACACCTTGCTTCTTTGCCCTAGTGATTACATCCACCAGTTATTTCCTCCTGAAAAAACCACTATATCACAAAATCTCTTGTTCACAGAGCAGTTCATCTATATAAACTGAAAGATCCTGAAAACAAGTTCAACTCCGTGGAGAGCATTTGGGTAATCATAAGTAGTAGATGTTTCCTCTATAGAGGAGCAATTTGCTTGCCATAGATGATGTCCAGTACTTGGAATTCATTGAATCTTCCCCTAGGTAAAATTCATTTGTGGAAATGGCATGAAAAATAGAGATTTCAACATAATTAGTGTGAAAGCTTTTAAAAGATGGGATATGTAGGGATACCTGGAAGTCAATCTAGTCTATCTGCTATGTAAAATGAGATTATCATCAGTGTGTTTTTTTCTGACTGTGCCTTGTAAACCTTGAAAGATAGAGATTTCACTACTTCTCAGTCTGTTTCAGTCTTAGGTTACTTGCATAATGAGAAAGCTTTCATTATAGTCCTGTTTGAATTTTCGAAGTCTCAGTTTGCTGCAGCTGCTTCTTGTTGTCTGTTGTTGTTACAGAGATAGTACTGAGGTGCTTGAACAGACTGCCCAGAGAGGCTGTGGATGCTTCGTCCCTGGAGGTGTTCAAAAGCAGGTTGGATGGTGCCCTGGGCAACCTGGTTTAGTACAGATCTGGAGGTTGGTGGCCCTGTCTGTGGCAGGGAGTTTGAAACCTGACGTGGGTGTTGGGGTCCCTTCCAACCCAAGCCATTCTGTGAATCTATGATTCCATGATTCTACAAGTCTGCCACTAAAGTGAAGAGTTTAACCCTGTCATCTTTGTAAAGGCACTTATCCCTTAGCCTTCTCTTTGCCATACTGTATAGATGCAAGCTCCTCCATTTTTTATGGGCCACATGCTCTAAGTCCCTAAACATCATTTGCTATCTGATGGACCCTTTCTATTTTCCTCACGCTCACATTGAGCTGTAGAGCCCAAAATTGGATGTGGTGCTCCAATTGCAGCCTTGTCAATAATGTGCGGTGTGACTCACAAAGTACTGGACTCATTCCACAAATGTAGCTCAATATGCAATTTATCTCAAATTCACTTCTGCTCATATTCAGCTTGAAACACCCAAACACTTTAAAGAAGATACTGCTCAGCCACACTTGTGAGGGTATTTAGCATTTCTTCATGAACTTCACAAAGATTCTGTTGGCACAGGATTCAGATTTCTCAAGGTCCCAGTGCTGAATCTGGATCATCTGATGTGTTGAACACTTCCTTCTCAAGTGTTCTGAAGGAGTGTTCTGTCTCATCATCCAAGAGAAGATACTGAACTACACCAACTCTGCTATCCAACCCTGGGGTATTTCATTCTATACCAGTCTTACGACTTCAAGCAGTTGAACATTATGTTGAAACCCAGTGGTGAAGCCACTTTTCAGTCCAGTTACAAAATTATTTATCCCACCACATATCCTCAGTCTCCAAATGATAATGTGAAACACACTGCCAAATGCCTCACTAAAGTGAAAGTTACAGGAACTGTTATCCTTTATTTTCACAGTCAGTCATTCCTTCACGGAAGGCAATTATATTAGTCAGATATGATTTACTTTTGTAGATCTGTGCTGAATGTTCCTGATTGCTTACTTGTCATGTTCGTACTCATAAAAGGATGCCAGCAGGATATACATACTCCATCTTACCAGGGATGGTGCTTACTCCGACCACCTGACAGTTCTTCAAATTGTCTTTCTTACCATTTTAGAATATATGTTTCATCTGTCATCATCATGATTTTTAAAAGTAATAGCTTTACACTTACATCACCCAATCCTTCTACAGTGCTGGGTATCTCTTCAGGTTCTATAGGTAAATAACCCATGTTTTTCTAAGCAGTATTTGTCTGTTGCCACCTTACCGTTTTTCTGTCTAAACCATGCAGGTAAGACTGAGGCAAGACTAAACTTTTCCTATTCCTCCATTGCCAGATTTTCCTCATCCATCAACATTCATTTATTCAGTTGCTGAGTTCCTTTTTCTCCACACCAAAAGAGATGATTAGGTCATCAAGAACATTGAATGCTGCAGTATTACTTAGTAATTATTATTACTAATAATGTGTCATTTCATTACCAACAATGGTCTCTCACTGTCCCCTAAAAATTAGTTTTCTGTGGGTGAGACTTGTCCAGAAATAAAGAAGGGGGTTAGTATTTCCAACTAAGTGATTATGTTTAGTGGATGCTTTTGATACTTATCTCCCTGATATCCCTTCTGCCAATAGGATATTCATTAACCACAAAGGAAATTTTGGCTCTTACCTAGCCAAGAAAGTTTGTTATCTGTTTATCATCTTGGGCCATCTCCTTCAGACAATACAGTCAGATAATGTGTAGCATCCTCAGTTGGTTTCAGGCCTAGAACATGTACAGTTCTTTGTACCACACTAAGAACTATGTTAGGCCAAATGAGGCTCCAGCAAAGCTTTTTTTTTTTTTTCTGAGAATGCAAACATGAGTTCTCCCCTCGCGCCCCAATGTTTAGATCTGTTCAAATTTCTTCAAATTTTAAAAAGATGTTAGAAAAAACACCCTCATTTCAAACATGAGGTTTGAGCTTCAAAGCATGGTTCAACTTTATAAAACGAGGTTGTGAATATTTTTATGTTAATTTCTTCCTAATTCAATTCCCTAGAATGGTTCAGTTGTTTGATTGATTGTTGCCCACCAAAGAAACAGCCTCAGGCAGGCATCTGTCATAAGAAAAAAAGTCATCCAAAATCATTAATATTTTGCAGAATTATATGCTATGAATATAAGGACTTGAAAAATGAAGCATCAGGGAACCACACTATTGCATAATGCTACTACATTCCTTCACCAATAAATTATTGGTAATGACTATATATTTGATAAACTTCTTGAACTACATACATATCTATTCATAAATGGGTGCTCAAATTTGGTTCCAAAGTGCTTTGGATTTCTGTAATTCTTTGTTACAATGCCTAGACACAAAAGATTTGTAATAAAAGTGAAACGGCACTCTGTATTCAGGATGCCCATGCTTTTTTGTTTTGATGTCTCAGCTTTCATTTTGTTTTTGTTGTTTCTTTCATCTTTAATTTTACCGAGATATTCATATTAGATGCATTATTAATCCCTGTAACACTACCTTTCCTTTTTCTGCACAGTATGAGAAATTTCTTGCTTCAATAGAAATAATAAAGTGTGAGATTATTTTCGACATTAAATATGTGAACAAACAAGTAAACAATGTGATTTTTCTGAGATCTCTATGCATTGTAATTTTCTTCCAAAGTTTTCACTGACGCATTAGGACTGAGAGGAATGAGCAATCACCAAAAGCTTTTAAGCAACGATTTTGGTCGTGTTCTTTATAACCTGAGAATTCTCAGCATGCAGTATGTTATAACACATATTGCACTGGAAAATACACAGAAATGTGAAACATAGTAGCTGGACCTTTGTAGGGGTTTGACGTACATTAAATGAAACACAATTCCAACATGTTGATGAACTTCAGAAGAGGAAATTAAATGTCTCACTGATGACGGTTAATGGGACCAATTAGAGATTTGAAATGTGAAGGGTACAGTTATGATGCCTACAACTGAGAGGGACACAGGAGGAAGGGCAACAACAGATTCTGAATGCCTACTGGAAAAACTACTAGCGTGAGATTTGAGGGTTTTTAATTGTTGAGTGAAGGGGAAGCTGATTACAAATACTGCTTCACTTTGAATTAAATTGTGTATCATATTCTCTTCCTAATTTTATTTATTCTGTAGACCTTATCACAGCTACACTACGCGCAACCAAGTCAAAGAAAAAGATTCAGCTTGTAGTAGAGAAATTTCAGCTGTAATATTTCTACACAGCGACAGTATATGGGAACTAAAGAGCTTTGGTGGTGTTGATCATTGTTAGCAAAATTATCTGATGAATGTGAGGCATCCATTCAAACCTGTGAGTGATAGCAATTATCTACCTACAAAGAAAATCAGAGCTGAAGGAGTATTTGTCTGATATCCATCAGACAAGGTGGTGTGTTTCTACACAAGGCAATGCAGTGCTTTTGCAGATGAAACATTTTCTTCCATTAAAAATAATGACCATTGCAATGGCTAATCTTTCCTGAAATAGTAAATTGTAGTGTTTTTGTTTTGTTGTTTGTTTGTTTGTTTGTTTTAAGCAGTGCTGGGCATGAAGTAATTGGAGTAAGTGTTCAATATGTATGTGTACAAATATTTACAAATATTTGACTTTTTTTTTTTTCCAAAAGTAGTGCGAAGGTGATTAGAATATGTATCAGAGAAGTAATTCTCCCACAGTTTGAACAGAAACTGCCTAACTTGTTATGAACTCATTGCATGAAACAGTAGTAAATAAATATAAAATGACTGTTTTGTTTTGGAAAGATGTAGGTTTCATTACAGGACCATCGAGATCAGTGATATGGGTTTTGGTGAAGCTACTTCTGACATGAGCCATTTTTCCTAAGGTGAAATTATTGTCTGTTAAGGCTTCATCTGTACTTACTCTCATTTTAATCCTCAGTGAACAATACTACACAACCAAAAAACAAATGTAATTGGGTATAATTCATGATTCATGGAACAGCACCTGCCGTTCCACACTGGGACTGAAAAGTACTAGGAGGTGTGTTAATACAACGTAAGGCACATCCTGAAATGGAGTTAATGACTGGCTCCACTGTTTTCAGTGGGTGTGCGTGCCTTCAGATTCACTTATTCAGACTGAAATTCAGCAAAGATTTATCAGAGCTTTAATAAGAAACATAAGCACAAGGCAGCTGGAGCTGGTGCTTACTGCTGTTCTTGGTTTTGTTGTTGTGGCTAGTATTTCACATGCAGTAAACAAGCACTATTAGAAATATCCTCTTGAAAATTTTGTAGAATTTAATCCATAAATACTTCTCTAAATATCTCTACTTTACTAATCATAACAGACTATATGCACTGCAAAAGTCGTAAAATAGATGAGGCAGTGAAAATGTTTAGGAAATGTTAGAACTAATAAAGATAATGACTCCAATAGAACAGTTGGAGCACAACACACAAAGACACAGCAAGAACTTACAGCAAGCTCATTGCACTCTATGCAGAATCAGCGATAATCCAGGACTGAATAACTGGTATTACAGGCTGTACAGGAGCTGGTATTAGCTTCTGGGATCGGTTTGTGCTAGCAGAGCCAAAAATAACATAAAAGTTCATTTGATGTTTAGAGTACTTCCTCTCTCTCAGCATTCATTCCCTTTTCTGTCTCTTTAAAACAAAAAGCTTCAGCATACTGTATTGTTATCACCTTCTTTCGCCTTTGGCTTCAGTTTGCGAAACAAAGAAGGTTCATTTCTTCTATTTCATTTGCAGGTGCAATACTCAGCAGATCAGTGGTGTTACTCCACATCAGAGCTGAGTATGTCACCCAGAGCTGCAGAGCTCTGCTGACTCACCTGGCTGTGAGGTGTGAGGTGCTTTTGCAGAGAGGCGTGCTTAATATGCTGACTGCTTTTGGCAAGCAACCCAGGAACATAAACAAAGTTAAGGTTCTGAGTCTGAGAGAACTGAAGAATAAAGAAAAGTTCAAATGGAATAAACACTTTGCTAGGTGCTAGAGAAGAAAATCAAGTTTATGCAGTATGTAATTTTTAATTCATATTATGTCATTCTAGATGTATGTTTTGTATGCATGAGTGTGCATGTTCATGTTCACATGTTAGGAGCCCAGTGGGTTCCTATCAACGCAGGCCATAGATTGGAATACCTCCAGAAGAAGAATTTACGAGCTGTAAAGAATTTATTGATAACAGTAACATTAATAAAATTAGCAGCAAGACCTGCTATGTTACATTATGTGATAATGACTGAGGAACCTAGATAGAGTAAATCATAAATAAATTAATCATAAAAAACTAAATTAAAAACACAGAAAAAACTGAAGTGTCTACATTGAGTTAAATGTGTCTCTAGCCCAGGCCTGCTACCTTCCAAAGTCTTCTTACCAAGTATCTATGTTCACTTTAAACTCAAAGAGGTCTTTGCATCCTGAGAAGTCCTTGTTTCCCTATGCAGAAGTTAATCCTATATTTGATAATGTATAATTAACTAATGACTGACCCAACAAACACTTTAAGGGTTTATTAGTCCTGGTACTGTCATAGATAACCGACATCCAGACAAATAACACTGTAGGAATAAATTAGTGCACAACACTATATTCCTTAGGAAGATAATAACGCAGTTTCAGAGATTTCATTTTCCTACCAACTGATGATTCTCTTTAGCTTAGTAACAGTTCAAATCTGAGATCAAACACTGCATCCTTGCTAATGCATTGAAGTCATTGTGTTATTGTGGGGAGTATTATAAAATTCTCTAAAGTAGTCACTGTCCATGCCTATATATTTATATTTATTGTCTCTTTGGCATTTTTTCATTCATATCACATTAAAAAAATACTTTGTATTTTTTTAATAAACTAAACTTATCAATTACGGTGTTTGATAGTTATTCAAGGAAATTGAGAGATTCTCGCAAGGGAGAGAATGTAAATATTCAGAAGAGAACCGAAAATAAACAAAGGATCAGTGAAGTTGAGGAATGCGGGGAAATGCAAATGTTAGTAATAACACAGAACAAAGGGAAACAAGAAAGCATGCACAGACACGCCAAACCTAACTTCAGGATACTCCATTTTCCATACTGCAGTATTAGCATTTTGTATTTTCTTGTCTTCCAGCAGTCACTAAGAAGTGAACATATTTAATGCCAGTTTCTGTTCTAATTGTTTAAAATGTATGAAACTACAAGGTTTCATTTTTAGTTAATTCTCAAAAAAGCAAATCTCAGTACGGTATTGCGACTTAGAGACAGATGCCAAATGAAGGTATGAGTACCATTCAAATTAAAATCTTTAGCATGTACTCATTTGTAAAGAGAAAAGGGGGGGGGAAATTTGGTGTTTGAAAGAGAAACAGAATGAACTGGAACAACAACAACAAAAAATTACCCTGTGTTTATTACAAAACCTTTGTTCCTTTTCACCTTAAAAACACTCGTAACACTGAAACTTTCATTGGCTTTGGCTGTGAATTAGTGTAAGAGCAAATTTGTATTTGTGAGATAGGAAATACTTAGCCTCTCAGTCTGCCTCATTAAGCTGACAGGCTAGAGCCTGTACTGTGCTCAGAAGGAAGTGGAATAGCAGTTTTAAACTAAAGGAGTGGAGATTTAGATTAGATGTGAGGGGAAAGTTTTTTTTTGCTGAGAATGTGGTGAGGTGCTGCAATAGGCTGCCCAGAGAGGTTGTACAGGGCTCTCAGCAGCCTGATATAATACTTGATCCAGTGGTTGGCAACCCTGCATGTGGCAGGAGTCTTAGAACTTGCTGATCCTTGAGTTTCCTTTCAACCCAAGCCATTCTGATTCAATGATTCTATGATTCTAACCAGTGCACTGGAGACTATAAAGGCTGTAGCTGTCTTGAAAAAGAGGACTGAAAAATATAAGAACAGAGAAATGATGTTCAAGACATTCCTCAATCAGCTTTCTATCTGGTCACTTATCAGGAAGCAGTGAAGCACATCATAGAGTAATTTACAGAAATGCCTCAAACATGTTATGGAAGGCCACAATCCAGCACATTATCCCATGTGTCAGCCAGATATCTGATAAGTAAAAAATAATGGTAGCTCCCTGCTGCACCACTAACAAGGCTTGCTCAGATTACAGGAGCTAAGTGCTCCCTTCTGCTGTTGTGAGGAGGATGATGGAGGCAGGAATAAAGGAGGGGTTGTCAGCAGATACAACAGCTATACATTCAGCTTATAGCTATGAATAGGTCATTTATCGTTGTCTTTGTCTTTATTTTTGGTAGCTGGACCAAAAAGTCAGGCAGAAAAATAGTCTAGTGTGGACTTGTCAAGATATTTTTGCCGTTGATTAACTGTCAGACTCAAAGAGATTCTAAAATGAAAACAACAACAAAACTAGTATAATAAGTATTTTAACAAGATTTTTTTTCTTAAGAGGTAACTCTGGAAAAGGGAAAACATAGCTCCACTTTCAGGAAGTGAAAAAAAGAAGATCCAGGGAGCTACCAGTCAATCTTATCTCTGTGCCTGGCAAGGTCATGGAACAGATTCTCCTGAAGGTCCTACAGAGGCATATGGAAAATAAAGATGAGGTGATTGGTGGTAACCAACATGGGTTCCATGTTTGGTTGTCCATGCTTGTGTTGCCTTTTGGTGGCCTTTTATGATGGAGTTACAGCATCAGTAGATAAAGGAAAAGCAACTGACAGCATCTTGTACAAAGTGCTTGACACTGTCCCACATGACATTCTGATGTCCAAATTGGAGAAAAATGAATATGATGGACAGGCTACTTGCTGGATAAGGAATTGTCTGGGTACCGCACTCAGAGAGTTGTGGTCAACAGTTCGATGTCCAACTGAGCTCCAAAAATGGAGACTGATAACAAGTGGCATTCCTCACAGATCAGTGCAGGGACTGTTGTTATTTAACATCTTAGTAGGTGACATGGACAGTGGGATGAAGTGCACCCTCGGTAAGTTTGCTGATGACACCAAGCTGAATAGTGCAGTTGACATGCTAGAAGGAAGGGATGCTATCCAAATGGACCTGGACATGCTTGAGAGGTGGGTTCATGCCAACCTCATGAAGTTCAACAAGGCCAAGTGCAAGGTCCTACATCTGGACTGGGGCAATCCCAAACACAGATACAGGTTGCGTGGAGAATGGCTTGACAGCAGCCCTAAGAAGAATTTGGGAGTATCGGTTGATGACAGGTTCAATATGAGCTAGCAATTTGCAGTTGCAGCCCAGAAGCCTAACCATTTCTGGAGTTGCATCAAGAGGATTGTGACCAGCAGGTCAAGGGAAGTGATTCTGCCTCTCTGCCCTCGTGAGATGCCACCTAGAGTAACATGTCCAGTTCTGGGGCCCCCAATACAAGGTCATTGAGCTATTGGAATCGGTCCAGAGGAGGGCCACAAAGATGATCAGAGAGCTGGAGCACCTACCCTACAAGGGTAGAACTAGAGTTGGGGCTCTTCAGCCTGGAAAAGAGAAGGCTTCAGAGGGAGCTTATAATGGCCTTCTAATGACCTGAAGGGGGCCTACAGGAGAGCTGGGAGGGACTTTTTAGAAGAGCATGTTGTGACAAGATGAGGGGAAATGGTTGTAAACTGTAAGAGGGTAGATTTACAGTAGATATTAGGAAGAAATTCTTTACTGTGAGGATGGTGAGGCATTTGAACAGATTGTCCAGAGAAGTTGTGTATGTCTCACCCTAGAAGCATTCAAGGCCACGATGGATGAGGCTTTGAGCAACCTGGTGTAGAGGGAGGTGTCCCTGCCTATAGCATGGGGATTGGAACTAGATGATCTTCAAGGTCTTTTCTAATGCACACCATTCTATGATTATGATTCTATGATTTAATTTTGAAGTTTAAAATTTCTCTGGCGAAATTATTTGCTGTAATTTCCCGAAATATTAATCTTTTTTTTTTCCTAAAGATTACACTTTCTGACAGATTTTGTAAGACTTAAATCATGCATTTGGACTTAAGGAAGATTATGACATGCCACTGAAGCCTAGCAGACTCACATGGCCTGTAGGCATTCAAAGTAAAAGATATAATATAGAAACTATTACCAAAGTTAATTTGATTCTGGTACATTAAAAAGAAGACCATTGTACAGATTTCAAATATCGTTCCACTTCTTGCCCTTTGCAGTGTGTGGTTGGTGAACCGTCTCCTACACAGATGCAGAAGAGTGGCTGCTTGCTGTTTCTCTTCTGTAGTGTCTTGAAGCAGGGAATGGATTTGAGCTTGGCTTTACAAGGACTAAAATTAGTTCCTTCAGGAGACTTTTGAAAGCAGTTTATTAATCCTTGCATTTGGTCTGAACAGACCAACACAACCTGCGACCAAATCCTACGATCAAATTTGTAATTTGTGTTTTTGTGTGTGTTTCAAGTGAGGACACAGTCTCATGCCCTGGGCAGATCTGTAACATTTATTAACACTTATTAGAATTTTGAACAATGTGAGTATATTATTATTTTTATAAACAGAAAAAAGTGGGTTTTAGTAGATTGGGAGAAAATGTACATAAAATATTTTGTTCATAATAACAGAAGATTTGTAAGATTGTTTTATTTCCAGTATGAACAACTGCTCCTGTCCCAGAGAAAATATCAAGTTGTATAACACATGATTTTGTCACAAGTGGCAAGCCCAGGAGGAAAAAATGAATTCTTTTTCTTAACTTCTTTTTCTTAACATTCTATTCAATATCCTAAAATTCTCCTGGTTCCATTTACTTACTGTAAAGTTCTCCTCTTCTCAGTCTTTGATACCTCATGTATAAGAGAACGTATCTATGCAAAAGTTGACAGTAGTGGTTTATTAATTCTTGCAGACAGAAGAATGTACATAGCAATTAAAGATAATTCAGCACTCAAATATGAACAAAAGAAATGTTAACATCTATCAATAACAAAAGTGCAAAGATACGAAAAAGAAAAAAAAAATAAATAATGAAGTCATTTTCTAGAAGTTTCCTTTAATAGAGTATAAAATTTGTAACAGCATAACCAGACAGGGAATGCCAACTTCCCATTTTAAAACTTTTTTTCATTGTTTATATTTTATTGTGAAAATTCACTGCAGCTGAATCCTTGTTTCTGAGAAGCTTAACTAGAAAGAAATATTGCTTATTAATTTTCAGAAAATAAAACAAAAAACAACAATACAACAACCCACACTGCTGGTCTCAGGATTTATTTAGTTTTACACAGCCACAGAGACTTGAATAATATTGAATTCCTGAGATTTGTGTGACTGTTGTAAATATGTGGAGAAAACCAGATAATTTATTTTTCCCATTTTCTTTCAATGATAATGCATTTATTGGTGCACTTTTGATGGTCATCATTTTCAATTTTAACAAACACGTAAATCAAACAGGAAAGCTGGACAGCTCAAAGCCAAGTGTAACAGCCATGTTGCTCTGTTGAACACCAAGTAGTCATACCTGTGTAATCTCTATCTGAAACAGTGCTAGTTGGCTAAAAACTTCTGTTACACTGTTTTTCCAGAATAAGTCTTAGAGTTCTGAAATATTTTATAGTTTACAATGTCATCAGAAAAAAAATAAGGAAACATCCCTGAAAAAATACCCAAGAACTGGATAACAAAGAAAGTGGACAGCAAGTTCAGAAAATTAAGTCCGGTTTGCTGGAGAAGGATCTAATTAGCACCTAATGTTATTTTTTTTACAGAAATTTACCTACAGTTCAGTTTGTAAACTCGTCATCATGGTGGAATCTATGGAGAGAAATAGGCACTGAAAAAAAGGTTTCTCAGTTATGCTTTATAAATCCATGGATCTGTTGGAGCATGTCCAGAGGAGGGCTACAAAAATGATCCGAGGTATGGAACACCTCTCCTATGAGGACAGGCTGAAAGAGCCAGTCTGGGGAAGACTAAGAGCTCCACATCCTTCCTGTATTAGGGGACCCAGGCCTGGATGCAGTACTCCAGGTGGGGCCTTACAAGAGCCGAGTAGAGGGGTACAATCACCTCCCTCTCCCTGCTGGCCACCCCTTTTTTAATGCAGCCCAGAACACAGTTGGCCTTCTGGGCTGCAAGTGCACACTGCTGGCTCATGTCCAGCTTCTCGTCCACCAGGATCCCCAAGTCCTTCTCTGCAGGGCTGCTCCTCAGGAGATGTTCCTCCAGTCTGTATAAATACCTGGGATTGCCCCGACCCAAGTGCAGCACCCTGAACTTGTCCTTATTGAACCTCATTAGGTTTTCATGGGCCGACTTCTCCAGCCTGTCCAACTCCCTCTGGATGTCTTGCCTTCCTTCCAATGTATCGACTGCACCACTCAGCTTGGTGTCATCTGCAAACTTGCTGAGGGTGCACTCAGTGCCATCGTCTGTGTCAGTGATGAAGATGTTGAAGAGCACCGGTCCCAAGACCAACCCTTGGGGGACACCATTTGTGGCCAGCCTTCACCCTGACACAGAACCATTGATCACAACCCTTTGACTGTGTCCAGCCAGCCAATTCCTAATCCACTGAACAATCCATCCTTCAAATCCACGCCTCTCCAATTTAGAGAGAAGGATATAATGAGGGATCATATCAAAGATTTTGCAGAAGTTCAGGTAGATGATATCTGTTGCCCTTTCCCCACTCACCAATGCCATCACTCCATCACAGAAGGCCACCAGATTTGTGGTTGTTTAGTCTGAACAAAAAGAGGCTGAGGGGAGACCTTATTTCTCTCTATAGATACCTAAAAAGAGGTTGCACCAAAGTGAATGTTGTTTTCTTTTCTCAGGTGACAAATGATAGGATGTAAATAAATGGCCTCAAGTTACACTAGACAAGGTTCAGATTGGACATTAGGAAGAATTTCTTCATGGAGAGGGTAACCAATCATTGGAATGGGCAATGCACCCAGGGGGTGTTGAAGTGCCTTTCCATGGAGGAATTTGAGATGTGAACTTAACACTAAGGGACATGATTTAGTGATGGGATTTGGTAGGTCAGGTTGATGGTTGGACTGGATGATTTTGAAGGTCTTTTCCAACCTAAGTAATTCTATGATTTTATGATTCTGTGTTAAGGTAGATTCCAAGCTTTGTGGAGGCTTGTTTTAAACATTAACCCAAATCAGGAACTTTGGATAGTCATTGTGTATATTAAATTAGTCATATTTCTTATCCTTAATAAGTTTTTGGGGAAGTATAATGAAAAGTGTGATATTTTGTATTACTTCAGTGAGACATACTCCTCATTTTAAAATTTTCTTAACCCTCCTTTTCACAACCTTGAAGGCAGAATTTGATTTGCACCACCCATCCAACTCTACAAGCAGCTCCTTCTCAGCTCTCAGTGTGAAGGACATGAATAGAATGTACATAGCTCAGCAATTTCTGACTGCAGTAGGCCTGAGGAGACAGGTAACAGGGAGACTTAGAGCCTCTTCTAAGCTAATCTATGTCAGCATGCATGGGTTTAGTTCTTCCAGTTTATGATGTTCAAGGTGTCTGCACAATGACTCTTCTTTGAAATTCATCAAGTACTTTTTTGGTCAGTGACTTGGACATGGCAATCTCTTGGACTTCTCTGTCTCCTAGTGTAATTCATGCTGCAAAGTGAATAATTATGTACAAGTTAGCTTCCGAGTCTTTTTACCGTGTTATGTTTTTCCTTCCTCTCTATCTCCCACACTCCAAGAAAAGAATCTCTGGGATTTCCTTTGATGAGTCTAAATAATTATTAGGCTTTCTAAATTTGGTCTTTTACAACGATTAGCAAAGTCTTATTTGCTTACTGGGTTTCCATTTCTTTCTTGGGTGTGCCTTGTGCTCTCATGTTTTCCCAGGCAGTCATGCAACATTGCAAAAGCAGATTAGTGATGGACAAGGGCATGGTTACTCTATGTTAAGCAACATCTAACTGTATGTTATTTGTCAAGATTCCTGTTAAGACATGTAGCTCAGCTTTCATTTTGAAAGGATATGAACACATTCAGTAGCAAATGTGAAGGTTACTGTCAATCAAAATTTTAAATGAAAAACTGCATTATTCAAAAACTCACTTCAATCAATACGTTTGATTTTTGTTGTTTTCACTGGAATTGAATGGAGTCCAAATTCTCTGCAAAATTTATTTTACTGTATTCCTAGTCATTTTAATTAATGAAATAAAATTACAAATTAATATTTGCTGTAACCTAAGTGATCTGAGACATTTTTACAATCTCCAAAATGATTGTGCTCCCTGTTCTGTTAGTTTTAGATCTTATTTTAAGAACACACCGGAGATTTAGAAAAAAATAAATAAATCTAGGATTTTATCCTGCCAAATGAATTTCAAAGCAAGCTCACTTAAATCAGAGATTTCTCCTGAGATTATGGAGAACTGAAGATATATTGAGTATTAGATGAACAATAGCATTAATGAGACAGGTAAGTTACTGGTGTAACTACCTTTCTTGTATGAAGACCAAGAAATTAGCATTTAAAGTTTATCTTACTCTGACATCTTAACCAAACTCTTAAAATCAACTTTTAAATTTTATGACTTTTCATCGGCATTTGTTTTGATAGAGTATATTTTAAAAGGAAACCTTGTAAGATTTCTTCTGTTCCCCAAAATCTGGAAACTTCACTTGACTGTTGAAAGGTAATGATAGGTCACAATGATAGGTTGCAGCAATTACAGATGCCTAAGTAACTGTAGGAAATAAATTGGCATAGGCAAGTTTTCTGCAGTGCAAGCCCCAACAGGATTGTGCTTCTGACTGGAGGAAAGGTAACACTCACTGCAAAGTCTGGAGTAGTGTAGGGACAATGTATCTTAGCAGGCAAAGAGACATGAAACCCTGGAAGCTCCCTGGTCTGTGAAAGTCCTTGGAAGGACCGGTCAGGTCCCAAGAACTCTCCAGCAGGAGCAATAGAGAAGAGTAAATTATGCTATCGTATCACTTGTAAATATAGTGTCTAAAGAGTAAAACCTGAGTGATAAGAACAGGGAGCTGTTGGAGTGAGTCCAGAGGACTCGTCGTTTCTTTTTATTCATAATTTACATGGAAAGATGCATTGTTATTGTCATATTATCATGTCAAGAAAGTTGTGTGCTTTAATCAAGACTCAGGCTACAATGTACCATAGAGAACAAAACGAAGAATCTAACTTCTTCCTGAGATGAGCTACAGACCTTGCGGAAGCTATATGCCTTTTCATCCATGTGTGTATGTCTTCTATGCATGGTTACTCAGCAATTCACATAGTTCAATAATTTTGACTTAAATTTGAGATGTAAGGTTCAGGAATATACAATCTAAGCATAGAGACAGCAATGTAGTTTAGGAATAATGCATACAAGATGGGCATGATGTGCTTCTTGAGCACATCTGACACTGAAATGCCCCTGCAGTCTGCTCTGTGCATCATGCAAGACCTTTGTGGCACCATCTCTGCTGTCTTCTAAAGCAGACATAATAAGTGTCTAATCCTTTCTCTTTACTGTATACTGTGAGCTTTCAGCCTGTTCCAGGTTGTGATTTTGTTTCAGCTGCAGAAACAAGAATTTGAGTTACAAATGGTACTATTTAAAATGAATAAATAAAACATGACATTACACTTAGGTTTATAAAGTGATAAGTGGTCAATCCAGAAATTATGGCAATGAATGTTGGATTGTGGAATAATAAATCACATTATTTGGTGTCATAAAAAAGCATCTTACAGTGTATAATGTAGATGTTGTTTTTTTAATAGCTTCCACACTTTGTATTTTTGTATTAAAAAATCTGTATAATTTCCAAAGAGGTAAATAGGTCAGATAAAGCAAAAACACAGCAAGTGCACACTTTTATACCTCAGAGTGCAAAATTGAAAATGCTTTGGAAATTAGGAGGTCTCAGAGGCACTTCCATTTGTCCTTGACTTTGGGCAGATAACTCAGTCCCATGACTGTATGTTTAGGCAATTACTCTGTCAAATCCAGGTTTCTGTCAGATGAGTTGCATAGCTAAAATGCCAAGAGAAGCGCAGTTCACACTATCCTCCAGGTCTGTAGCAGTGTAGCTAACTCAAACCATAGGAATTCAAATGCAGTGATTCATAGACAAATGAATTTCAAATAGTTATGAGGAAAAGAAGAAATCTAAATCTGTAGAATTGAAATATTTCTGCAGCTATGAAAATGTACCATCATGATACTTTTTTTGTTGTTGTTGTTAGTATTAACACCGTTTTAGTTTGAGACCCCATGAAAACATTTTATTATGCTTCAAATTAGGACCAGGAAATTACACGCTTAGATGTTCTGTAAAGGCACTGAAAACCTTTGGACTGGTAATCTTTTCATCACAAAATATGGACACCAAGAAGCTGATCTCCTAATTAAATTCTACTAGCTAATTCATGATATATCATTAAAAATTTTAAATCCACTCTTTTATCAAGTACTTTTTCTTGTATTAATTATCTAATCACAACAGACTCGACTGATTAATAGTCCTTGTAAAATGTGTTTTCAGCATGTTGGAAAGATCCATATGGTTAGAAAATTTGTCCTTATTATGGAAATTATTGCAAGAAGGCCTAGCCCCACTAAATGCTAGCAGGGTGCTTAAAACAGGGTGTGTAGAGTTTTGGTGGAGGGTGACAAGAAAACCGTGAGGGAACAGAGAAGGGCTTTTCATTCTATTTGCATCTGTAAAATCTCTCAGACTCCATGTACGGTACACATCACAGAATAAGCATTTTGAATGAATGCTCTGTCAGAATTCTCATTTATAAACTAGATGTGCCAGAAATTACTATATGCATTTTAATTATTGTAATGACCTGATGGTGTGCTCTGCAAAGTCAACAGGTAAAAATACGTTGTGAATTTAATTTATTATTTAATCTTAATTCAATCAAATGACTTGACAGTAACATTGATGAATATTGAGAAATTCTTTGTTAAACTCCAGTTCAAGGGAGAACATATTTGGTAATCATTGACTTAAATAACTTCCATAAACTAAACAACAAAAACAATCCAAACAGTTTAATAATACTAATATTCCTGAGTATGAGGTTTTTATACTCCCTGCTTCCTGCACACACATTCTAATAGTTTTTGAGCATTTGATAAGACGTATTAGTACGTGTCTCCATAGCTACCTAGGCAAATACAGATGGGTTACATACACATAAAACATTACATGTATTTCATTTGTATGTACAACATATGTAATTTAACAGTGAAACATCTGTATCATATATTAGGATTCATGTAGTTGTGTGTCCACAAATTAGGTTAATGTGGCCTAATTATAGCCTTTTTCCTATAAAACAGTGATGGAGCCAAAAGATTTCAAGCAGTATGAAGAATTCAAGCTACATGATTTTTAAGAATTCAGGACATAAGCCTTTCTCTTTGAACCAGTGCAAAATTTAATCAAGTGATCTTCATGAAGAGTCCTGAAGACATAGTTAACAGTGAATAAAGCAAAATAGTGTCTGTAAATATCACCTCGGTATTAGACGAATCCCTCTAACTTTGTATACCATAACAAGTATATGTATAGTACCCATGAGATTAGTTTGAAAATTATGAACACAATGACAAAAGCTCATCTTCTCCTCATGCAGGCTAGTAATCCATGCTTTTTCCTCTCATCAGCTTACAAGCTCTTATTTGCCAACATGAGAGATAGAAACTTACTTTTATGAGTAAAAGTTGATTTGATTCCAGTATCTGTGACTTGATATAAAACACTATTCATTGTGAAAATTCACAGTAAAATCACTGGAGCTGGAAATTTTGTAATGACACTTACAGATAATGCCAAATTCTGTAGCAGAAGAATTAAATTAGCAGTGTAACTTTAGTCCTTATTCTCAGAAAGAATTTTCTCAGAATTATAGAATCATAGGGGTTGGAAGGAAACTCTATGGATCATCTATCCAACCCCCTGATAAAGCAAGCTTTCTACCATAGGTTGCACCGGAAAGCATCCAGGTGGGTACTGAATGTCTCCAGAGTACTCCACAACCTCTCTGGGCAGCCTGTTCCAGTGCTCTGTCACCCTCACAGTAAGGTCTTCCTCATCTTTGTATGGAACTTCATGTTCCCATTTGTGCCCATTACCCCTTGTTTTGTTGCTGGGCATAAGAACCTGGCTACATTCGTTTGACTTCCACACTTTATATATAAACATCAATAAGATCCCATCTCAGTCTTCTCCAGATTGAACAGTCTCAGGTCTCTCAACCTTTCCTCATAAGGGAGATGCTTCAGGCCTTTAATCACCTTTGCGGCCCTCCTATGGGCTCCTTCTGGAAGATCTCTGTCTTTTCTTAATGTGGGAGCCAAGAACTGGACACAGGGGGCCTCAACAGGGCAGAGTGGGAGTATCCCCTCCCTCAATCTGTGGGACACACTTTTTAATGCTCCCCAGGCTACTATTGGCCTTTGCTGCAAATGCACGCTGCTAGCTCATGGTAAACTTGCTGTCCAGCAAGAGACCCAGATCCTTACCTGCAGAGCTCCCTTCCAGCAGGTTATTGCCTAATCTGTACTAAGTCATGCAGTTATTCCTCCCCAGGTGTAGGACTCTACTCTTGATTTTATTGAGCCTCATCAGATTCCTCTCCACCCAACTCACAAGCCTGTTCAGGTCTTACTGAATAGTAGCACAGCCTCGTGGCGTGTCAGCCACTCCTCCAGCTTTATATTATCAGTGAACTTACTGAGGATGGACTCTATCCCTTCATCCAGGTCATTGATGAAGAAGATGAACAAGACTGGATGCAGTGAAAACCTCTGGGGAACATCACCAGGTACAGGTCTGCAACTAGACTCTGTGCTACTGAGCAGAGTGAGTTCTACCAGTCAGCCAGCTTTCAGTCCACCTCAGTCTCCCTCATCTATGTCACACTTACTAAGCTGTACTACCAGGATGATGTGGTAGGCAGTTGACTGGTTTGTCAAGCATGATGACAACCACATCTACAACCAATAAAGTTCTGCATCACATCTCTCCTTGTCTACTCCTCTACCACCTGTGTCAGAAAGTTATACTGATACTTTGCAGGAAACCCTTGGACTGTGTGTTCTTGGCAGTGTTGCTTTTCCAGCAAATATCAGGGTGATTGAAGCCCCCAGTGAGAACCAGTGCCTGTGACTGTGAGGCTACTTTCTGCTATATCTTAAGAAGGCCTCACCAACTTCTTTCTCCTTGCCAGGTGGCCTTTACTAAATAACCACAGCAGTGTCAGCCATATTAGTCTGCCCCTTAATTCTCACCCATAAGCTCTGCACTCATTCATTCCTCAGCAGAACTTGATATATTCCAGTTGTTCTCTCTCACAAAGAACAATGCTAATGCCTCAACTTACTGCTGTGTCTTTTGAGAAAGAACATAATCATCCACAACAGCGTTCCAGTCATGTGAGTTTTCTCACCATGCCTTCATGACTGCAATGATATCATGGCCCTGCAACCAAACATAGATCTCCAGATCTTCCTGTTCATTCCACATGTTGTGTGCACTGGTATACTTTTTGTTTTCTGTCCATCCATAAAACACAAAGAATAGCAATTGGTGCAGTAATCCTTCCATTAAGAGAACATTTAATTGTCATCCTAAATTATTTGTGAATTATCGTGAGTGGTGTTCCCCAGGGGTCGGTGCTGGGGCCTGTCCTCTTCAATATCTTTATAGATGACCTCGATGAGGGCATCGAGTGCACCCTCAGTAAATTCGCAGATGACACCAAATTGGCTGGAAGCGTGGATCTGCCTGGGGGTAGCGACGCCCTACAGAGGGATCTGGACAGGCTGGAGAGCTGGGCTGGAGCCAATGGGATGAGTTTCAACAAGGCCAAATGCCGGGTCCTGCACTTCGGCCACAACAACCCCAGGCGACGCTACAGGCTTGGGGCGGTGTGGCTGGAGGACTGCGTAGAGGAAATGGACCTGGGGGTATTGATTGATGCTCGGCTGAACATGAGCCGACAGTGTGCCCAGGTGGCCAAGAAGGCCAATGGCATCCTGGCTTGCATCAGAAACAGTGTTGCAAGCAGCAGCAGAGAGGTGATTGTTCCCCTATATTCAGCACTCGTCAGGCCGCACCTCGAGTACTGTGTCCAGTTTTGGGCCCCTCACTGCAAGAAAGATATTGAGGCCCTGGAGCGTGTTCAAAGAAGGGCAACGAAGCTGGTGAGGGGTCTGGAGCACAGGCCATATGAGGAGAGGCTGAAGGAGCTGGGAATGTTCAGCCTGGAGAAGAGGAGGCTCAGGGGAGACCTTATTGCTCTCTATAACTTCCTGAAGGGAGGTTGTAGTGAGCTGGGGGTCGGCCTCTTCTCTCGTGTCATTAGTGATAGGACCAGGGGGAATGGTTTCAAGCTACGGCAGGGGAGATTCAGGCTGGACATTAGGAAGTATTACTTTTCAGAAAGGGTGGTCAGGCACTGGAATGGACTGCCCAGGGAGGTGGTGGAATCACCGACCCTGGGGGTGTTCAAGGAAAGACTGGATGTTGCGTTGAGGGACATGGTTTAGTAGGAGCTATTGGGAATAGGTGAACGGTTGGACTGGGTGATCTTCTAGGTCTTTTCCAACCTTGGTGATTCTATGATTCTATGATTCTATGATTCTATTTTTCAGTTTAAAATTAATTTTCAAATATGTGATTAATTCTTCAAATGAGAATATCCTGATTTAAGAGCACATTTACCAGAAATGTGCTCTTAATATTGTCAAAAATATTTGTCAGAAATATTAGAAAAGATTTATCCTAATCTATAAAGAAGACACCGAGGAGATTTCTGACATACTCAGATGAGACATTCTTGATGCTGAAAACAGCTTCAAGGAAAAAAAATCCATATAGTAGTCCAGAATATCAATTGTTTATCTCATTTATTTCTTCCTATTGGGTATATGTGGAGTGGCATCCTAATTGAGCATTAATGAGCAGTTAATTAGAATTAAATGCTTCAATAACAGTTGGTGATTATTAGCTTTTTTTAGGATGGGACAATTTAAATCTAAAGAAGTACCCTAAAATTTTCAAAACAGGGATAAAACAAATAGAAAACGATTAGTTCTTCCTTATCTCCTCAAGCCCTGAATTTGCACTCCTTCATATGGTGACATTTTTTAATGATGTTTTAGTGATAGCACTTATTAGGAACCTGTCTTTCCTGCCTATCCAGAGGTCCAGGTTTTCAGTAAGTCTTTTACATACATTCCTCACCACTGTGTTTCCTCTCTGCTATGAAGAAGCTGTTTCTAAGAGAGCAAAGATGTTATTAAGTAAGTGACCATGCTCACCCAATTCTCAGCCCATCTGCTGAGCCTTGCAGCTGGAATATATGGAGACACAGGAAGTCTAGCATGTTCCAGGAAATGGAGTTTGAAAACAAACTGATTTCCTCTAGGTACACATACTAAGATGCATATTACCCGTGGATCACATCTGAGAGATTCTGTATTCCTTCAACCAGAAAAAATCTAATATGTCAATACTATCTCTTGTATTTTCAGACATTAGCGAGACTAGCTCTTTCAGTTGATTCTATGTTGACTTGATACAAGAAAACAAAACTCTAAACAGGCAGATGTTGAAAAATTATTTTCTTCATGTTCTGGCAAGCATGACAAAAATTAACAGTATATAACTCAAAAGAGGCAGAAATTACAGAATAGGAAAAGTTCAGCATACAATTTTTTCAAGTGGCTAACATTTCTCTTGTGCAGTTTGCAGATAGATACAAGGTTGATATTTTCACTTTTTGAAGTATTCTATGGATATTACTGTTAGGGAATGGAAGAACATGATCTCTTTTTGACAAGATGAAGAAAAAGTTAGATAACATTTTTAGCCCCCCAGTTTACCTCACAGTGATGCGGCCTGAACTGTCTGTAAAAAGTCAGAGCTAAGGAAGTGTGTCATTGTCATGGTTTTGTGATTTTTGGTTTTTGGTATTCCACCTCATAATATCATGTGGGACACTGGGAATTTAACTGTTAATGCTCAAGTCCTGGGTACCTGCCCAGAAGAGAAGAAGAACTACATTCCCAGGGGACTTTGCCAGGAGTTAAATCTCCTCTCCCTGATCAACTCTAGAGAGTTGACACTCTCGGTGTCATGGAACTTAATTCCTGAACACCTGAAAGACCCTGAGAGCTTAAACATTTATTTGAGACAGGAAATTCAGTTCCTAGGTATAAAGTGGCAAGACGACCGTCGTCACATCCCGACAGATGTGATCAACAAAATCACTGGCTCATTCTAAAAAGCTAAAAAACAGCCGTTGCCCACATTCTCCACCAAGAAACAAGGCTTTAGTATCTGCATACAGAAGACTGCAACCCTGCTCAGAGTTGCTGCTGAATGTGCATCCACATAGTTAAGTGGGAACTTAAAAAAAATGAACCATTTTAAGTCAGTTTAGTTGAAAATTTAACCCTAAAATTCTATAATAATAATAATAATAATAATAACAATAATAATAGTAAGCAAATTTGAATTTTACACATTTAATATTTCCAGGAAGCGATGCAATGCTCAAACAATATTTTAAATATTAAAAAGTAATATTAATGTAAGTATGAGTTCGTTTACTTGAGTTCATACCCAGACACGATGAGCATGTAATGCTAAAACGAAGATTGGACAACGTGGACTTTTGAAAGATGCGATGGTAAACATGATTAATACAAGCAATATCATTTAGGTAATGTACTTACAATTTTATGAGATATTCAACCTGGTCACATACTGTATTCTGACACAAAATTAATGCAGTGGTAAAACGTGATTAACTAACAACTCCAACTTTTTAGCAGGGGTTTGGATAAGATTTTCTCAAGAGCTCTTTCCTAACCTCAGCTATTTGTGATTCTGTAACAAAATTGAAAAATTATATTTTATCTGGAGCACAGGAATGAATAGCTGGACTGAGTGTTGGTTTACTTATTCTGAAGTATAGAAAGCAGGAAGACCAATTCAACTTGATTCACGTAAAAGTATATTCTTCTTTTACCTGAGCACGTTACCTGCACTGGAGTGACATAATATTCAAGTTTAACATGGAAAAAACAGTGATCTCTTGTTGTTCAAGACTATTTCATGTTGTTCAAGATCATTGCTAACTACATATGAATATATTTGTGTGTGTGTGTGTGTGATAAGTGTTTATCATACAGATTAGGAGATTCCTACTAATGTTTGTAAATCTATGTGGTAATTACCACTCATTTTGCTAGCTTTAAAGAGTATGCAAGTTACTTAGAAAGGTCTCTTTATGAAAAATGAAATATTTGCACTATAAATGAAATAACTGCACTAAATGAAGATGGCATGGCTGTGTTGAATCAGGCTGAAAAGGGAAGGGAAAAAGGTATATAGAATAATGCTATTAGGTATGTAAGTACCAATACAAGCTTGAGGATGAAAGGATTGAGTACAGCTCTGCTGAAAAAGACCTGGGAGAAATGGCGTATGGGAAGCTGGACATGGGCCAGCAGTGTGCTTTTGCAGCCCAGAAAGATAATGGTATCCTGGTCTGTGTCAAAAGAAATGTGCAGATGAAGGCAAGGGAAGTGATCCTGCCCCTCTACTTTGCACTGGAGTACTGTGTCCACATATGAAGTCCTCTGTATAGAAGAGACATGGACCTGTTGGAGTGCATTCAGATAAGGGTCACAACAATGATCCAAGGGATGGAACACCTCTCCTATGAGGACAGGCTGAGAGAGCCAGGGCTGTTCAGCCTGGAGAAGTCTGCGAGGTGACCTGATAGCAGCCTTTCAGTATCTGAAGGGGAGCTACAGGGAAGAAAGGGGCAGACTTTTTTGCAGGGACTCTGGTGATAGAATAAGGGGAAACGGTTTCAAACTTAGAGAGTGGAGAGTTAGGTTAGATGGAAGGAAAAACTCTTTTACGTTGAGGGTGGTGAGGCACTGGAATAGACTGTTCAATTGATGCCTAGTCCGTGGAGACCTTCAAGGTGAGGCTGGACCAGGATCTGAGCAACATGATCTAGCTGTGGATGTCCCTATTCAATGCAGGAGAACTGGACTAGATGAACTTTAAAGGTCCTTTTCAACTCTAAGAATTCTATGATTCTGTGATTCTAAGTATTTACAGTTTCTAACAGAGAGCTTAAATTCAGATGAAGTGTCTTGTGTATACAATTTTTTATGTTCTACCTCAAGACTTATTCACCTTAATGATTGCTTATAGATCCTGGAAAAATTGCTGTTGCAGAACATGCAATTTATTAAGAGTTTCATACATGCAAAAAGTGTACATTTGCTTTTATGGAAATGTATATATACTTACATGCAATCTATTTTTACTGATGAATAAATAAAGAATTGGAAATTAGTTAGGTCTAATGAATCACCTTACTGAAATATAAAAGGTGTTTCCAAACTATCTGAGCTGGAGGAATGTTGTCCTTATAAAGCTGACTTCATGAATCAGTTTGAGAATGACATTATTAATGACATAAGAAAATTTTTGAAATTTTTTACCCAAGCAAGAAATGAACTCAGAGAACAACACAGCAGATATAAATGAATGGTGGTTTTAGGGGTGGGGGGAGGAGGGAGGGAAAGGCCAAGGGAGGGATGAAAAAACAGTAGAAGACAATCTGGAAAGATGGCATTCAATCATGCAGTTGTCTGAATAAAGCTCAGTGAACCTGATCTCAGAGATAACAGCATTAACTATTTTAAATAATGAACAATGTCAGTCTGAGGCCAACAAGCAATCTTGTAAGCAGCCAAAACAACAAACAAAGGATAAGGGTATTTTATGGATAAACTGCTAAAGCAATATTCCTCTGCTGCCAGGGAAAATGAAGGAAGTCTTGCTGAAAGCCCATTTTATAAGGAAGAGTGATAGCATGTCATGATCATGTGGTGATATGTTCTGGTGGCAAGAACTGCAATGAAAAGAAAGGGCAAGACCTATACTTTCATAAAATAACTTGTACCTATCCCTGATACACAGGTAAATCAGTATCACAGAGTGACTGACTTCAAAAAAGTTCTTATTTGAAATCCTATGTAAGTAAGGGTCTAGTTTTCAATAACTGAAATGTAACACGTCCACTCTGAAGCACTCATCCCATTGCAAGACAGACATTGGAGAGCCCAGGCAGTGAGTAATATGTGTTCACTATTATCAGACAGGATCTTTGCGGTATTAAAAATACAAAATTATTTACAGTGAGAATGTAAGAACATCAGTGCTGGGTCATTACTAGTATATACCAATTTCCTGTATTTGAGAGCAGACAGATGCTGAGTAAAAAGATAATAGGAGCAGAATGAACACACACCAGTGCTTTCTTGTAATGTTCTCTCACCTTCCAGAATTCTGTACTTCAGCCAATTTTAGAGCACTAAATTCAACATTATGGTTATTGTAATGTAAAATATTTATAAACACACATAGCACTGATGTGCATACATGCTTCTCTCTCTCTCTCCCTTTTTCTCTCTCTCTGTAGTTTGCTCCGAAAATAATGCCTCCTATTTATTGCCAGTGAAATGAGAACAGATACAAAGAGCCCAACAGCATTGTTTGACAAGGCAAATTCTCAGCTACTAAACTGCTTTTCACCACAGTAACCTCCTTTAGCTATGCATTTTCACCAGTGATGAAAAAGAGCCTGCATGCCACGCTCATAATAATCCTCATCAGTGAAGATGACCAAATGTTGCTGCTGTCGCTGCTGAAACAGCACCCACAGCCTTACTATGCTTACATCCAGTGTTTGATCTCCATAAACATTCAGCAAGCATTGATGAATGCCATTGGATTCTATTTTTCCAGATGGAGGAATTCAGTGACATGCCTTTGCTTTTGCTTACATACTTCCATATCAGGAACCATTTTGTCATATTGCCCCTCTGCAGCCACCTGTCATGTGGCAGCAGAATGTGATGGAGTATTGATAGGAAGATTCATCCTCTACTACTATACTGTTAACATCCATCTATGGTGTTGTATAAATAATAATAAAATATAGGACGCATTACTTTTGGAGCAAAGCTCATACATAGGAACATGAGCATGATATTCAAGTGCAGAGAGACAGTTCTATAAAAACTTATGTATATTTGTATATAATTTTTTTCACTTTTTCACAAATTTTGTACCATTTTTAAAAAATCATTGATATTACATTGTGCCAAATGCATGTCATACAGTGGAACAGCAAGACAATTTACTTCAATTTATCAGTTTGTTCTTGTTTCCTCTCACTCTCCTTTTTGTGTCTATGAGAAAGCTTAGTCTTTATAATGTTATAATGTTCCCAGATTGCAATACGTTTTCCACTGATGGTATTTTGCAGCTAGTAAAAGCCCAGTAAGTGAGATGTAAGTATGGCCTTTTAAAATTTACTTTCCTTTTAAATGTACTGGGGTAAAAATATCAAATTTTAAAGTTATTAATCTTACTCCTATGGAGAATAATAATAATAAAGTCTCCCATTTGCAAATTAGACGTTTATCTAAAATGAACTTTTTCGTTTATAGAAAATGAATAATCCAGTCATAAAACATCTCTATGCCAAATATTCATAGCTACAAAGGTCAGTCTTGGATATGCATGTGGGTATGTGTGTGGGAGCGCATACAAAAGCAGGGTTTATAAAGCTACAAAACTGTAGCAAGTATAAAATCACTCTCATTACTAATAGCCGTACAATCAAAAAGAAGGATTTTCTCCGAAAATCCATTTTTTAGTCTTATAACACCTAAATCAACAATTAACAGAAATATACACTTCACATCTAGAAGAATATAATCTGATGTATTAAAATCAGAACATTAGATGCTTGACTAAATAATATTCAAAATCAACTATGTATGTGCTTTTTTCCCTAGTGTTTTTTTTTATTAGTTTGTCACCAAACCATCCAATGACTTCATGGATTAATGGCTGACAGTTTAATCTACGTAGATAGGCCTTCTACAGGAAGATTTTCCAACAATGCTTATAGAACAATGTGTGGAAAGCAAACTTGTTACTGAATGTTTTTCATTTATTACAAAGGGGATTTGTACTAATCCACTCATTGCCTAAAGAATGGCAAAGGAAGGCATCAATGCCAAAGCTGATGCCAAGCTCTCTTAGCAGACCTCGAAAAGAATCAAATCCAGGGTCTTAAAGAGCTCCACTTATCCATAATGATTCATTAGCAATGCTTTTCTATTGGGATGGACTTAGTAACACATGTAGCTAAGTGAGGCAAAAATGTAAATGAAAAAACCCTGATAACCTAGATACATAATCTATATAAAGAACCTACGTAGTTTCTGATCTCATTCCTTAATAAAGCCAGCAAGTGGCTTATTCTTTCAAAAAATATTGCTTTCTTTCATTTCACCATGTTGTCTGTACGTGTTGTGTTTCACTTCTAAACTCCCAGTGCCGAATGTAACTCAGAGGATGAATGGTCTTTAAGAAGGGTAACCCTTCTTATAAGACCAAAGACTTATAAAGGTAGCCTTTGTAAAAAACAGAGTGTAATAAAAAAAGTAAGTGTGAAAGGAAATGTATGTGCAGAGATTTTCATGTTTTAAAGAATTTCACTTCATGTTTTGAACTCTTTGTAGAAAAGCTGCAGAGCTCAATAAACAACTGTCTACCCAAACTATCACATGCAAGAACACACTGCTTTTTTTAACTACAGCACAGATTGTGTGGGGGAAAACTCCTACAGATTTGATAAATAAAAGAGAGGTGAAGTGTAAATTCACCTCTGACATTGTTGATACCTGCAGTGACCATCCAAACAGAATTCCACAACATGATTTCTAAATAATTTCAGAGTAAAATCACAGTCATTTCTGTTCATTATGTTCATTTTGTTTTGACTTACAAAAAGGAGCCTTGTTTTTCTTAGCTGCAGTTGACTAATGCCTTCTTTCATTAACATATGAACCACTCAAAGCAGTAGAAATGTCCCAAGGAATTCAAAATGCATGTTTACTTTCTCTGATTTGTATTACATAAACTGTGTGTCTGGTATCTACGAAGCACAAAAAATCCTCCAGGAATAAGAAGGAGCTCAATTCTGATTATTGATTTTTTATTTTTTTTTTCCCCGTCACTGTGATAAAAATTCTATTCATTTGAAATCAAACAAGCACAAAGATACACTGGAATAGAATTTCCAGAAGAGTATGAACAACTTCAGAGTACATAATATGCCATTTTGCCCAGATTAGCAGTGGTGTGGCTTTTTTTTTTTTTTTTTTTTTTTTTTTTTGAGAAACTTTTCTTCTGTCTTACAGTGCTGGGCCAGCCTTGTATCACTTCTTTAACCATCTCTCTTCTTTTAATCATGTCTCTTCCATCTGATTAATATGGCATACAGTGCACCACTTATATTCCTTATCTGAGTGTATTTAATGCCTGTGAATGAATTTGTTTTAGTGCTGCAGCATGCCAAATGTGAGTTCACAGGCATCAATTTTATCTGAGAACTTTCTCAACATTTTCACAGTGTCATAAACACCAGGTGGAAGGAAGTTTTCCAGAAGATGCTTGACAACCAAGAGTCATTTTCTACAATGTAGAGCCAGGAGGTTTAATTCAGAAAGAAACTGTTCCATGAAGCAGTCACTCTCAGGGGCTAAATTTGCAGTTGGAGGATTCCCTTTTGAAGGTTCGTTGTTTCCAACTGGAGACAGCAATGGCAGTATGCACACTGCAAATTTGGAAGGAGGAGAAAAATGAACCACATCTATAAAAACCTCAGTCTTGCTGAAATTCAGTTTATAATTGCTCCTCTCATAGGCTTTAATTTTTTATTTCAATCTTTTCTTGCTGAATACTTCTAATTTCCTTTCCAGCTAATGAAAGTCAGCCCATAATTTTTCTCCATCTCACCTTCTGACCAAGGCAGCCAGTTGAGACCTGTCTATGATGGCACTTGGGTGCACTCCCAGGTGCAAGATATAAAAAGCTGGAATAAAATCAAAACAGAATTACCTGAAAGGCTGACTGAAAGTTGTAAATATCAATTACCGCTTTAAGTATATTACTCAGCTGTACATCGTAATAATTGCTCCTTATCTATTAGACTCAATTTTAGCTATCAATAGGTGTTTGCAATTGGAAACATATTTGCTGTCTCCTGACCAATTGTGACTTGAATTGTAAAACCTATCCAAGATCTGCACAATAACAAAGATGACCTTTTACATGGCAGTGCTTAATAACCCTACAGGCACCTTTATTAATTGAGTTGCTTTTGTTAACTTAAAAACTCTTCTGCAGACAAACTTCAGGGAAGAATGATAACTCAGTTCTCAGCTTATCCTGAAAGGGATAGCTGGCTGCATAGTAATTCGCTTTCAAGAGAAGAGTTGCAGTCTGCTCCAGCACACGTACTTTATGATTATGATCTACTTCTCAGGTTTATGGTTCCATTATTATTATTTTCTGTAATTTGGCTTTGAGGCCAAAAATGCCATTCTGAAACATCTCAAATATGCATAAGTACTTAATATTTCCGTCTGATTCCCATTATACTCTACAAGAAGTAGCAAATGTATATTTAAGTATATAACTGTGCACAGGGTTGTTTGATACAGAGAGAAAAGTATACAAAATGCAATATTTTCATCAGTTTCTTCTCCTTCTGTTAAGCACACAATAGGGAAACTGGCTCATCAGTCACAATTTTGAGACAGGAACTCAGGAGTTTTCTGAGACTGTATGCTGGGTCAGAAGTTCGAATCACCTGCACTGAATTATACCAAATATTAAATCTGCTGTTTAGTGTCATAGATCTTAATATAAATATGCATGCAGTAATGTGGTATTTTGCTTTATTTCTTTCATCCTTGAGAATGTTTTTATTTGATGTTGTTTTCAATTGTGTCAACTAACAATATTTTGATCATGCACCTGAAATATTTCTCCTTAATGGTTCCCTATTCTGAAGCTAGTAGTGTTGTTCAGTGTTTAAAACTCCTGTTTTATTAATGTTCTGTCACGGAGTTGACTGGATCAATCTATGCCTGTGACAGGGGGGCAGTAGGCTCCTGCCCTTTCTCCCCCTACCCCAGCCCCACAAAATGGGAAGGAAGGAAGGGAGGAAAAGACCAGCGGCTACAATCTATGGAAGAGAAATTATTTTACTATGATACTAGAATACAAGATAACACAATATAATACAATTTAATTGAAATTGAGACTAATAAATCAGACAAGATGGGAGAGAGAATTCCCAGGACCGAGTCAAACCTGAAAAGTTTGGAACAGCTAGGAAAGCACCCTCCAGCACCCACTGCAAGGCAGCAAGAGAGCGCCCCACCCGGAAGGGCCAGATCCCGTGACTTCTGTAATGTACAGGGATAGGTACCTGGGATTGGGGCAGTGACACTTTAATGCCCTGTACACTACATGATGTTTTGATGTGGAATACTGAAACCCGAAAAAAAAAAACCACCAAACCATAAAACCATGACATGTTCTCTAGAGATAGTTAATTCCTATGATCCTCCTGCTTAAAATGGCTCTGGAATAGACATATGATGAATTTCGAACAATGAAAAGGCCAACATCTTAGCTAAGCTGCTGTTCTACCTCATGTTTAAAGTTCATGAATTTGGTTCACACATTTGCCAACTTCCTGGTTTAAGATTAGGGTAAAAACAAAGAAGCATGATTGAAAAGCCCATGGTCATATGTTTTAAAGCTCCTAGAAATATATGGATGAAAAATAAAGCATGGAGAATTGTCTTCATCACTGATTTCTGTAATTTTGTAATCCAAATTCTAGGTAACAACAAAACAAAGCAAACACTTGATCTCTTTCATTATGAAAATTAGAAGAAGCTGCTTTGGGCTTTTATCCTAATCCATTTTTAAGTGTGTAATATTTAATTAAACTTTCTAGTCAGATATCATTAACCAAGCAATTAAATGTGTTTGTTTTAGCCAGATGCAAAGGATACATAGTGTGTATACTCAGTTTCTAATGATTGTTGCTGTGTCTTAATAAGTATAACTCCATAATAAATGGCTTAATATAATATGCCAAAATGCCAAACATAGATCTAAAAAATTAAATGAAATTGAATTTCTAGATTGCCAAACACGGTAGTGAATTTCAGTAGTAGATTATTTTACCGGGATCAGACGACTGGGTGTTTTCAGCAGCCTTTTTCTCTCTCTTGCTTGCTTGCTTTCTTCCTTTCCAGTTTTTTTTTTTTTTTTCTCTCCATTTTTCATTCTTTTTCTTTCTTTCTTTTTTCTTCTTCCTTTCTTTTTTCAGTAGGAAGTGAGAGGGATTTTTTTTTTTTTAAACTGAGTAGTTTGCACAGTAGACCTGTCCATAAAGCACTCAAAGAAATGGCAGTGCTATCTTAATTTGTCTTTTGAGTGCCCAGACTTTTTTGATATAGTTACATTATTACATACTCTTTTCTTTTTTTCTGTTTTCTTCTGAGCACTGCTCCATCCATTGCAGAGGAAGGGCACACTTTTGGGAACAGATCAGTCTTGTGCAGTTACAAAAAGCCCCCCTTCTCACTGGCCCTCCAGAGTCATTTGTAGCAGAAGGCACAGAGTGTAAAGTGAGTGCAAAAGAAGAATGTTAGATGGGGTGAGATGGTTCTGGGAGGAAGGCAGCAGAACGCTGCAGCAGGTTTGAAACATCCTGCTTTGCAGGGTAAATGCTTAAAGCATTATGTTGTATTAACATAATGGTACTGTTTCTTGTATCCCATTCATTCCTTCACAGCCTAGATATTGCTCATGGATTTGCAACGTGCCATGTAGACACATATGATTATGTGATCCTTATTTTCTCACTGCTTGCATTGAGACTCCTGGGTCTGATTTGCAGAAATTGTGTTCACTTGCAGCTGCCACTGCTGTCTGTAGGATGCTGCTTTGAACATCTAATCTGCTGTATAATTCTTAGCACTCCACAAAATCAGGTTCTGTGTATCTCTGATTGAATGAGAAAATTAGTGGGCACTTTGGTTGTTTGTATCTGTGTGCCTCAGTTCTCAGTCTGTAAAATGGAGATGACAGTTTTGTCAGATGATTGTGAAAGTGAAGCCATTAGTTTAAGTAAAACACTCAAATCTATCACTGATGAGTACCAGAAGAACAGCCAAAGGAAATGAATAACTGTATTCAGAGCAGGGTTTAAATAACATACAGCAAGTAGTGCACTGAACTACTCATTGAGTATAAGCAAGAAAATAGCTATTGAATAGTTACTTGTTACACAGACAGTTCCCAATCTCTTCACTGAAAAAAAACACACAAAAAGATAGAAAAAATGCCCTGTGAACTTGTAATTAGCAAGTGCGTAAAATCAAAACACATAATAAGCATTTCACTGTTTTTGCTTTGGCAATCATAATATTGACATTTCCTCACTTCTAGTGAGCTTCACTTTGTGCTCTTGTTCTTTCTGTCTGTGTCTTCTCTGTTAAAAATTTGTTGTACAATAACTAACTGCTATGACTTATTGGCTGAATTTTATTTCTGTATGAACAGATAGAAAATAGTTTGGAATTACTTATGTAATACCTACTTGTTCTCTGGGCTAGTTTGCTTAACTTTGTAGACTGATGTGAGCAAAATGTAGACAAAGTCTGTGTTTCTCATTCATCAGATCCTATGCCCTTTTTTTTTCCTAATCTGTTCCTCTTTTTCATAAATTTTGATAATTCATTTGAGAGATTAATTTCATTTTCTGCAATCTTAATTCTGCTTGTGCAGTCCAGTGTAGGATATTTATTCATCTTTTTCTTGAACAGAATATGAAGAAAAAGACTCCGTGGTAATCAATACAGCCACCTTAGTGCATATACCTAAGCATACCAATTCCTGTTTTCACTTTGAAGTTTATATAAGCACTGTTGGTATTAAATTTGGGAATATAATCAACAAATCTCTATAGAAACATTTTGTTGAAATAGTTATAACAGTTACTGCCTGCAGAAGTGTTCTAGTTTAATGAGAAGAGAGACCATAAACAACCCTTCTGACAGTGGCATATAAATACAAATGTGGCATAACCCAGTCAATAGAAATGGAAGGAATCCACCCTACAAATCACTGAAAATACAACACTGTTTTTTCCCAAGTTCTTACCATTATCTTTCATTCTGTCATATGTGGTAGAATAAAATGATACATTTCACATTGATTAATTCCCAACAGAGAGCTTATCTGAATTCAGCAAGGAATTAAGCAGTGTAAATAAGTATCAAACTTTCCAGAACTAACAATACTTGTTCATGATCTTATGCAGTTTCTTTCCAACCCTGAGTAAACTGAAATGTGTATGGTATCACCTGTTATTAGCCAGAATTAGATTAATTTTATTCAAATTTAGAAGACTGTGTGTATGTGTACATCTCTGACATCCAACTTTTATTTCCTTTGTATTCATCGAGAGCAGTTTTAGAGTCCAGTGTATCTAGCACTATTACTAGATGAGATAAATGACGTGCAGAAATGCCAATTGCTCATTACAAGGAATTTCCTGTTTAACATATTTATTGTTGATGTGAATGACAGAATTGAAAGCACCCTTTGTAAGTTTGTAAGTAAGTTTGTGGGTGATACCAGGCTGGGAGGAGGTGTTGATCTGCCTGAGTGTAGGAAGGCTCTACAAAGGATCTGGCTGAGATTGCTGGACTGAGACCAATGAGATGAAGTTCAAGACCAAGTGCCAGATCCTGCGGTTTGGCCATAACAGCCCCAGGCAACTCTACAGGCTTGGGGTAGAATCTTCCAGATAGAGTATTCTTCCAGATGGGCTAGAAGACTGCTTGGAAGAAATGGACCAGGGGGTGTTAGTCAGCACTTCCTGAACATGAACCAGTAGTGTGCCCGGGTGACCAAGAAGGCCAATGGCATCCTGACTTGTATCAGAAATAGTGTTGTCATCAGGAGCAGAGAGGTGATCATACCTCTGAACTCTGTACTCAGCCCTGGTAAGGCCGCACCTTGAGTACTGTGTTCAGTTTTGGGCTCTTCACTATAAGAAAGACATCGAGACCCTAGAGCGTGTCCAGAGAAGGGCAATAAAGCTGTGAGGGGCCTGGAGCACAAGTCTTATGGGGAGTGGATGAGAGAACTGGGTTTGTTCTGTCTGAAGAAGAGGAGAACTTACAGCTCAGGAGAGAACTTACAGTTCTCTACAATTGCCTGGAATGAGGTCATGGCAAGGTGGGTGTCAGTCTTCTGCGTAACTAGCGATAGGGATAGAGCGAATGTAACTAGCAATAGGGCTGGAGGAAATGACCTCAAATTGTGTGAGGGGAGATTCAGTCTGGATATTAGGAAAATATTCTCTAAATAAGTGATCAGGTACTGGAATGGACTGCCCAGGGATGTGATAGAGTCACCATCCCTTAAGGTGTTCAAGAAACATTTAGATGTTGTACTAAAGGACATTGTTTAGAGAGGAAATATTGGTGGTAAGTGGAAGGTGGACAGTTGGACCTCAGAGATATTCTCTAATCTTGATGACTCTATGATTCTGTGATTCTATGAAATCAGGAAGTCTGGACAACTAATTCAGATTGGAAAAAAAAAAAAAAAAGCATGTTTTCATAACTGATAAATTTGAATTCATAATTGATCACACCACACAGTTTCATGTTCTCCACAAACCTCCTGAAAATAAACTCAATCCCACTGTTTGTGTCAGTGATTAGGATATTACAGAGCACTGGTCTCAGTACTGGTCCCTGAGGGACAACACTTGTCACCAGTCTCCAGGCAGACATTGAGCCACTGACCATTACTCTCTGGGTATGATCTCAGTACATGCTCTAATTTCTCTTTCCTTTATTTTTCTGCATGTGGTAATCTGAGATTAGTGATAAACACATCAGGAAAACAAATCTCTGTCTGACATGATTAAGTTTCAGGTATGTGGAGATACATCCAGTTAATGAGTTCAGTGTATGTTGACTGCAAAATTTTTTTTAAAAAATGATCAAGGGAAAGAAGATGAGTGTAGTACATGCTTAGATTTGTAATATTTCAGCTACCTGAACATCCTAAATCTCATATGTATTCTATGAATACCGTTAAAGATCCAGACAGTACTGATAGTGGTGTCTCAGATATTTCAGACTGAAATATGCATACTAAATTTAGTATGGGCAGGTTATGGTAAAAAAAAAAAAAAAAAAAAAAAAAAAAAAAAAAAAAAAAGCAGTAACTATATATACTTTCTTATGCACTGCAATAAACGCTGACATATAAGATCCACAGGAAAAGATGAAGAAGAAGGTAGAGGGTTGCATTTAGTGAGACAAAGGCAAATCAGGCAGCCAAAGGCCAAGTCTTTGAATGAAAAGGTAATAAGATAGGCAGCCATAGAGTGGATTTTAAAGGAACAATGATAATATAGGCAGTAGGGAAATGTGCTCTAATTCGGAGCTCTGTAGCTACAAAGATTAGAATGCAAAGGTGATAACAGTAAGCAGTTTCCATTCAGTGCTTTGTATTCTTCTTTTCTAGGCAGGCACTATTACTTATCGTCTATTTTCAGTTTCATATGCCTTTGCCTCTCTGTCTGTCAAGCTCCCTTTCCCTCCCTTTTTTTTTTTAACCTCTTCAACTTTCATCTTCACTTTTTATTGTATTGTCTTCTCTCTTTCAGATCATTTCCCTTCCTTCATTTCTTGCAAACTGACTCAGTCCTCTGGTGTACATTATGAATATGACTCTGAGGGCAATTATTTTGAAAATAATATTTTCAAATTTTGAATTTTTTCATCACACAAGTTTTTTTTTTCCAGAGAAGATTTTTGGCCTATTTTTCTTGTGTCACTGGCTTAACTTTTAACACTGGTGATTTAGAATAGAGCTGCTTCTGGAGACCTGAGGTATGAGGAAGACAGTTCCAAACTCTTGCTTAAAAAAGGACCAACATTATAGTTAAGATAAGTTGTTTAGGATCTTGTTATAAAAGTCTTCAAGGATGGATGCCATTCTGGGCATCCTGATACAGTATCTGATCACCTCAACCTGGGAAGACTGAGTAGAGACCAAGGCAAAGAAGACACTGAATATTCCAATCTCTTCATTTTCCTTTGAATAGGAAGTGTAAAACATTTGTTTCTTATACAAGTAAGGTTTCATCAAGTGAGGAAAAAAAAGCCAGCTACTTTGTTATTTCATTTGGCCTCAAGAACCTAATAATCACATAGGACTAAATATAAGTAATTTCAGAATCTAATGACAGTTACTGTTCACATGGACTAGACCACCACCTTGGAGAACTGGGTTTTAATAGATTGTGAAACTGATCACATTTTCTAAGTTCATGCTGTGATAAATTTTTCAGAAGGTACTTTGCCCTCTGCAAAGACATGACAGAATTTATACTCAGTTTGTATATGAGAAAACTTCAGGTTAGCATAGTGACCTGACTATCATTATAAGAGAAGACAAACTATGGGAAACAACTGAGTTACAATGACATGGAATTTGCTAGCACAAATGAAATTCTGTAAGATGGGAAAGAATGCAATGGCAAAATCATTCCCTCTCCAGCTGTGTGACTTTAAATATATAGGAGTCCCTGAATAATGTTTTTATTAATAATCATATATGTACTTTCCTACCTAACAAAACCTACTGAGGGACAAGAACTTCTAACATCTGTAAATACAGGCTAGGCAGATCACATCTCTGTGTTACAATAAGAGCATTTTGTAATACCAGAGATGAACAGATAAATTTTAAGTGTCATTTCTCTTTTTTAAATAAATCACTTAGTTCATCCAGAAATTATTGATATAAGAAATGTTAGAAAGGAGAGCACAATAATCACAATAGTTCTTGAATCACTGATTAAAACTTTTCTTGAGGAAAAGTCCAAAAAATAAACCATAATATAAAACGACTTCTAAGTTTATTTACTTTAATGGAATTCTGTCATTTATTTGCAAAAAAAAAACCTGTCCTGAAGAATCCTACTTGAGCAGCTGTAAAGCCCATTATAAATAATACTAGATAAAATTTACAAAATAATCTGAGACATCTTTTCCCTTAGACAATATTGCACTCCTCTGCAACACTGCCAGGTGTGTTCCATAGTAGTTTATGGGTATTATGCTGAAGCTGATTGGCTAGTACAGTGAACCAGTACATATGGATTGCAGCATTGCATTTAGAATTATAGAACAGCTAAGGCAGCAAGATATCTCTGGAGATCATCTGATCTATTCCCCTCTCAGAGTAAATCTAGACTAAATTACACAAAGCCTTGCACAGTCAACTTTTGGGTGTTCTCAGTGATGGACAGTTCATAGCTCTCTAGACAACCTAATGTACTGTTTGCCTATGCCTGTGGTGAAAAAAAATCCAAATATATGAATTAAATTTCTCTTGTTGCATTTTTAATAGATGCCACTTGTTCTTTTTCCATTTACTTTCTCCATCTTCTACATATCTTCACATCCAATAGTTGTCTATAAGATAGTTAACTATAAGATCTCTCTTCTCAAAGCTGAACAAATCTATATCTTTTTATCCTCTCCTTACATGTTATGCGCTCCAGACCACTGACAGTTTTGGTGGCATTCCCCTGAAGCCGATTCTATGTCTTTTTTTGGATTGCATGCAGATATAACTGATCAGAGTATGCAAATGCCATCCCACAGGTGTGAATAGAAGAAAAGTGCCGTCTGTAAGCAGTTGGCATTCTTTGCTGCAAGGCAACACTATTGTCTCAAGTTTATCTTGTTCAGCAAGGTCCATTTTCTGCAAAACTGAACAGTCTTTCTAGCCCAATGGCTCCCAGCCCCCTCCTTTTCCAGGGGTTTATTACATCACCAATCCAGGATTCTGCATTTGCCCTTGCTGAGTTTTGTGCGATTATTGACAATCCACTTCTCTGGTGTCTTGAGGTTTCTGAATAGTGATCCTACCCTCCAGTGTATCGATCCCTTTTCCCATCAGTTCTGTGTCTTCTGTAGACTGGATCATTACTGAAGTATTTAAACAGTATTGGGCCTATCTTTGCCCCTAAGGAATCTCACAGGTAGCCAGGTAAGAATGTTTGTTGATTATCACAGCCCTTTCAGTTCTGTGGTCAGTCAGGTTCCAAAACATCTTTTAGACCATCTGTCCAGTTTAGTTCTCTTCCTTTTGACTATATGAGTATTTTGATCAAAGGATGTTTTTGGATGTTATAATTGTATCAGAAGCATTGCTGAAGATGAAGTAAGCAATGTCCACTCTGTTTTCCTCTCTGATGAAAACAATCACAACATAGAAGGACAAGGTCTCCTTGGGCCATATATATTATCTCTTGGTGTGTGAGGAAGAATTATAAGCTTATGCTATTTTTTTTTTTTTTTTTTAATTTTGAAATGTCTGAAATCCGTGAGGTCTGTTTTTAAAGTATGAAAGTAGGATTGGATGCTACATGCTCTTGGGAGGCACAAAAGTGTGTGTGACTCTCTGAAGACATAAAGGTCACTGGAATAGTAATGGAAGAATTGATTTTGTTTTTGAGAATGACCCTGGAGTGAGTTATCCTCTGAAGAACAGCTAAGTTCCATCCCTGGAAAGGCTACCTGATTGACTGGAAAAGAGAGTCTGAGTGTAGACAGACAATTAAATGAATGGGTTTCCGAGAAGAAACCAAGGAAGCATGTTCTCTGACAGAGAACTTTGTTTAAAGACTGACACCACTATCACTTCAGTGTATGAGATTTCCTCTGTCTGAATTACTGGCAAAGGAGAGCCTGGGAAAGAACAAGGATACATAGCTCAGCTCTCTGAAGTTTTCTACCTAAAGTCCAGAGCATGGATTTTTGGGGATGTGGTATGTTCCCTTGGTCGAAATGGGGTATATTCAGAATCAAAGTTTCTTTCTTTGCACCTGAACAAGAAGAGTTTCATGTTTCTTTAAGTTATAACATGGAAAAAACTTGAAATCACTGATCTGGAGGAAGGCAAACTCAAAAGCTTTAAAATTTGATTTAAGAATTATACTGTTTATATCAAGACACTTTTTTAACAGGGTGATTATTGATGATTTGATCCAAAATAGTTCTGCAAAAAGTATAAAGACAAACAAAAGAAGCAGAAAATGTACAGAGTGGAGCAGGTGGAAAATCAAGTGTGAAATTGACAATTTTTTGCGTTACATGAGGTCTATGGCTTTACTGTTAGACATGGGGTGACTGGAACTGAATTGCTGAGGCTATGCTTTCTAAACAACAGCTATTTTTCATGTTGGAGTAATAGGATCCTGAACCCAGATTTAAAGAATGTGAATAATTATGATTTAATTGTAGTGAGCTAGACAAGACATGACCAACATATAGCTTTGACCCATGTAAATGGGAACTTTACTACATGTGGAGATAAAACTGAATGTCTCATTGCCAAAGCTGACTAAGGATTTTAATCCTGTCATGTCAGCACAGAGCAAAGGAGATGGGACTACAGAATTTTGCAAGGACAGTTAGTAAAACAGATTAATTCCTTTTGCTTTACTCTGTAATGTTCTGTTAATATTAGTCTTATAAGGAGCAAGACTCATCATACCTGAATGGGAAGTATTGAATTAATAAATGATTATCGTTAATATACCATCAGAAAATCAGGAGATATCTATAATTTCTGGTAAATTTGTGATACTTGTTGTACTTACAGATTATATTTAACACAGGCGCACCTCTGGCTAACGAGAATATTACTTAAATTACTGGAGAAGAGAAGAAAGTATGAAATCTAAAAGCATCTTTAACTAATTACTCTGCAGTGAGAATTTTCACAGAGACTGTGACTTTCATTTCAGAGATATACATACAGACTTAGCTCATTCCTTGTTTTGCTTACAAACATTGAAGCTAATGTATCAAAACAGGTCACACAGAAATTTTATTAATAATATAAACCTACTTAGGTTTAGAATCAAATATGTAATCATAAGAAACAACTGCAAATTTGTATAAACAAATTTTCAAATAAAAAATTTAAGACAGGAAGTGTAGAAGAAACTAAATTCTTTGTGTCACTACATTTTTTCTCCAAATTGTTCTTTTCTTGAACGTGAAAAGTGCATATTGACCTGGTTCGGGAGTGGTAAAATTTCACTTTCTATACTGCATTTTAGGTAACTGTTTTACAGGACCAAAGATCATCTAACAACTAAATAATGACACCACACTAACAAGATAAACTAAGAATGTAGTTGTACAGTTCTTAAGCAGAAGGATCAATATTAGCTTCTGAAAGGATATCATGTCTGTGTGCAGCACCCATCATTCTCTCCCTGTAGTTTACAAGGTTATCAATGAAGCTGTCAGTCACAATGGTGCAGTTTATTTGAAGGAGCTGAAGCTGCATCAATGAACTGTCCACAAAGCTGGGAAACTGCTGGGGGAGAAAGCAAAATGACTTTGAGTCTAAATGCTGTCAGGATAATGTCGGAGACCTTGATCCACACTTTGCCAGCCTCCTACTTTTCCTGGAGAAAGTGTGTTTCGGTCAGATTCTTTATATAAAAATAGGGATAATAAATGTTGCTGAAGACGTGAGTTTTGAACAGATTATGAAGTGTTTCAGTGTTGCAGTGATGGGGAAGTATGAGTGTCAGACAAAGCGTTTGATGGAGTTTTCACTACATTATGAAAAGGAAGGTAAATAAAGCAAACAAAACCCACCTGTTTCCTTCTTAAAGCCTCATCTCCCCAGATCAAGTCTCTGTAGACTGAAGGTAACTATGCCCAGGTAGGTATAAATTCAGAATTTCCTGTATGTTCTTCTGAGCTTTGTTTCATCTTTAGATATGTCAGTGATAAAAAACATTAAAAATTCACTGAAAGAAAAGGAAACGTAAGCTCTAAGTAATTTACATCCTGGCAAGTAATTTATAGTTGTATTGCATTTTTTTGACTGTTTTAAACACCCAGCTTCATTTGAGTGTCTGGTGATTAATAAAGGATTTTTGGTTTACCACTGTTATACTATTAATTTCCACTATTTTATTCTGTGTCTATATCTAAAGAACAGATAGGTCCTAGTGAGGACATGGATGTTATTTGAAGATTGGAACTAACTAAACTTTAGATGTCGGTAAACTGTAAAATAAAGGTGTTATAACCATGCTTGAAAAAACTACTTTTCCCTTTCTGTTAAGCTGAGGCTGTCTTGGTCTTCACAATCTGTAACTCTGTCAATAATATAAGTATACTTTTTGTGTCTGTCCTTTTGGTTGTGGAACTTGGTTTTCCAATGGACATCGATGGCTTTTGCTTTATAACACAAAAAGAAATCTCAGCAGCATTTGTGGCAGCTTAAGCATATGATTTCTGTTAATGTTAATAGGAATTACATGCCTGATCTACCATGCACAGCCATAAAGAGTTACTTCAGTATACCTTTTTTTTCATAACTGCATTTGTGATACTGCTTGTCACAGTGAGTTGATGCGTAATTTTACTCTTTTAATACAAGCAAGCACCATTGACATTTTTCTACTGAACTCTTGTCATTATTACAAATAGCTGCACTTATAATTATTACATGAACGTATTTATATTCATGTAATTTATATTATTTATACAAGAGGGAATCAGGAATTAAAGCCAATGTTTTCTTGTGAAGGACAAAAAAGAAGCAGCACATTTTCACCTAAACAGATGGGATCAAAAAGTGTAGATTAATGTGTATTTTCAGTAATGTCTGTCCTTATTCTACCCTGTGGAACCCACTTGTATCTGTTTTCAGCAACATGAAGTGCATTTTGAGAGAACCTGGAAAGTAAACATGCAGTCTTACTGAAGCCAAATGTCCCTTGCTTAAGGCTATTGGAGATCTATGGATTTTTAGCTTTTCTATGCAGAATGCCACTGAATTCTTTGTTTTGAAAGTCAGTAGGGTGTGATTAGTACTTTTTTTACTGTTTACACAATGCACATTCACTACAATTTTACTGGTAAGTCAGCAATTTAAAGATAGCTTGGGCTATTCCCAACAGATATTCCTTTCTATCTGATGGAGAAATAAAATGATTTTCCAGCCAGAGTTCAGTTCTTAAGAAATGAGGGGCAGTTCAGAATTGACACCACGATATACTGGCAGTACCCTTAAAGACTGAACACTATATGACCCGAGTCATATTCTCACCATGAAGAGTACTACTCAAGAAGATAATATTATGCATTATAAGATACTTCCAGAGCTCTCCATTTTTTTCTGATTTATTCATCCCTATTAAAAATTCATGACAATACATGCTGAGTGATTATTCCTTCAGAAAGAACTAGCATTGACTTTTCATATGCAAGTGTAGCCTTCATAAGGGCAACAAACTGTTTTATATTCAGAAGATATATTAATTTACACATATAGTTTAATCTAATTTAGGTAACTAAGCATTAGTTGTTCAAACTAATTACCTTATGCTCCTAAATATGAGTGTTGACTCATCTTTGGGAATTCCCTATCTATCTCCACTGACCGAAAGAAATTTCTAGTTGCCCACTCTGGATAAAATAAATTCTACGCAGTTAATTTAAGCTCCGAAGGGTCATAGTCATAGTTCAACTCCCTTATGGCCTAAGACACTGGGGCATAAGGCAACTCAACTGCTGACACTGTTTAGATAAATTTGCGTACTCTGACATGACTGTGCTGAGTGTTAATGCATTCTGACTCTTGGGTGGCTTACTAGTCCATGGGCGTACTCCTACACTTCTAACGTTTACATTTGCACTATCCTGGTTTGTACTGTAAGTAGAGTCAGTTTTGTTGATAAAGCTGCATAATTTGACCCTGTCTGGGCATAAAACTAAGTGTAAAGGCACTTTATTTGACCATTCAAACAGATTTATTTGACTAGTTGGAGACCATTTAAGACTACATTCATTGCGTACATTACAACTTTTCTTTACTATATGGATCCAGATGTTTCTTTCAAGGATTTATGTGGATGTGTTCTATACTGATGAAAGCATATTCTTGCACGTATCAGGAGAGAGCTTGTCAGGAGATTAGGGATTTGTTTCTTGTATATACAGCTTGAAAATAATTTTTGCAGCCAAGCATTTCAAATTGATTTGGCTGTTTCACTACTTCTCTGTTTTTGTATACTAGCATTTGTCAGCTATGAAAATAGTATTTTTTTATTGTTTTGTTTGTTTGTTTTTACTACAGTTCTCTTTCCCCTGGACATAAAATGTAACTAAATGCAAGCAAACAAACAAACAAAAACAGAAAAGGAGGATCATACTAATGAAGATACAGTTATTGTCTTACCTGTCCTCACAGTATCATCCATTCCAGCCAGCTGAACCCTCTTTCGTTTGTGTTGAAAGAACAGTTTGTCTATGCAGAAACAGTCCTGTAGAAAAGCATATATAGATCCTCCATTTATTTTACAGATCTGAATTCCTAAAAATAAGAAATCAATGGAACAGAATTGTGGATTTTATTTCTTTATTTCTTTATTTGGTATTAATTATTTTGTCGCTTCCCCATTTTTTTCTTTTACCTAAGGACTTGTGACTATGTCTCTATACAGCCCTAGCATGCAAATGTCATATCTGTTTTAGCTTCTCAGTCCATTTAAGCCTGTCCCATCTTCGCTGCCCTTCTAGATGTTCAGCATCTCTTCCATCTTACCAACACCTGTTTCTCCTCTGTTCCCAGTGATGTTCTCCAGCTTCAGGTCCCCTGAAGGACAATTGGCCTCTAACTAATCTCTCTCACCCTTGAATTCAGCTGTTACTTAGTGTTATTAGCCTGCTGGCTGGGCTTTTCTGTTACACTGTTACAGCAAATTGGGAAAGCAGAAAGCATATAAATAGCAGTAATGGCTCAGCAAAAGAAACGTTTGCCTTTTTGAAAAAAAGACATCTCCCTCCTTCATCTTCTCCACAGTGTAGATTTTTTTCTTTTCTTTCCTTTACTCAACAGATAATTACATGGCATTATTAGCCATATGGGCTACAATAGCATAATCTGCAGATTTTATCCATGGTAGAATTATAGCAATATTCTTATGTGGGCACTAGGACTCAGCTGCTTATACTCCTTATTTAATTATTGCAATAGTCTGCTACTCACCTCAGCAGACTAACACTCTCCAGGATGTTTCCCAGATATAACACAGGTGTTTAGCATAGGCTAAGTACACAGTTTGGATCCAGCCAGATAGAGAGGAGAGAAAGTTTAACAGAATGGATACAAGCAAACCATGCCTCTTGCTTTGGTGACCAGAGATAATGTCACAGCATCATTTTCTTTCCTATTATAAATGTAGCCAAAATTATTCACCTTTCCAGTTCTCTTCTAAAATTAGTCCAGTGATACCTTTGCATTTACATATGTGATGACCATATGATCTATGGATACGTAACTATATGGTTCTACTAATGTCAGGAGAGCTCCACTAGTGCCAGTAGTTGCGTATTATAGGACTATACAAATACCTGTTGAACATGCAGTGCATTCTTGGATCCTGTGTTCATGTGACTATGAAAGAATCTCAAGCTTCATTAAAAAAAAAAAAAAAAAAAAAAAAAAAAAAAAAAAAGATTGCCAGAAAAACTTGAAAATATATCTTCTGAAGTTGTAGCTTAGAAATTCAAATTATGAATAAGAACATAACTTTTCTAATAAGAGCAAAAAGTCTTTCCTAAGTGTAATTTTTTTCATTACTTTTAAACATCTGGTCAATTTTTGTACAATCAAAACTTGTTAGACTTATCAAATGTATTTTATCTTGCCATTTAAACAGATGTCCAAAGCACTGCTGACTCAACTGGCATATATGTGTGCATGTTCTTCTGCAGTCAAGACTGGATTGTTATTGCTCTTACAAAGCTGCTGCCCAGAACAGTAATTTGAACCACCTGTTCAATCATGTTAATTCTGCAACCATTTGTTCATCTTAATAATCTCCTGTTACGCACTGTTCTGGTCAACAGTTTTGGAATATAACACTTTATTTGTGCACTATGTTTGATATTTAATCCATTCCACTTCTGCAATTTTTTTTTAATTTTTTTTTCTGTCAAATGACTTTTTTTTTTTTTTTTTTTTTCTCCCCAGTGCCAGCAATTAGTATTTCCAAGCTTAGTTTTTTGTTTTGTTTTGTTTTGTTTATTTGTTTGGCTTCTTTTTAGAATGGTTTCAGGCTTGGGCAACGTGTATGTCTGTACAGTGCCAGTTTCTTTTTCCCCTCCCTTTCCTCCATGATCACACAGTTCAGCAGATTCTCAGGATGCTGTCTGATGTAAAACAACGAGGTCTTTCCAGCTTGAAGCACAGATGAGGTCAAAAGATACTTTCTTCATTAAGATCCAGTTCCCACCTCTGATGGATGATACCAGCAGATCTTGTGCCTTCACTAGCATCAAAGTCATGCATCAAACATCCTCACTTGACAAAAGATAGAAACAATTCTGATGGATTGCAAGCAGTATTTAGTATTTGGTAAAGTGATTTTTGTTTGGACTTCATGTGATAGAAAAATCCATAGTCTGAAGAGTTTTCAGAGGAGATTCTTAGTGGTTCTGTTAGTTCTGTTCTTCGACTATCTGATTGCTTTCTGTTTCCACATTTGGCTGCTCAACTAGGTGTTGCAAGAATGTGGAGAATTTTGTTTTTATTATTATTATTTTTTAGGCTGTATCTGTTTCCCTACTGTTGAGGTCCAGATGTATGAAGCAGGACAATTGTCAGTGTCAAGCATCTTAAAATCAGATATATTTCAATGCCAATGTTTACTGGAAAGGAGAAGATAGTTATCTGCTCCCACTGTAATAGCTACAAAATATTTAAATCCAGGCATCATGTTCTTGCTGGCATTCATAGTTCACCTGTAATGGTTTATGAACGTGAAGAATAATTGAATGCTAGTCTTCACACAGAAAACATGTTTCGGGGATTACATGACACAGAAATCCTATGAACCTCTTTTGGGTGAGATCTCCTGTTGTCTTTACAATTTGTCTGACACAGGCTCTGTTGATAAAAACAAGAAATCAGCTGTAAGTGGAATGCACATACTACATACGTAGCTCTGTAATGTAAGTAATACCTCCTGTTTATTTCCATTGAAACTATAACAAAGAGCAAAATAACACTACTTGATAGAGCAAAATCTCATTGTTTTTCAACATAGGCACCACTGCTAGCTATGTATTTTCACCTGTCATAAACAAGAGGAGGCACGGGGAGACATATCTCTCTATAACTACCTGAAGGGAGGTTGTAGTGAGCTGGGTGTAGGCCTCTTCTCTCATATAAATAGTGACAAGACTAGAGGGAATGGCCTCAAGTTGCTCCAGGGGAGATTAAGGCTGAATATTAGGAAATACTACATTCCTGGAAGAATGATCAGATGCTGGAATGGGCTGCACAAGGAGGTGATGGGGTCACGGACCCTGTACATGTTCAAGGAACATTTAGACATTGTTCTGAGGGACATGGTTTAGTGAGAGCTGTTGGGGATAGGAGGACAGTTGGGTGAGATGATCTTATAGGTCTTTTCCAAGCTTGGCGATTCTATGATTCTAAGAACCTGCATACCACACATAAAAATCTGTATCAGTGAAGGTGCCCCACTACTTTTTCAACTGCTGAGGCATATCACCCTCTCTCTCACTGTGATCACATCCACTGTTTGGTCTCCATAAACTTTCAGCAAGTGTAAATGTCAATAGGTGCCATTTTTCCTACATGGAGGAATTTAATCACATACCTTTGCTTCATCTGTCCTTCCATGTCAAGACACCATTTTTTTCAGACTGTCCCCCCTTGTTGCTATCTGCTGCATCACAGCAAAATGTAATGGAATATTGGTGGAAACATTCAGTCTCTACTGACATACCAGTAACATCTGCATCTGGCATCTTGGTCAACATAATAAAATAAGAGGCATTACTTTCAGAACAGCCCTCCTTTATTTGCCTGCTTAAGCCACTCACTGGCTGGTAGCAATCTTGGTTTATGATAATGATCAATATGAGGACCAAAAGGAAAGATATTATCTTTATGTTAATGGGTCCATCAAAATTGGCAACTGATTCTATGAGGAAGACAACTGTATTACTCTGCTCTGGTCCCCAAATGTATAAAAACAAGATTTATACCTTCTAGTACTCAAGCCTGAATTCCAAGTTGGGGAGAGCTTTTTTGGTGTGTGGAAGTGAACAGGACCAGTGAAACAGCAAGATTTTGAGGGTAAAGTCTTGAGGAACTATATGTGTGTCGGCATCACTGGTTATCCATGAGCTCTTATCCATAGTTACTCTTCAAAAGAGTAGAAGTAGGGAAATGCGGGCCAGTTCACAGCATTTACTCCAGGGGAAAGTGTCATAAGTAATATCCTGAAAGAAACATAGAAAAGCTATTGGAAATGCTATGCACATTTCATTCATGTTATAATATGAAATTCATGCAGTAATATAAAATTTATGCAGTAATATATTGGGTAAAAATTCAGGGGCATAAAGGAAAACTGTTATGGCAATGGATACATTAACAACATCTGGAATAGTTCTCGAATGTATGATGCAGATCACTGTTATCTATTTTGACCATCATTACTAACATGAACAGTATTTCTATCTAAGTAGTTTTACTGAAATCAGTGGGATTTTTGTTTAATGTAAGATGCTGCTTGGCATAAGGTTGGTTCATGATCTGAAACTGATACGTAGAAAACTTGAATTTACACTAATATGAAAATCCTTTGTTTGATGAGATGAAACTGAACAAGAGTACATAATTGCTGAGTGGTATATTATTGAAATTCTATAGTGATTTTTCTGATGTTTCTGTTTTGTCTGTTTTTTATTCAATTATGAATTTGTTCTTCATTTCTGGACGGAGTAATTGATTTTAATTTTGTGTTAATATAAACAAATTCCTTTTGAGTCTATTCTGCTCAATAGAGTTGTAAAATAATCAATATTAACAAACACAGGGAAATAGACAAATCCCAGACTAATTAAAAAAATAATAATAATTTAAAAAAAAAAGTTAACCATCTGGTGTAAGGATATTTAAATTTTGGCTTAAGCAATAACATAACTAAAGCTCACAGCCTAGGCACAGCAAGGGCCCAGTCATGTTTGTTAGCATGCTCCTCGTATTTTGCATAGAGTTTTGAAGTAACAATTTTAATTTTGATTTTTTTTCAATGCTTTAATGGATTTGAGTACAATTACTTTAATGCAGTTATTTGTCCATACTATATGTAGGTAAGAACTTCCTTTATTTTTTTCCCCCCTCTCTGTTTTGGAAAAGAAGGAGTGCAGTGAAGTGATTTGACAATTATTCAGTTTGCATTGTTTCAATTTAATCTTCCTTATGGTAGAAGGATATGGGTTGTACCATCTGATATGCAAGAGTAGGACCATATAATAGTCATACTGTTTATCTAATTAATCAGTAGAAATATATGTGATGAACAAAATTGTTTAATTTACTTATAAGTTTTCTGTAACACAATAGGTAAATTCCAATAAGCCCCTGATTAGTAGGATTTTTCACCAAAGATCCAAATGATAACACATTTGAGATAAACCAGAATTTCATGTTTACATAGCGTTATCCTTCTGGTTTACCTTTGAAATTACAACACTTTCTCAGATACTTTTTTCTCACTGTTTTGCCATGTAGCTGCTAAATAAAATTATTTTACTCCTACCAAAATTTAAATTCCCAAAGACTTGAAAAAAGGTTGAGATTTTACTCTTTGAAGTTTGTAGAGTAATTTAATATTCACAGTACTAATTTATTTAGATTTTTTATTAAAGTTCAAGAAAAGATTGAAATCCAAGATAACATTTTCTAGCTAAATCAGCTATGTATATGTATATATTTTTTCCACTGTGTTAGAAAAGTTGTTAAAACAGTTTTACATAAACTTGCCCTCCAAATCAAAGTAGTTCTCCACTTCTGACCAGAAATGAATCAATATGGCTAAATAGACACACAAAAGGAGAAGACAATGATTAGCATCCTTTTAAGAACAAATGCAAGCACAGTACCTTCTACCACAAGTAGGATATATTAAGAAAGGGCTTTCTCATTAATTTTAAAAGGTTGGTGTTTTCAAGATTATATGTTACAGTTATGTTAGAAGTTACCTGTATTTGGATGTTTTTTCCTTGGACATACACAGATACCTGCTTGCCGCCCCTGCTCCTCCCAATTATCCACACGCTTGTGTACACAGAAATAAATGAAGGACATCAGTTTCTAATGCACAAACCAATTATAAGTGACGGGCAGGAAAAAAAAATGTTTAAATTGTTTAAATGATTTTTTTTGTCCTATGAGTCACATGGTAATAAGGACCATTCTAAGAATAGCTAGAGAAATAACATTGCTATGAGGCACTGTATACATACAAATTATTTCCATTTAAGTAGAATCATAAGAGTCAATGCTCTTCGTCCCCCTCTCTATAAATATAAATTGTACCAGATCCAATGTTAAGTAACTGACTGATTCTTATACAGGAAAAAGTATTGAATATTTGCATGCATCTGAGGCATATGTATGATAGGTGGAGAACCTCAGGTACATAGCAGGAAGTATATCTCACATCTCTAGCGTAGGCATCTCTGAGGATAGCTCCTCAAATGTTAATTAACACAGATCAGAGGATATCTAAACTATTATCTAAACTGAATGTAGAGAATCGACCTCTGGAGCTGTTTCAAATCCATCATGATGTCAATAATCTTCTACGTTCCCTTTCTGCAAAGAACAGAAAGACAACATACATGATTATTTAGACAGGAAATTAATTTTTTTAGGTGTGTACAATGCAACAGCTCAACTCATTCATCCTATTTGTCTCAGTAGGTCTTTTTCAACATATCCTGAGTTTACACATGTATATGGCAGTCTACTACTAAATGTGGAGGTTGGTGGCCCTGCATGTGGCAGTGGGGTGGGAGATTCATGATGCTTGAGATCCCTTCCATCCCTGGCCATTATGTGATTCTCTGATTCTCTGATTCTATGATGTGTCTGGTAGGGAAAAATTTGAGCATGAACACAACAGTTTTCAAAACAATACTGCCCTAGTTCTCTACAGCAATCCAGAAACTGTGATTACATTAAGCACCTAATAATGCATCTTTTCAACATGCATTCATTTCCCTTATGCAACATGCTTAATTTCCCTGGAATATTGCAGTCTTTAAACTTAAAGTCTAATGTTACAAATAGATCCCTTGGACAATCAAGGATAATTATGCTTTCTTGAATAGTTCTGGAAGTCACATTTTCTACTCTGCTATGCTAGAGCTTAAGAAAATGGCAATAGTTACAGTGCAAAATGGGTCAGATACGGCCTGGTTGCAACACTGTTGACATCACTGCCACTATTTTTTTTGTTACAAAGGAATATTACTGCTCAGGCAGGGATAGCTTGGAAAGAGTCTGGAACGATGTGGGTGGTAACATCCATAAATAATTAATGATAATTGTGCAACAGTCTGGTCACTTAGAAAACTTTCATAGATACACAGATTTGCTTTTGTATTATCCTGGGCACCTCAGCTCAGTAACATTTGTGCCTAAGAGAAGAATTTAAGCAATCAATATCTGTTTGTCTCATCACAGAATGGTTTCAGAGCATCTCCTTTGAAATGGAAAGAAGTAGACCCAGGGAAATATATCCAACCCATCTTTGAATAGTTACTTCTTGCACCTAGCACAGCTGGAAATAACATATGCTTTACAGACAGCAATAAAGAGCTACGTTTGAATGAAATAGCTTTGCTCTTTGCAGCAGAGAAACAGATTTTCCAGGCTAAGGAGAGCTCCATGTTGCCAAGTCCAGACTGCTTCCAGTAGCTGATGTGGAACCTTTGAAGCAAGCTCTATTCTCATAGGTAAGAAGTGGTAAGCCAAATAAAGCTGCTTTGCTGGATCACTTGATTACAAGGGGGATTTCTGCTAGAACTGATCTGTGGCCAAGTGACAGAATCCAGTGACATTTGCTAACTAAAAATGTATGGATCAGAAGTATTTCCTTCTGTTGCCAAACAGTGCCTTCAGTCACAAGTGCTCTGATCTACTGGGGAAACATAAAACCCTTTGGCTGTGTCACCATAACAGCTTAGCTTGTGCTCTCAGACTGCAGAATGTGACTCATACTTCTCTGTGTCCATACATAAAGGTCTCCTCAGGCCTGTGTCTTGTGCTTGATATGAAGTCTTCAGGGAAAACTGGGGTAGTATTCACGTTAGACTTCTGGCATTCCACCTAACATGGAGTTTATCATGGAGACCAGTCCAAAACAGAAGAATTTCTCAATTTGGCTTTGTTTACAAATTTCTCAATTTGGCTTTGTGAAGGCTGTCACATGGACAATACCTTTTTTTTTTCATCTTAAAGACAGCAAATCAAACTGCTTGAAAATAACCTTATCACATACTCTTTTTTTTCTGTTCCAGAAACAACCCAGTAGTGAATGAAAGCAGCATAATTTCACCCCATTAGAATCACAGGTTTTTTTTATAATCTCACATGGTAAGTTTTTAATGGCTTGTTACTTTAAAATACTTTATATACACTTGTGAGTTTGATCTCTTTTCTGTTCTAATGGTGATCAGGAAGAGCTGACAGTGATTTAACACAGAGTTAGAAAGAGAAGAAATGAATTGTTAACTGTACAATACCCATTCCTATCTGCTGAGCTAAGTATCCTAAAAGGTATAAGATTTTGTGATGCTTGAATAAGAACCCTATCAGCTGCTTAATGTGAAATGTCACTCCTTAAAGACATAGGTAGGGCAATCAGCACCTGTCACTCCTTGAAACTCTGAAGCTACTAAAAAAACCTACTAAACCTATAAATCTCTTTTAAAGGGCCAGGCTTTAGCTTTAAAAATGTCTGAAAGAACTGGCCGATCTGACCATTCATAATTATTTCATAATTATAAAATATGATATTATATTTCATAAGTAGTTCATGATTATTTCCCCTAGTGGCTTTCTTGCCAAAACTGGGGAGAGATAGAAGAAAAAAGAGAAAAGAAAGGAGATTTGTGTTTCTTCTAGGAAAAAGAATAATAAAAAAGACAAGAAACCATATACAAAATTATATAAACTTTATAAAGCTATTAATGAAAAGTGCTAATGATATATACAGATCTACCAAAGTATCAAAAAATTTCCCTGAGAAGACTGTGTGTGCTAGAAGGTTCCCCGTTCAGATTGTCTGATATAACTTTCAACATGTGCTACCTGAAAATATAAAATAGAGCTTCTTTGTACAAGACTAGGATGACTAGATGTCCTGCCTTTTCGCTAAGCATCATATTGGTGATCCTGCCCACAGCAGGGGAATTGAAACTGGATAATCTTTGAAGTCCTTCTCAACCCAGGTTATACGATTCTGTGATTCAGTGAAAAGATCTGCCTACTGTTTCTTGGCTAACTTTATTCTCCCTTTTGTGTTGCCTGGGCTGTTGGACAAAATCACTGGCCTTCAGTTAAGGCTTCTAAATCATATGAAGTCTTATGCAAAAGATTTCAAGAGCAAGACTTTTTTACTCCCATCCCCTGTCCCCCCTTCACTCCCCCTAAATTCAAATTTTGTTTGACTGAAACTGTCTGAGAACTTTCACTGGATTAATTCTATTGTCAGATCTTCTACATGACAGAAAATAAAATAATACAGCACAGATTAGAATAATCTTTGTTGCCAGAACCAAAATATGTGCTATAGCAATTTCTAATTGAAACGTCTTCACAATTTAGTGATCTTCAATTCACTTGAGTTTTGTTTGCAGATTACAAACCCCTAAACAAAATCTCAGAATGTATCTTTATAGCTTAAATAATATTTTTATTCAGTTTTAAGCACTGTTTTTTTATTCATTGATTTTCAAAGAGCTGCCATTGTTTGACCATTCCATTAACTTTTCATGATTTCCTCAGCTACCTTCTACAAACTAATCTACATTTTTAACTTGCTACAATTCACCCACCTCTTTCCAGCCATTACTACAGAAAGCAGAGTGAGCACCCAGCTATACTTGTCTGCTAATGTGATCTAATCTACTACTACCTGTGAGTTTTGTTGTTTTGTTTGAAATAAGGTGGAGGCTAGCCATTGGCTTACATTTTAAGAGACTTCAGCTGATGAGGTATGAACATAGTGAAGTAGAGGTTTCTAAAGTAGCAAAGTGAAAGTTCCATGTTATGGGGAGTAGTCTGAGGGCACACTGAGGCATTTTGGGGTGCAAAGTCTTCTAGGATGCTTTCCCTGCTGTATAAACCTGACTCAGTATCATGCTTTATGTCAGCTGAGCTGCTTTGGTCAAAACAGTTGAAGCAGTTGCTCATGTTTCCTGGCCTCCTCTACAGTTTCCACTGTCTTATTTTTATCTCTGGCATGTAATTAGAGGATTGATTAAAGAATCTCACTATCATAAAAAAAAAAAAAGATTTTAAAGACTTTAATGTGACTCTATGCTGTCATATCAAATGTACAAAAGGTAGGTCTTAACAATTGTTCCATGGTCTTTTAATATTAATTTTTACTTTATTTATGCATTTATACATTTAAGCTAATCTTACTAAGGCTTTTTTGTTGTTGCTGCTGATGTGATTTTATGTGCTTATATGGAAATGATTTTACTCAGACTTAAGCTTTCATTAGCTGCACAGGATTCTAGTTTTCTTCTTGTGATTCGTCATTAATAAGTTCAGAAGAGACCAGTGAATGGAATGATTGCTCAGCTGATTGTTGCACTGCAGCTCATGTACACTGAAGTGTGAATAATTTAAACTGTGCTGGCTTGTCAGTATAGGATTTGTATGTGGTGTGAGGAGGTTTCAGCTAAATCACTAAGCAGAGAAAAAGCAAAACAAAAAATCTCCAATAAAGATGGATAAAGGGAGAAGAGAAAAGTAGGGTGCTATTGTATGTAAGATGTGAAGAGAGAGGGAAGGATAAGTTCTATCGTTTTCAAGGAACAGTTTGCATACTTAGTAACTTTAAAACAAATTGCACCAGACTGAGGCATTGTTCAGGTCTTCCAGAGGAAATGGTTTTCTGAATTTGGTGGGAGTGAAAACATTTTGAGATATGTCTTTCAATAACTTATCACATTCTTTTCTTTTGAAATCATTACTTTATATAGTAACAGTTTAATGGAAGATGGTAACAAAAGAATGAGCTTCATATTGGGAAAATAATAAATTCAAGGTTAAAAGTCACTAATCTTTCAGTTGTTGTGATTAGACTGGGAAGAAAAAGGGTTTTGTTTTTTTTTTTGCTTATTTCTAATCCCCTCCACTTTAAAAAGGTTGTGAAATCTCCTCACAGAATAATCAAGTGGAGCAATAGTATCTCTATATAAATGTTTTTTATTATTATTTGGTATCGATACTTCAGAGAGCCCACAGAACCAAACAGCAGTCCTCTACTTCCAGCAATAGACATTTATTCCTAAGTGAAAACATATTGACTGAAACCAATAGTCATGTTTTACTTACTACCAGTGATTGCCAGATCTCCAAGAATCATTCCAAGGGTTTCTCTAGATAATGCAGGTAGCACAACTGAAAACAATAATAGAAAGGCATTGTTCATTTGCACAATGAGCTTTTTGATTGTAACAATTTACTTACTTCATAGAAACATAGAATCATAGAATGGCTTGGGTTGGAAGGGATCTCAAGAATCATCAAGTTCTAACCCCCCTTCTGCATGCAGAGCCACCAACCTCCAGATTTAATACTAGACCAGGCTGCCCAGATGCCCATCCAACCTGGCTTGAACACCTCCAGGGATGGGGCATCCACAACATCTCTGGGCAGCCTGTTCCAGCACCTCACCACTCTCTTGGTAAAGAACTTAACTACTTGCACATGCATTATTTTATTTCTCCTTTCTGTTGTTTCAAAGGCTGATATATACTTTGTGCCTTAAAATAGAGACAGCAACCCTGTCCTTGCCAAGTTTTATCACAAGGTCTGAGTTATTTCCAGTTTTCTTTATTTCAGTGCCACTGGTTAGCCTTCATCAAGGGCCGAACCAGATTTGTAGGTTTGGCTGAGAACTGACCACGATATCTTGACAGCAATAAAATTCAATGGGATGCAATGTCAAGTCCCTCTAATAATGACTAATGATTAAATGCTGTTTTCCCCCAATAGAAGATACACTGCTATGCCACCACACAGCTGATAAAAAATTGTCTGGGGATAAAAAAGAATAACTATTTCTTCATGTCCAATATTAGGTACTTTATTGCTTACTTGCAATAAAAATACATTACTTAAATATGCATTTGTGGTGAGGATACTCTCATACTTTAAAAAATCCTTAGGTTTTGAACAAACTGGAAAAGACAACAGAGAAGAGGAGCAAAAGCCATTCGCATTTTCTGATGCAATATCACTACATAATGGCCCCAATAGCCTCTACTGCAAAAATAAAATAAATATGACTTGAAATAATAATTATTCGAGAATGTTCTCAACAAAAATCTCCTTTTAGCATCTCGTATCACACCAGGTATTTTTGTGAAGGGTCATTTCTGCCTGCCTGAAACTCATAATATATGTATATGTTTAAGGAGAGTGTTTGCTCCCTGAGGGATATGGTCAAAGCCCTTTTTCAGTACAACAAAGGTTTAATAAAAAATGAAGGAAGTTTTGGAAACCAAGCTGGATCAGGAAAGTCATGGAATGTCAGAATGTTCATCCAAGCACAGTTGTCTGAGTGAGGATTGTGGTTCAGGATGATGAAAGTAAACATGGAAGAACCATAAGAAAAATGCTGAGACATAGATCTGAGAAAGCAAAAATTGAAATAATGACAAGAAATAAACTTCCATATCGCACCGGTTGATGAGCTGTCAAATTACAGACTTCACTTCCAAGAAGACCCTTGTGTGGGGTAGGGATGGACCTGAACTGGGAGAATGTAGAAACTGCAGACCCAAGGAGATTTATACATGTGAAATGGGAGTTGCAGGAACAAAAAAGACTAGGTAGAAGATGGTATGAAAAAGCCAGTCATATCTAAAAAGGAGATGGTCCTTACAATTGACTGGGCAAGCTCTCCACCTGATCACAACAATCTACTCTATCTCAACAGACTATTCTATCTTCTGGGACCCTGCCATTACTGGGCTGGGTCCCAGCAGTAATCTTGAGTGTTTGGAGGAGGCAGCCAGACTTCATTACCTCACTTACCTCATACGATATCAGATCTCAGTATTTTTAGACACTACCTAAAATTTTCTCTAAAAATCAAACTACTAGTATATGAATAATACTCTTTTTTTTTCAGAAAAAAATGAACTATTAATATTTATACATAGCTATGTTTATAGTATGAAACCAAACAGTGCCAGAGTTTTCTCCAGTTCTGAGTTCAGCTGGCAGAGTTTGAGTACATCTATATGACAGTAATATTTTAGCCTATATCCAGCATGTTTCTGCTAGCTTCTGAAAAATGCTTGGAAACTTTTAGGAACCAGCTGGCCTAGGCCAAAAATATAAAAGATTTTTTTTCTGAGAATTTACAATTAGAGGCATTTACTTTTCATTGTACAAATCTGTTTATGACCAGGCACTATTGAATGTACTGTTAAAGATGTAACCCTGAGGTTCAGCACATGGACTTGTGCATAAGACCAATGTTTTGTCTCCTGTGGAGATAGAGAATCTGACTTGTTTCAGGCTGTAACAGCAGCTGCTAAAACTAGATCACAGGATATATGCTACTTGCCACTTATATCTAACCTATGTTGAGTTGTATCAGTTAGAAATAAAGGGATGCTCATTAAAATTTTGCAGTTGTATCGTAATAATGGGGCAAGTCCTATTTTTAGGTTAGATAGCTATAGAGCTCGGTACTGATGAAATAGCCTGGAACGAAGTGAGATAGAGATTTTTGGAATTATTTTACTCTTCTAATGCAAAACATTATTTTTGTTTGGAGCAGCAAACAACATAATCATACAGTATTTCATTAAAGTGCTTTCTTAAAAAATACCTTGTATTTCTACAAGCCCTCATAGAACAAAAGAAAGAGTGAACGACTTTTTAGATAATTTTGGAAAAAGGCAATTTCCTTTTTTCAGTGAGTCTACACAGCCCCATTTTATCACAATATTGGTGAAATTTGCTTAAATGACCTCATTTTGAAAAATGGGATAGACAGCTGAGAGAAGCTTCTGTGAAATGAGTCTTAAATATATATATATAGTGAAGATAATAAATATTTACTTCTTAATCTTTCCTAAATTTTTCTACTCTACCGAACTTCCAAGCACAAATACAGGCTGGGTGGAAAATAGCTTGAGAGCAGCCTGGAGGAGAAGTATTGGGGACACTTGAGTGAAAGATTCAACATTAGCAGGCAATGTAAGCTTCAACCATAGAACCAGAAGTTCAACCATATCCTGGGTTACATCAACAGAATTGTGACCAGCAGGTTGACAGAGGTGTTTCTGCCCCTCTACTCTGCTCTCTTGAGACCCCACCTGGAGCACTGCATTGAGTTCTAGAGACTCCAACACAAGAAGGACATTGAGAGGTTGGAATGGGTCCAGAGGAGGACCAAGAAGATGATCAGAGGGTTGGAGCATCTTCCCTATGACAACAGGCTGAGAGAGCTGAGGCTCTTCAGCCTGGAGAAGTATCTGAGGAGACCTTACAGTGGTTTTCCAGTACCTGAAAGGGGCCCACAGGAAAACTGGGGAGGGACTTTTTATAAGGACAGAGAGCAATAGTATGAGGAGAAATGGCTTTAAACTGGTAGACAGCAGATTTAGAGTAGATATCAGAAATAAATTATTTACCATGAGAGTGGTGAGACATTGGAACGTGTTGCCCAGCAAGATTGTGGATACCCTCTACCTGCAAGTGTTCAAGGCCAAGCTGGATGTGGCTTTGAGCAACTGATCAAGAGGGTGGTGCCTCTGCTTATAGCAGTGGATTGGAACTAGATGATTTTAAAGGTCCCTTCCAACCCAAATCATTCTATGATTCTATGATTCAATTACAAGAAATATAATGAATCGTAAATGAAGACAGAATAGGCAAATTAATATATAAGTGTGTCTACATATTTACATTGAAATAAGACTGCAAGAGGCAGATGGATTCTGTCAAGATTATGATAGGGGGAATCCAAGATGTTTACCCAGTTGCTTATTTCTGCTTTAATGAACAAAATGTTTAAAACCATCTGTTATGTGTGCAAAACTTTATCTTGTCACGGTATTCCAAGGAACATAAAGCAGGCAGTACATACAGATGAATATGTTATAATATTTTACTTACATTTTAAAGTTTTTCTCTTATAGTTTAGGATTTTTAAGAGCTAAAGTGTTAAAATGCAGTTGAACAAAATAACAAACTTTCTGATTAAATCGTGATGGTTAGTATGCATGTTATATAAATAGGAAAAAATTAATAGATTAAAAATATTTTATATTCTTGACAGTTTGCTTACTTACTAGGCTTACAATATTCTTCTTTGTTGTAGTACAGCTTTACCTTGGTGTTGTAATCACATTTTTTTTCAGCCTTAGACCTTCCTTGCAAGCATGCCTTGGCAATATTATTTATATGGGATAACTTTTTTCACAGCACATGAGATACTGTATGCTGCTGAATGTGAATGCAAAAGATTTTTTTGTCCTTAAATTCAAGGTTTAGCTACACGGTCTAGTTACATAATCAGACTGCATCTGAGTTTAACAATCTCTTAATGGTCTGTTTCTTTTTTTCTTCATTTCATATGCTATTAAAATCTTGCCACATTTATCATTGCGAAGTATGTGCATTGCATTAGCATAAAGTAAAGAAAGGAAAGAAATTTAATTTCTACATTTTATGCCCAAGCAAGTCAAACTGTCAAACACATTGGAGAATGGAATACCAGAAAACGCATATGGTTGAACTAAGACTGAAAAATGATTATTAATTTGTGTGTTGATCTTTGCTGCATTGTTTCAAAAGTTTGGTTAATTCTTTTGACAAAATCATCTAATACTTATGCTCAAGCACTGAGTCTTTCTGTTGATCTCTTTAAGGTTTGTTTTTCAGTATAATTAATATGGATTCAGTTGGGATTTGGGCTCAGTGATACCAGCTGATTTCACCACAGTAAGATTGGGAAGTAATTGTACCACTAGAGTGTTATATGCTCCAACTAGTCTTCTGAAAAAGGCTAGCAAGCTATGTATGTGCATTCATCAGAAAATATTTGACACTTTGAGTGTTTTTTTCTCTTAGGCTCTTTACTCCTTTACTTCTAAATTATGTACAGACTCATTTTTGACCAAAATGGAAGAGAGGAGGAGAAAAAAACGAAAGAATATCATCTCTGGAATTGCTTGGTTTGGAAACAGAAGAGTGGATATTTTGCTCTAGGAATAAGACAAAGCTAGCATTTTCAATTTTTTCTTCACTTATTGTACCAGGAATGATGATTCCAGGGGCCATTTGGGATGCATGTAGCCTTCATATATATGCTACTTGTCTCAATTTTTTATCATAGAATCGAACAGTGGTTGAAGGGGAACTCTCAACCCAAAAGATCAGCTACTTCTAGCTCCTCTGCCATGGGAAGAATTACCTTTCGCTAGACCAAATTACTCAAAGCTCAATCCAATCCGAGCTTGTGCAGTTCCATGAACAGTTTATCAGAAAGTTCTTTGGATAACCTGTTCCAGGGCCTCAGCACTCTGAGAGTAAAAAAATTCTTTCAAAAAGCAAGGCAAGGCAAGAGGAAGGAAAGGCAAGAAGAGGAAAGGAGAGGACAGGAAGAAGGAATAACAGAAAAAGATACAAAAGATATAACAAAAAAGAAAAAGAAAAAAAAAAAAGAAAGCAAGACGCATGTTCATGGTATTTAGCCTTTTTTTATCACTCTATTTGATATCTGAGTTGCTATTGATTATGGATTTATCAATGCAGCTATGGTTTACAATGTTGGGAAATAGTACGTGTATTTGAATCTACAGGAATTAACTCGACAATTTATTCTGTTTTTTCTTAAAAAACCCAATCAAACAAACAAAAAAGCCCAGTAGCTTTTCCCTGTAGCTTAAACTATGATTTCTTCCTTTTCTGAACTTTTTGACTCCAGCAGATTTAAAATCACTATATACTTGAAATCCATTTTAAGGCTAAGAAGGTGTGGAGGCAGGAGAAAAAAAAGGTGCCAGTTTTCATCCTATCTTGAAATCCATTTGGGATGTCAGTAGCACTATAGTAGCAACAAAGGTATAGTGGAAATCGTGTGGGCTTTCTAACAACAGTACTCAGGACTTATTAGTGAACTGAAGCTAACATCTGTGATTCCAGAAATAGATGAGTAAGCTTACTTTAAGCTTACTTATGATACGTAAGTTTTTTTTCCACAGTCAGCTTGCTGTGTTTTGCTTACTTGTCTGTCCTAAAATATCTCTTCTTAAATGTCTTGTTATCCATGCTGCAATTAAAATTTTAAAATATGTATTTTTTAATAAATATTTAAAGTTAAGATAATTCTTTTGTACTTCTCCTTACGGAAAATCTTTTTATTCTGTTACTAATATGATAATTTAACAATTAACATTCAACTTTCAAAATGCCCTTTTGTTTTGACATGTGTGACCATAGCTTAGAGGCAATAGAAAATTTTCAGTTGTAATTAAACCATACCCTTTACTTGGAAGTTCTGTTTAATTTCAGTCAAATTAACAGCTCTTTAAGCATTTTGCTGTGCCAAAGACTATGCAAGTTTCTTGTCACAGAGCTGAGAACTGCCTCTGTAAACCACTTTTCACAGAATGTATAAAACCATCAATCTCAGGAGACATAATAACGGATTCCGAAGGCTTATCATTTAAAAGTATATGAGTGACTCAAACCATAAGCTGCATAAAATGCACAAAATGATTGTCTCTTTCTTTTGGGTGCCCACAGAAATAACCAGAGTGCTTTTGTTTGCTTTCACCTGAGCTGTGAGAAGTTTGGAATCTGAGGATTTCTCATCTGATATTAATGGATTGCTTTTATTACTTTGTCTTTCTTAAAAAAAAAAAAAAAAAAATCACTAACATATTAAAAAAAAAAAAGTGTATCCTTTATCTTTACATTTCTTATTGAGGTTGTAGAAGTAGGAATAATCAGCAAAGGGAAACTTAGAAACTGGCAAGGATTTAAAAAAAAACAAAACAAAACAAGAAATGAATATTAGGGAGACAAAGTGTCCATGCTTATCTATGGCCTATGTAATCACAGTGCCAAAGGAATGGATGTAAAATAACAAAGAGCCCGTTTGTATGTTTAAGGCTAATAATACATGGAAGTTTCTTCCTGAAGCAGGAATTTCACCCTTTACTCACTGGCCGTAGAAGGAACCTTTATTGTGACAAAAACTTTCACAGTGGATTAAGAGTGCATTGTTCTCCAAGCAAATCAAAAATAATTCATTTGTCAAGCAAATGCTCATTTAGAATCAACTGGTAGAATTAAAGGAGTGGAATAAAATATGAAAAAACAACTAAACATGTTTCTCTGGTCTTTATCTTCATGCAATCTAATACTTCCCAGTCACATGCCTATGTAAGAACCACATGCCATGCTTACCTTGGGCAAACTGGCTGAGCAACATTTTGTGATTAATAATCATCTTCTAAGATGTGATTCAAAGTGAACATGCAACGACACTCCAATTTTATAGTATTAAATCAGCAGCAACTTGAAAACTACATTTCTATTTACATTTGTATCCATTTCAATTTGTAATAAATAGTAACATTAAAAAAAAAAAAAAAGCAATTCCAATCTTGTGCTGAAATATTTGAGATCAGTATTATTTATTCCATGCTGAGAGCAGAGAGAACGCCAATGTTTTTATTCTCCAGTTGTAAAAAATGTTACAGATAACCTTTATTAATTTAACATAAAATTATTTTAGGGTCTTGAAATTCCAAAATGCAGTATAAAGCCTTGTTTATTTTTGATTCATAAAAAGTATGGCAAAGAATAATTTGATATTATCAAGAGATACTCAGATAGAACTCTATGGAGTTGAAAGGGACTCTTAAATGTGACTGAGGTAATTTCTGAGCTCTGACATATCTGTGGTAAGATAATGCCTTTAAAGTAGCTTCTTGTTGAAAGATTCCACATCTTTCCTTCCTAGTTCCTCCAGTTCTTTGTATGATTTTTTTTCCTTATAACAAATCCATTCTTTACTTTCTTGCTGCAAAATGAATTGCTTCAATCCCTACTTCCAGGTTATGTGGAAAGCAATCATTATAATCTTACTTTATGAATAGGAGAAAGAATTTAATGCATACATTTATTGATTCATAAATCTCACTTTAATTCTTTAACATTATATCTAAGTTCACCTATAAAACATTTTATGTTGAGGTGCCCCTGACCCATTACTGTGTCCTCAGTCAGTAGCTCACAAAAATATTAGCTGTTTAGGCAAAAATTTAGCAAGTAAATACCTTGTTTAAAATAAAGGAAAGAAAATATGTTTCAACATTATAAATAATTTGGTCATAGAACTCATTGGAATGATTATAGAATCATAAAATCATGACAGTTGGAAAAAACTTCTAAAATCATTTAGTCCATGAGCATCTAACCTTTTGGCCACATTGAGAGGAGAATTGTCTTGGACCTCATAAAATATATGTTATAGATAAAGTAACCAGACTTATTTTTAACATATATATTTTGCTAAAACATTAAAAAAAAAAAAAAAAAAAAAAAAAAAAGCAACAAAACATAACACTAGTGGGATGTTTGACCTTGTTTCTGTGAAACTAATGCGTCAGTCTGTTTTTACGGAACTTGCAATTCTTAGTGAGTTCTCAGGGTACTCAAGATTTTTGACGAAATTTTACTCTTCCTGTATTTCATTCATCCTAGAAAACAATTGTTCACAAATGTGCATACTGCCAAAAAGTGATAATAAAGCATGATTGTGAAGCAAGGGCATTTCTCTCTGAAAAGGTAGGCCTTGCAAAAGTCTGGTAAAGAGGTTGCAATCAAATTTTTGAATTAATGTCTGATTGGAACTCTATTCCATAAGAAAATTCACAGGCCATGTTTTTATGTTGACTGAAATTGGAGTTGCAGATATACAAAAATAATGATGAATTTTTAGCAGTCTTTAAACCTATTCTCAAATTCCTTTATCAAAACAGAAAGCAAAGCTGCATGTTCTTTGCTGTTCACAGGACTGTATTTTCCAGTGCCTCGAAATACACACAACTATTTGGTATCATTTGAGTTAGCACTGCGCAGTCCTCTTCCCTTGTCCTGATTTCAGCCCTGACAGAGCCAATCTCACAGTGTTGTTTGGTTGGTGCTGAGGATGAGTATGCATGCTGGGCCAGGCTGCTCTGTTGGGCAGAGCTGCTGCCATGATGGCATGGGGCAGAGTACAGCCACAGTAGAGTTGTGCCAGATCACATGCAGCCTGTGGGTTGTAGGTTGGATGCCCTTGATCAGTCCAACCAGACCTAATTATGTAAGTAGTGAAAGTGTAACTGAGTTTTACAAAGAGTTTAAGCCAATTGATAGTGCTAAAGTTCTCAAGGTCCAATCTAATAAAAGGATGAAATGGCGTTCTCTACATAAACTACTGTTTTGAGAAATTGGAGAGAACACTAATGCACCAACCTGTATTTGCCCTTCTTTCAGGATACTGGGAAGTGTAAGAAACATTGTCTGGGCAATAGGAATTTGTCTAATCGTGGATATGTGTTCTCATCTCTTCATATACATCCTTCTCTATAAAGAATAGGAAATTCATACTGTACTACATGATTCTTCTTTCCAAAAGCTTTTTGTTCTGTATATAGAATAAAAATGTCTATTCTGATATTTGTTTCATTAATGAGATTGATTCATTCTTAAAAAGTATGTATAAATTTACATTTATGCACAGAAACATATACCTAAATATTAATAATTAAAATACTAGTCAAAGAAATCAGATTTGTTATAGTAGTTACAAAATATTTTGGATTGTAAAAATGAATAATACTGTCCCAAATTGTCTATTGACACCATGATCAGTAATTATATTTTGATTTTGATTATATTTTGATTTTCTATTTTCTATGTATATATTTCTATTTTTGATTTTCTACATTTTATTTCGAAAAAAATAACAATTTTATTCAGTCTTTATTTTAAATATCTGATGAAAAGAATAAGACAAAATGCTTGTTAAGTCTTGTAGGTTTAAGTTGCATGTGCCTTTTTTAATGTGTATGAATACTTTGAGTTAAAAATAAATATATATGTAGAACTTCCAGTTCTTTTCCTGGAAAACACGGGATATTGCTTTGTGCACTAAATCCAAGTCTGGCATTTTTTGTCTTGATATTCAGTTTTAAATATAAAGATGTTCTCACAATAAATAAATAAATAAATAAATAAATCAGGAGAAAGCTAATGTAACAGTTTGACCCAAAGGCAATTTAGTGAGAACTTTGGAAATGTGTACCAGCTATAAATTATTTCAAAGGCAATTTATAAAAGTGACAAGGGAATATACACGTGTAGGTTCTCCAGCTGTTAGACTGCTCAAAGACAAAATCTTTCCTTATGTTCCTTAATGCAAAACTCTGAAATAAAATATTCTATAAATAGTTTTTACAGCTCCACTAATGCCATATTTTAATGTAGTTACAGGAAAATATCATTTGTGCATTTCTGACAGCTAAGAAATTGGAATTTTTCAAATGAAGAAAAAAAAAAAACATGCATTTTGTAGGTATCTTTGTTTTTCTGGGTTTCTCATGTAGCCCCATGTATGTCTCTTTTCCATAATTCTTGAATCTGGTTTCATTTTGATTCATATAAGAATGTGGTTTTTCATGGCTTATTTTTTCCCCTAATCACGATTTTTCAAAGCTTGTTCAGTGTCCTGGACTCTAGCATACAGAAATTGACTGTATGTTCTTTAAATAAGAGAACACTTCCATTGTCTCAGCATATGCATTCCTATCTATTTTAAACTGTCAAAAAAACGGTGCTGACTTTTAGCTCATTGTGAACCAAAGCAATTGTAAAAGCCTCTACAGAGTTATGTTGACTCTGTAATTGAAAGTAACTGAAATTATTTACATATCCTGGAAGAGAAAGCAGAAAGTGCAAGCTAAATACCAACCTTAAAAAAAAAATAATAATAAATCAATAGTCTCTTGAAAATAGATCTTCCTCAGTCACAACCCTTAAAATGGCACTCTGAGATGCGTCTCATCAGTACCCGTAGACATATGGATGTTTTTGTTACAAACCTGATCTTTACTTACAGCAGCAGGGATGTTGTTTTCTCACTTGCCACCTTCCAATCCATATGCTGGAAGAGAAATTGCCTGTGGAGACTGAGGCAAAAAAAAAGTTGAGTACTTCAGCCTTCCTCTTGTCTGTTATCATCAGCCTGCCTCTGTTTCTCACTGAGGGGTTAAAGCCTTCTTAGACTTTCCTTTTCTAGTTAATGTGGAAGTTAAAGCCTTTTTTTGTTTTTCTTTGCATCCCTCACCAATTCCATTTCCAGCTGGGCCTTGGTCTTCCTGGCTCTGCTCCTGCACAGCCTAGCAGCATCCTTATACCCTTCCCAGGGCACCTGTCTGTGTTCTCATTGCCTGTGCATTTTTGTCTTGCTCTCCAGTTTGGCATGGCTGCTTCTTGCCTGCCTTTCCTGACCTCCTGGGAATGGATAGCTCTTGAGCCCAGAGAAAAGTTTCCTTGAAGATCTGTCAGCTCTGCTCCCTTGTTCATGAGGACAATTTTCCAGCAGGTTTTGGTGATTAACTTCCACCAAAGAGATGGAATTCAGCTTTCTTAAAATTTAGCATTGTGATTTTATTATTTGTCTGTCATTTATCCCTCAGGAGTGTAAGCTCCATCATCGCATGGTCATTAAAGGCTAGACAGCCTCCAATCCTGATGTCACTGGTGTTATGTGCAACAGGTCCAGCACTGCATCCTCCTGGTGGGGTTGTCTGTATTTTCTGGCTCAAGAAACTACTTCTATGTGTGCTTAATGTATTCTCAGCTTTATTACTGAGGCAGAATAACTGGTTAGATCTACCCATTTTTATATAATTAAAAACAGCCCCTGTTTTTGGAGATAAAGTAGGAAAGAATATCATTTCTGAGATGTACCTTGGCCAATCTAACTCCTTTAAATGCCAGTGAACTGTAGCTGCCTCTACAACAGAAGAAATCATGAGAAGATTTTGCTTACGAACCTTTCCTGCTGATCACATTCTGCTTTTAGGAACTTTTCTGAAAACCTACCTTTTAACTACAGATCTCTAAAAATAATTGATGCACATAGAAGAAATTCAATCTATGGTTCTTGATTATTTATCAAATGGTCCTTGGTATACAGAATGATCTTGCGTGAAATAAAGTCACATGAGAAAGAAGATTTGTCTAATTTTGGTGCAGATTTTACAGGAGGAGATAAACTTAGCCCTGTCCTGATTTCTGAACAAAGCTATGAGCAAATATATTAAGTGCTGCTAGGAGTGCAGTTACAAAGAAAATAAGAAATATTTAACCCTGCCCACAGCAGGGGTTTGGAATTGATGAAGCCTTAAGGTCCCTTCCAATTCAAGCTATTCTATGATTTTGTATTTCCATGGTGAAAAAAAAAAAAAGAGAAAAGCCCACATAGTTTTATAGATATTACAGAGGCAAGATCTTTTGTGACAAGAATGTTGTCACATTGTATATGGTACATTTTTTTATCTACATAAAAGAGAAACTTGAAAGAAACTAGCAGTCTATACCAAAAATGTAGTACATCTCTAACTAGATATGGCTGTATAAGGAAAGCAGCACTAAATACTGAAGATTTTGGGCAAGGTTAAGAGAAATAAAGAGTCTCAAGCTATCAACTGCCACAGAAAAAAGAAGAAGGAAAAGATAAAATAGAAGAGAAAAAAAAACTAAAACTTTTATCAGATAAAATATTTAAAATGGTCTAAATTCCCCAAATTCCCCAAATCGGGTAGTGTTGCTAGGAGAGTTACATTACCCAGTTTTATGCAAGAGAAACATTAAAAAAAAAATAAAATAAAATAAATTGGGGATGAGGATGATGGAGAGAAATATGTAGTAATAATTATGATTTCCTGCCTTGAAGAGTGGAAAAAAAATGAGTGAGTGAAGATAGACTTGTATTAAGTGATAAGTGTAAGTGATAGAATGAAGGCATTGAGAACCTCAGCTTTCTTCTTATCCTCAGTGATCACGTACCCTGCACATATAGTAAAGGATGGAAATTCTCCTTAGCCCTTGCAGGGGAACTGTTAGGTCGTAACTTGACCTGGTAATTGAGCACCTAGTGAATGGGTATGGCTGTCCAAGGAACATACCCGTTTGCACCTGTGCTCCCCCCGTGACCAGAAAGGTTGGTCCTAGGGTGAAGTCATCCTGGGCTCGTGTAAGGGCCAGCCTCTGAAAGGAGGGCTTCTTTTGGACCTACGCTTCTTCCTATGAAGTAGTACTATAGAGCCAGAGAGCCCTCTTCACAGTTTGGTGAGTTCCATTCTCTTTTCTTTATATGGCTATTGGCCTAACTGTGAATACTTTGCCTACTAACACCGAGAACCTGCCAGAAACAATTTTGCTTCTTCAGTAGCAGAATAGCCTTTCTCTTACTGTTAATACATTAGTGAAAAAGGTTTCTCTTTTTGTATTCTCTTTTAGTCTTGTGTTGTCAGCAACTGCGAGACCCCCCCACGGGATGTGACGCTATAGGCCCTCTCCCTGCTCTATGATTGATGTGTGGCACGTGCCCTTAGGGGCGTAGACGAAGCACATAGGTTATATAAGCTAGAGTTCATGTGTAATAAACGCCATTTTGCTGTTCATCATATTGGTGTGTACATGCAGTCATTTGGTCCTGGCCTGGTTTTAGGTCAGTACCGTAGGAGGCAATGCAACAGTCTTGTAGCAAGTTGAGTTCAAGTTGGGCTTCTGCCTTTCTTCTCTCTGCATATCCTAACAACTTCTTTGTATTCTCCCTAAGAAGTAAGACAATAAACAGAAAAGCATCAGTAAGTTAGTGACATTTTCTAGTAATTTTTATGATTAAAATAATTGTATTACCTTCTGTTTAAGAACTATGGAAAAATACATGCTTTGTTCAGAGTAAGTCTTTTGTTTCACTTCACATTTTTAGTAGAGTACTCAAAAAGCTGGCTGATATTCTTGCAGAACCTCTCAATTACTTTTCAATTATCATGGGAATCTGGAGAGGACCCAGCTGACTGGAAGCTGACAAACATCCTCTCCACTGTAAGCCATTCTATGATTTTTTCAAGAGGAGCAAGAAAGAAGACCCTAGGATGATTACAGACCTGTCAGTCTTACTTCACAGGTTTGAAAAATGATGGAGAAAATGATTCTGGGAGTTAGTGAGAAACACCTGAAAGAAAATACAGTTACTGGTCACAGCCCACACGAATTCATGAGGGCAAAGTCCTGTTTAATAAATTCCTTTTATGACAATGTTACCCACCTACCTGACCAAGGGGAGCCAGTTGATGGAATCTTTTTGAAGCAAATCTTCTAATGTTGTTTCTGACAGAACCCTTCTGTCTAAGTCTGGCTCAAAAAGCTTACAGCATAAGGTGAAGCTGATAGCTAGTCACTAGTAGCTGTAATTTATGGCCATTACACTTTAATGTTTTCATCAATTACGAGGTTATAATACTTGAATGTATAAGCAAGTTTGCAAATGACACCAAATTGGAAGAACACATTAAACTTCTTAGGGGTAGAAATTAGTACTTGCTTCTACACTTGGGTTAGAGTAACCCTAAATATATACACAGACTGAGGGATGAGAGGCTGAAGAGTAGCTATGCAGAGGAGGATTTAAGGATTCTGATTGATAACAAGCTCAATCTGAGAGAGTAGCGTGCTCTAGGAGCCAAAAGGTTAAATTGTGCTCTCAAGTACATCAGGTACAACACTGCCAGCTGAGTGAGGGAAGGAACTGTCCTGCTTTGGATTGATGTAGTGTAGGGTTAACTATGTCTTTCTTGTCTGTATTTTTTACTTATTTATTTTTATTTTTTGAATTGGCATGTAACAATTTTAGAAACAAATTTGACTCAAATATCTTGAATAATTTGGAAAATGGAAAACAAGTATGTAAATATATAGATTAGATTGCAAGTGTTTTCTGTGCCTTTCAGGGTCAAGAACAGCCAATTTCAAGAAGAGCACAAGGCTGAGTTCAGATAAATCTTCTGTATAAAAAGTGCAGGGTGGATATCAGGAATAACGGTTACCTAAATTTGTAATTTTGTAGCTCTATTGAATCAGAGAACTGACTGTTCAGGAAGAGCAGAAAGTGATAACAGACAATTTTGTTTATCAGGTAAGAATTTTCAGTGTGTTGCTCCAACAAAAATTTACTATCTCTGTACAGTGTATTTAATTGAGAATCTTAGTAAGCTATAAGTAGTTGCTGTTCCTGCACTTCCACTATTTTAAGTCTGGTCAGAGGACTCTATGTTTTTATAAAATAAACTAACTTTTTCTAAACTAAAACTCTATTTTTATAAACTTAAACAAACAAGCAAAACAACAGAGATTGAAGTCTGTGACTCTGAAAAGTGTTTAATATAATTTTATATATTATGACACAGTTTTAAGGTAAGCTGTAAAGAATGCTGTGGCTGCTTAGAAATACTTTATAGGTAAAATGTGCAAGTTATAGGGATTGCTATAGCTTCACTTATAGTACTGTCTCTTCTACCATCAACACAGACTATTAATTCTCTGAGCAATTCAAATTGAGCAGAAGTTTTACTACATATCGATGTTCCACAAAAAAAAAAAAAAAAAAATCTGGAAATCGAAGATACTGTACGGGAATATTTAGGTTAGATTTTAGGAAACAACTTTGAAGAGTAAGGCTTAGAGTGTTTCATCTTGCACCATAATATCTTTGGGGATTAAGACAGTGACTTGAATTAAAAATTAAGATGCAGACCTTCAGGCAAACAAAGGAAGTAGTTAATATGTGAAATTCACTTCCATCAAAGGTGTTTTTAAAGTGCTCTGTGTGAGAGAATATCAGAGAAAGGATTATGATGGGAAATCCTTTTCTTTTTCTGTAGGGGTCTATGCTAAATGACCTCAAAGGCTTTAAAATGACTTTCATCTAATATTTTAGGAGTCTCAAAAAACAAGTATTCTGGAGAGTAAGCAGGTCAGTTATTCGTGCTATGCTATATATTATATTTATGAGAAGATGCTGAAGCTGCCTCTTTCTAGATGCTTCACAGTTAAAGGAATTTTCCTTTCAAAACTTCACTGTAATTAATGAAGACCAACAATAAAGCCATTGATGTATGAATTTCCATGATGTTGAAAAACTACTTATCTATAAATCTTGTGAGGCAGACCACTTCCCTGTAAGTATTTTCATACTCTTAGGTATTTCCACACCTTTAATGACCATTGTAGAATAGAAAAACTACGCCACAAAGTAACAGTTTCAGGATAAAAATGAAAATATACACTGCTTCAGTGAACTATTTTGTATGTGACAGATATTTCCTTTGAAGGATTTGCCTATTTGCATTATAAACTGTTTACAGTGTCACAATTTCAGAGTACAGCCTATAATTTTATTGAAATACTCCAGTTCTAAGATTTATAATGGGAAAATAGTTTGAGTAACAGCAGAACTAAAGCAAGACTTGGTTTTCAATTCACAGTAAACACTGACCATTCTAGTGATTTAGTGCAAGTTTCCAGTGGCATAAAATGCATTAGTAGTTTCTAATATAATGCAGAGATGAGCCATAAAATTATTTTTTCTGGGCGTTATCACTTCTGAACATTAAGTGTTTCATAGGAAGATTGAAAGATGTAGAACAGAAATGTACTGTGGATTATTAAATACTGACAGACCATTTCTAGCAGAGGAAGATCTTAAGCAGTGAATGATTTGAGGGTAAGGTGATACTTGGTAGAAGTGTTCCTGCTTTCTTCTTAAACTTAGTTCCAGGCATTCATTTCGGTCACTGGCTGAGGAAACAATTCGTGCTAGATGCAGTAAGTATGGCTACTCTCACAAGTGAAAAACTTTTGTCAGTAAAAGCTTTTACTTTGTTGTTTGCGTATGCATGCTGGTAATTATCTGGTTGTCTGTATGTATAATTCTGTTTCAGCCATTACATTGTACCATGGTGTTTGAGAGCACTTTTGTTCAAAAGTAGGAAGCTGATTTTACAAGGTACACACAAACACTATCTGAAGAATTTGTCAGAACAGGTTGTTGAAAAGCGCTGAATTTTTCCTTCTGTGAGAACAAAAAAAATTCTATGTGTTCAACACTTATTTTCATTTGTAAACAGGTCTGATGTATTCTCAGACAGGTTCTGCAATGTATTTTGTCTGTGTCCATGACTGTCTTAAAATCAGTGTTGCATTTTTTTTTCTTTGTATTCTTTTCAGGACAATATCTTGCCTTTCTGAAGAGATTAGCATCAGGAATTCTAGTCAGATCAGATAAAATGAGTTATGATTTTACTGAAAATTACGGAAGGAAAAATAGAAAGAAACAATGATGGAAAAAAATAATCTGACAACAGTTCATGAATTGATTCTACATAATTATTCCACGTTCTAAATAATGGTATAAGAAAAGATAACTGCTTCATCAGATTTCTGCTTCGGAAACTATTTAGGAAACTATTTAGCTGCCAAGTGATGAGTGTTATCCATTAGAAATACTTACATATAATTTCATTGACCTTCATATACTTATATGTCTGTTAATGATTTCCTCATGGCTTTGCCAGAGTTCCTACTTTTCTTTTGTATTTGAAATTAATAAAAGAAATGACCATCTTTTGGTAATTATTTCTGAATTTTTAAAAAATTTAAGTACTTTTTCATTCAAACTCCTGTAGTTTGAAGTCTCTCAAAGCAGACCTTTGTTCTGAATTTTCCTTAAAACTGCATAACCATTCTCAGAATTATGTCAACTCATATAGCTGAAATTTGAAAACAGATTTCTCTAAGTAGTTTCTTAGCTGCAAACTAAGACGCATATAAGTATTACAGTGGAAAAGCTCTCAGAGTAAGCAATATTTCTGCTACTTTTACACTGAGCACAGCCACACGCTGTGAGCAAGTCAGTTTTCTTTGCACCTCTGCATTCTCTTTTTAACATTTATAATGTACATACAATTGTACCTCTACATCATAAATATATGTATTTAAATGACCGCTTGAACTGTCTATATTGACAAAAGCTTTTTCACTGAGAACAGTTTATTCAACCTGAAAATAAATTAGAATATGTTTAGTAGATTATAATGTTATGTATTTGAATATATACACCCATATAAAGTTCTAATACTTAAATTACAATGAATAACCAAATAAAAGGTTGGGAAAAGACCTATAGTCTATCACCTAGTCTATCTTTAAGCCGGATATTCTATATAAATTTCATTCTTAACTGACATTTGATTAGGCTTTTCATTAAGATGCATATCTTCTGAGGTTCCCATAATCTCCTGACAATCTACTATTCTTATCAGTAAAAATATTTCCCCTCACATATGAATTATTCTTCATTATAATAGTTTAAATCCATTCCTTTTCATCCTGTTGAGAACATAATGTTCTTTGAAATACTTCTAGAAGACTTATCTTTTTTTTCATCTCTACTACTTTGTGTGGCTTTTGTATCAGACCAAAAATATTCTAAGCTGTCCATCTTCCTATTGTTTATGTTCTTCAGGCCTCTGATCTCTGTTGTTTCTCTCTTCTGGAGTCTATTCTATTAACCACAAGTCGACTGACACAAATAGAAGTTAATACAACACTGAATATTGGATTACAAACACCTTCCTAATTCTGCTCGTATGAACTGATATGGAATTTCTGTTACAGAACAGTATGCCATTTAAGCCTGCTAACTGGAATTCCTTTTATGAATGGAGTAACCTCATACCACAATTTACATGTGTACATCTTACTTATGAGGAAATGCATAGAAAAATAAAGTCACAAGAGAAAGTACATATAATTTTAAATGAAATTATCTTAGAATAAAGTAGGATCCTGTCCCAGTCCTACTGTGAATATTCTCACTATGTTACATTATAATCCTTGCATTGTGTTCTTAATACTTAGTTAAAAATGCAGAACTCAGAATGATCGTCTCTGCAGTTGTGACTATTTGTGGACCACAGAGGCAGTAAAATGTTGTACTGAATCAGTTTATGTGCAAGGAGTAATTGAGCTGAAGTTCAACACAACAAAAGACAGATTACAATAGGAAAGTGAATCACAGAAGTGTAGGTGTTAGAAGGAACCTCTGAAGATCACGTAGTCCAAACCCCTACTAAAGCAGCTTCCCTACAGCAAGTCACACAGGAAAGTGTCCAAGTAGGTTTTGAATATCTCTAGAGATGGGAACTTCACAACCAGGCCTTGCTGGATGTGAGCACAGTCTCCTCTCTTCTCCATATTTTATACATAAAATGACTTCTTTATCAGCAGTGGAAAATACAAAGCAACTATGGGGGTCAATTAAATTATTTAACAACATTATATTAAGGAAACTTGAACTGACAACTCTTTCTCATCATAGACAAAAATCACATTAATCACAGCCTTTGCTGGCATTAGAAAACATACCTGGAAGTTTTTATCTGAAATTAATCTTGTTTTAAAATTTTGGTGAAATCAAGAGAAGTAGGGCTTCAACCAATCCACAGCATGCTCTAGTGGCAAGGTAGATCACAGTTTTACAAATAATTTTGACCTGTCATATCTTGTGTTAAGGGAAAAATTTTACCACAGTATCACATATACTTGTCATGGCAATTTGGTGGATTTAAAGTACCTAAAAAATTAGATAAATCCATACTTGAACTTCAGTAAATCAAAAAGCAGTTATTTGTGTACTAGTATGCTCTTTGTAGATCTCACAGTGACAGCACGATTGGAAATGTGTCATCTTTGCTGCTTTGAAGTTTTAATGTCATCCTCTTTCATTTATGTCATAAAATATAAATGCTATTGAATGCTAAATCTCCTTGTGATAGCTCATTTTAAAAAGTATTTTGCAACTAAACTGTTTATGAATATTTTTGACAAATGCATTTACATTTAATTTTGTGATGTGATTAACAAAGATAAATAATTATACTAAATAGACTCAAAAATTATGTCTTTAGGAGAAGAAAAGAAAAAAGATCAAATGTGGTCTCAAAGGAAAAGTAATTCAAAATCTACGATTGGATTTAATTCCTTTACTCCTTTAGAAAAGGAATGGATGAAAATTTTGATATATTTTTGTACTACACTTGGAAAGAGTTTAATAATCAGACCTGTTACGAAGTTTCTGATTTCAGTTTGTGAGAAGGATTCAGGAAATGGTGGAATTCAGGATTTGAATAGATGCAGTCTGGCATCTTTAGTTTACCTAAACTGAATACCTTATTTTCCCACACTTATTATGGATATATTCCTTACTGTACTTTTTCTAACAATTTTCTACATTTTCCCATGTGCAGAAAAGAAAAGAGCTTATGACTAATCTCACTGTGGTGAAAAGAGTGACCTGGCAAATCCCATTTGAGCAAACATCTAGCTGAATAAAATCTTACCTTTTAATAATTTGGATGTGCTTTCTGCTGCTACATACTCCAAAGTTTTGATCAGGCAGCAATTCAAATATAGAAACTTAATATCTGACTACTGTACACTTCCTTCAGATATTTCAGTTTCTTCCATTGCTCTGTGACCCAGTCATCTAGATTACAGCCTATATGTGTTCATGGTTGATGCAAAAGATCCCATTTGAAATTTCTTGCAAGCAGCATTGGAAAAAAAAAAAAAAAAAGAAAAAGAATTCCAATCTTCAATTTATTGTTTAGCTAATCAGAATGATCTTCAAGCTCTTTGGCTGAACAAGACAAAATACTACTGCTACTTCCAACATCTCTGATTATTTTAATGTTGAAATTATCACTTCAGTTTCTACTCTTCATCTGATCCCCAAGGAGAAAAAATGATCCTCTCCCACACTTGAGCTCTAGTTTTTTACTTATGCACTGTTGTCACTGCTGAATGCACAGTGTGTTTAGATACTAAAATCCTGACTGCATCTACAGCAAACAATCCTTGACTTATATTTCTAAAGCTGTTTTTCAAGACGTAGGAAAGAAAAACCTCTTTTGCAGTTTTGGGCAATCAGCATTTCTTTGAAGTTTCTGCTGTAGTGTGTGCCATTGCAAAGATTTTTTTTTCTGCAAGATTAACAATAAATTTAACCAGAGATTAGACAGCTGCTTTCTTTGAAGTTTGTATGAGTCAGTGATTTATTTGTGAATGTCTAACAGGTAAGAAACTGATAGGTCAATTTTTGTCTTATGTTGCCTGCACAACTTCTGAAGTGACCAACTATTTATTGAATAAAGGTTTGTCAGAAGATACTAAGCTGAAATGAATCAGAAAAATCTGCTTACAGAATAACTGTATACTGCTATCACTTTCCCACAAACTTGCTTGAAGTCCAGGGATGTAGTGGTACATTCATGAAAAAGATACATCACATAGTCCTCACACATAGTGGTATCATGCTTCTATACCCTTGTGTACCGTTAGTATTCAATTTGAAATCATGATTATACATTAAGTAAAACATACAGCTACAAAAACAAGTGATACAAGACAGATTTTCTTTGCAGAAGATTTCTGGCTGCTGCGAAGCACATCAGATCTAGGAAGAATTTTGGATCTGGTTATGGAGGAGCTTCATGCTTGCAAAGGAGGTGTGAACTTAATTTGGTTCAACAAACCTTGAATTGCTTGGTAATAGATTTAGTGCAAGGTATAAAAATACAATTGTCTTTTTGTAAATTTGCCTTTATGTCAGCAATATAATTATAGTACTTCTGAATTTTAAAATAATATGTTTAACTGACTTTATTCTATTGCTTTTGGCCCGTGCTATGCTTCAGTCTCCAGGGTTGAGTTACAAAGAACTTTTGAATTTTAAATACAAGACATACACTGTGTCAATTAATTTGACAAAAAAAGAACTACCGGCAGCTATATGCCATCTTTATTCTCAGAGGATTCTAGAGCAGATATGAACTCTAACAGCTACTTAATCAACTTAGAAAGAAACTACGAAGGCCAACTGCATTCCACTCCGAACCTGAGAAGATTCTCAGAAATAGATAAATGTTAATTAAACTCCTGCTAGATTCAAAAAGGTCTGCAAAGGGAAGTGGGAGGCTCTTAGATTACAGCTCTGTGTAATTGTTCAGATGTAAATCAAAAAATAAGTATACTTAGAGATGATGCTAGTGGATCTGAAGATTCACAGATAAAAATCGACTATTTTACATGTGAATCTAATTGCTTCAAACTCATTGGAACATTATGGTTATATATCACTTTGTTCTTTACAAAAATTTCCTTTCTAGAAATGTTCGAGACCTTAGACATACAACTGATTGGAAGATACAGCATCTCCAGCCATTACTTCAACCCAGAGTGATGGGTCTGGGCTAATTCAAATACAGGTATGCTGCTTATGATTTATCACTGCTCCACTGTAAATTCTAATATTTAGAGGCAATTCAAATATAGATCAGCATGGACTGAGGTATCTCACTGGATAACAGACGGTAGAAAAACTTACTCGATGCATTCACCTACTTCTTGATTTCCTTTGAAGCTTTCTACTCATTAGTGCCACTAATACTCATAAAAAAATAATGAGCTGATTAATGATCTTTGGAAATTTTAGAGGACATGCACTGTAGTTGTGAAAGAGTTTTTAAAAACTAGGAGGACAATCATGTGAGAGTTCAAAAATTTATACAATCCTTCTTCTGTGCTGGAAGAGATAAATTCTTATTCCAAGCCAGGTGTCAGATTCTTTACTGATATAATTAGTGTAGGTCATCCCATTGTTATTATTCCTTTACTGCTGCAAGTAACTATGTGATTAATCATTAAAAATAATGCTACAATCTGTATTTTGATGTGTTAACAGTATTCTTTCAGGGATATCAATGTATTCCTTAAAGTGCTGTTTTAAGAAGAACACTTTTCTGCATTTCATGGTTTACCTTGCATCCTTCTTGGATTACCTTGTATTCAAGAAAAAAATAATGCTAGATTTTGAGGGGAAAAAAAATCCACCCTTTCAACAGCATATATTTCTTTCTTAGGGCCAATCAACTGAAGACAAGAAAACACAGTAACAAAAAATGGAACATTTTTACTGAAGTATACCTCCTATACATGCACTTAGATAAGGCATGTAAATTAAACATCTCAATCAGCACCAAAAGTCATGAATAATTATCTGATATTTAAAGGTCATTTAAAGATAGCAGAGAACCTTTTCACATGATTTCTGATGAGATTTTGAGGTGGTAAACCACCTTGAGAACTGGAAAAACATTTCAAAATCACAAGTAGGCATGTTATCTTCAGAAGAGGCCTTGATTGGTATTTAATAACAAAATATGAAGCCATATGAATTACAATGAAAAGAAATACAATAATGAACTTCTGTTCCTAAACACATCATCAGTATGCAATGAATGAATCAAGGGTCTTGAGGAAAAAAAAAACAACCAACATTTTGATTAGGTCATTGAAAATCAAGTTCAGGTAAGGGAAACTGAATAATAATATATATATTTTCTTCTTTGACCTTTCAGCTACATTACTGTAAGGTTTGGGATACATGGCTGCGGTTTAGATTTCTATTTTCAGTAGAGTACCTTTGTATTGTTGCTAGCATACAGAACCACCTGCAACATTTCACTTCAACAAAGCATTATGGGACCATCAATATTCACTTTCTCAGTGCGTGCTGAATTGACAAAGTATGAAGAATATGTTTTTGATTATTACAAGATTTTTAACATTATTTTGCTCTTGCTTTTGCATATTTGCCACCGTTTTCCATTTGCTTTCTTCCCTCAGTCATTTGAATGTGCTTCAATACAAGGTTATTCCAAAGATAACACTTATCAATAGTTCATTGACTGAAAAAAACTGAACACCTAAATCAACGGACAGCAGGAACAACAAAAAACTACCAACTTACCTAGCTACCAACAAGAACAAAAAGTACCCAGGTGTTCATTCAGGATTTCAATCCTCAGATAAAATATGTTCACTTTATCATGGATCTAAAAAAACAATGAATGACCACAATGAGGAATATGACATATTTGAATTAGTAAGCCACTGAATCAATATATTTGTAAGGACAGCAGAATGAGTGAATAAAAACATATCTATGAGAGTTTCAGATTCTACATATATATAAGAATATAAGAAAAATCTAATTTCCCTACAGAAAACTGCATATAAAAGTTTATAGTGGACACTATTTAAGCTGGAAAAAAAGGAAAATTAATTTTTATATCTCAAATGTTTTATTTTTATTATGTTACTTTGTCTACATTTGATCTGCAAATCTTTGTTGTTGTTTTGTATATATTGTTGTTGTTGTTGTTTTGTATATATTTTTAATAGTATTTTAATATTGTGATCATGGCAAAGTTAACTTCTGCCAGAAACATATTTCAAAGTTCTCAAAGTCTTTCTATAAATTATCTGTTTCAGTTTCACTGTACATCATATTTTCATTGGCTTGGAAACAACATACAAACTGTAAACAATATTCTAATATTGTATATGGAGTTAAAATCTGTATTGTTGCGTTCAAGTTGTATATTACAGGAATCATTTGACTGAATGAAAAAAATACTTGAAATTACAGTTTTGTGGGTTTTTTTCATAACATAATCCTTTTTTACATATTTATTTATTCACTGTCTGTGCCAATGCACATATATTATCAGCCACAGGAATGACTTTTATAACACATATTCACACGTGTTTTCAAATTTGTCATTCTTATAAGAAAGTCAATGGCAACGAAGGAATTAGCTAATAATTAACAATGTTTTGAAAATCTGTCCTTTGTTTACATGTTTTCTGAAAATCTGTGTCTGTTTACAGTCAGGCTAACATATTTAGAAAATCTGCATGCCTACAGTTACATAACAAGCAAACTTATAGCTCCTGTTCCTCAGGCTACAGATGTCCCTCTGAAGTTTAAAGCCATATGTTGACATTAATCATTGTGTATTAATGCTAAGCCTTCCTCCTGTCATTCAAAGCTTTGTCTCTCCACAGAGATCTAAAGAATATTATCTTATTTGTTACTGAAATGATTATAAATAACTGTAAACCTTTCTGAACAGTTTGAAATGAATGAGCAAAAGAGAAAGTATAACTATTATAAGCACTGCCCAATTTTTTAATAGTAGGGTGAGATAATAGCACTAATAAAATTCTAAGGATTTTTTTTCTTATGTGTTTTCTTTCTTGCATTACAATTTGTCTAATCATTCCTCGTCTAATAAAATATTTGTTAATTACTGAATATGAGAAGAAAAAGACTTCTAAAAAAGACTTTTTTACTGATTCTTTCTTTAATATATAACTCTATCTAGATAGTTTTATTTCTTCTACATTGATACATTTTTATAATTTCAGTGTCTTTTTCTGCCTTTGCCTTTCACTTGACAACACAGCTCCTCCAAAATTGCACACCTCCTGCAGGTGAAGCAATGTATCTGGAGCTCTAAAAGAAAACTGTGCAAATATATATACATACATTACATTACATTACATTACATTATATATATAATGTAAATATATATTATTTAAATGTTAGAAGTTGTTTCATTTTGCATTTTTATATGTATAAAATATCTAAATTATATTAAAGCCTTATTTTGAACAACATATATATCCACTGCAATTATTTAGATACAAAACTGAAGAAAACCCTTTTAAACCTGTCCTATGTGTCTTGTTTCTCTTCTTGTGCTTAAGCAGAAAGAAAAATAATATATTTTCTTATTAACTCAATACAGTTTTACAGGGATTATCTGTAGTTTTACAGTCTCACAAATAGGTGGCACTAATGAATTCTGCATTTGCAGTAGCACAGTAATGCCTCTCTTCCCAACTAAGAAAAATTCTTAAAACCTGATAAGACAGCAAGGAGTAGAATATGTTGCCCAGTCTGTTGCACTCTACATACTTGGAAACTTTCAAGACCCTACTAGACTAAACCTTAAGCAACCTGGTCTGATGTATAGTTGGCCTTCATTTTCACCAGAGGTTGAGCCAGAGGTTACCTGAAGTCATTTCCAATATGAAGTATCTTATGATCCTCACATTGCATACCACAGCATTAACAAGAATAGCTAGATGCAAAAGTAACATGGATGAAGTTTCAGTGATAAAGAATTGGTTTACTAATAGTGCAACCTTTATAGAAATAACTATGCCTGAATTGGTTACCATTTATAAATGCATTCATACATGCGCTGGGGGGCAACTATATAATCTTTCCAGAACAGTTCATTTCTAACACATCTCTTATGTAAAAGAGCAGTATGCTCACAGAATCACACAATGGCCAGGGTTGGAATGGACCTCAAGAATCATGAATCTCCAACCCCCCTGCCACAGGTAGGGCCACCAACCTCCACATTTAATACTAGACCAGGCTGCCCAGGGCCCCATCCAACCTGGCCATGAACACTTCCAGGGATAGGGCAGCCACAGCCTCTCTGGGCAGCCTTCCAGCATTTCACCACTCTCTCTGTATACTACCAAGGAACAACAACAAAACCAACACCAGCACAATATTATAAAGAAAAAATTTACTAAAATACCATCATCAACCGTCAGCTACTGGTCTCTAAATAGCAACAATTTCTGAATGTTCTTGTTCCATTGAACTAGACACAGATGGGATATAAACATATTAGATCACTGAAACCACGTCTTACAACATATGTCATATAATGAGCAAATATTGACTTGAGTCCACAGTAAGAACTTAAGCTGGCAGGAAATTCCATTGCCTTAAATAAATTGCCTTAGATTTTAGAATCAATTTATTTTAGCTTATTTTTTGTTCTTCTGTGTTTTGTTTTCTTCACAAACCCCTGAACTGTGAATTCTTTACTGAATCACTATTTCACAATAATTGAACCACCACATTGCAACTAAAGTAATACTATACAAACAGGACCCAAACCGTCCTTAATCTAAAAGAACAAGTAAAAGGAATAGCTGTCTACTAGCAGAAGAACTTCAGACATACAACACATACCTGTATGAGTCAGGCATAGTCAGATTTCCCGGCAGTGTTCTCCAAAGCAGAATTAATTCAGCCATGGCTTTGTATTCAGCATTTCTGCAGATTGTGAGTGGCTGTTTCTAAGTGTAAGAATATTTAGGTTTTTAATGCAAGCCAATTATTTTTTCCAGACAGTTTTATGTATTCCTGTCATTAACACAGATCTCTTGCAAACAGCTACTGGCAGGGGGTGTTTAGAGGCTAACTGCTTAAAGGTATATGATAGCAACTGCATTCGTGATTGAGCTCCTTTGACCTTCAGGTAGTCAGGATGTAAGCTAACTCAAATTCAGGAGGCCTACACCAGGTTGAGTATTATCAGCTCAGATCAGCATGGTCTTTGAGAAACAGGATATAAGAACAAGAAATCAGTAAGTCCTGAGTTTAAGCTGGTTTGTGGTTAGCCAGCCCAGGGTACAGCATGTATGCTATCATCTGCCTGTTTTAGAGCATGTAAGCAGCATAAAAATTGGTATATGCATAAAAATGGGATTTATCCAACCCATGATAGAAAGTTACCAAGTGAATCGTAGTCCTGGACACAAGAACCATCCCAATTTAAGGCATCTATAGGCTCTGTTTTGACCTGTGGTTTGCTTCTTCTTCAACTAGAATCATTATATTTTGGACTTGGCAGCCACATCCATTTCCCATTCATGGCTGGCTCCTGTCCTTATCCAGACATAATTTCTGTCTTATTCCTTGTATCAATTCTAGAAATCATGATTTTTTTTACCTTTTTTTTTTTTTTTTCGGGGAGGGGGGGGAAGGAGGAAGGGTAGAAGGGAAGGAAGCAGGGAGATGTTCAATTAGATGAACAAGCTAGAATACCTTGAGAGTTACAACAAGCACAAAAGAAGTGTCATAATGTCTACTGACTGGTAAGTGTTAGACAGTTGTAAAATTGCTTGCTAGACTCCTTAGGGAACATTGGTCTTCCAGTTTTCCTGAAAACATTAAGATTGATAAAGGAAAGGTATGGCCATCAAAAGTCACAGCCACCATATTCTGAAACAGCATGGAACAATCAGTTTTCTGGCGGGGAATGCTCCCTGCCCTCTTCCATTTACACTTATAGCTGTAAATTCAATGAGCTCATAATGAGTAATGGTGCAATTTTGTGCTGGGAAGAGAAACTAACTGAAATATTTGGTAATAAATAAGTGAAAACTCTAAACGGAAAGCCATGTGAAATGGCTGAAGAGTTGCAAATGAAGCTTGTAAAATTATTTCTTTATTAGACTAGAAAGTTTCTGAAGCATGACCTGAGAAATAAATAACAATAATGAATGCTTGAATGGAATATCATTTTAAAAAATGAAAACAAGCAAACATATTTTAAAGAGAGAGAATTTCCATGTAAATAGAGTTTTGGAGCGCTGGAGCAGCAGAACCAGAAGTAGCGTAAGGTCACTTACAAAAGTGAGGAATTAAACAGGACTTGTGGGATCTTCTGCCCAGCTTCAAGATAAAAAAGGTGTTTCAGAAATTGGAATATACTCTGTAGCATATTTCTACATTGAGAGTCTTTTGTATCTCGTGAACTGGGAATTTCTTCTTCTCTAAGGTGAATTTTATATGAAGATTCTGCTGCCTTATGTCAAGAAAGTTCTCAGTTCCAAGCAGGTGAAAATTTATTATTCATTCAGGTATTAAATAAGAAAATAAACAAAACGATAAATAATGGAAAATCAAAGCCTTAGGAGGGATGAACAAAGCTGCTTATTACCTGGCATATTACCTCTTTCACATAATTACCTGTTTTCACATATTACCTGTTTCACATAATATTTTACCATCATTCAGCCACATTCTAAAAAAAAAAAAGAGTCTGTGGTCATCATCCTCTCTTTAAAATAAATGTTTTTGATCAGCAGCAGTCTTTTCTGAAACTGGCAGAAGGGTATAAATCTATTAAAGCTCTTTTATGGTGTTCTTTTATTGTAGTTCTCTACTTATAACTCTTCATCACACACTTTCAGAATCAATTTATATTCCTTTTTATTAAATTCTATATTTTTCACTTCTGCTATCCTTAAAGAGTGATCATTATTTTTTGTATTTTGTTATTGCAAAATAAATATTGCAGATATGAACTGTGAACAAATCAAAACTTGAAATTTATATTTTCTGAAGGAGCCTGAGCCATGTCCAGAATGTTTTCTTAATGATGTTTAAAATTACTGCAGAAGACAGAATGTGAATCATATTTCTTAGAAATATGAAAACTGGAAGTCTCTCCTTAAAAGATTAAAATAAAATTTTAAAAGTTTTGAATAAATATTTCTAAACAGGTGCCATCATTGAAGGTAAATAAATTAATAAGAACTTCCGACTGCCCAGTGCTCTCAATTAGTAGCCATATAAGAGCCCAAGCAATACAGTTCAATACTGGAGAAAAACGTAAGTTCTGAATATGCAGCTGGTTATTCAAGGGGCTCTGATTTGATCAGTGCCATGCTTACCAATGTCAGCTAAAATAATGGCATATACCTTGAGAGTTTTATTTTTAAATTGAAATTTCAAAAACGTCTATTTCAAAAGAGTTTATTGTAAATTTTCTATGGCCTTTAATGAGGATAAAATGAGGACTAGTTATTTCAAACCAGTCAGATCATTAGCTATTTATAATAAATGTGTTTATTTGGATGTTTCTCTAATTTATCAACAGAAGTTATGTTACTATTGTTGTCTTTCTTGCATCATCTTCCGTTCCATTTGAACCCCAAAGACCAACACTGTGTCTGAGTGAATATTTTACAACTGTTTCCTAGAATAAATGTATCTTTGGGTTCCCTAAAGTCATTACTGAATCCAAACTGAATTACAAGAAGGAAAAGTGTTTGGAAGCATCAAAAAACAAACAAACAAACAAGCAAACAAACAAAACAAACAAACAAACAAACCCAACTACTCAGGTTAGATTCAAATGAGCAAATGAGACATTAAGATCTGATTTGTGAAAGGTAAGATATGTGTTGCTTGCATCTGGACATTTCTAAGGTAATTCTTAAGCAATGGTCTAAAGGTTATGATTGCAGCAAGAAATCATGATAGAAATCATGAGTATCTAAATTTGAAAGTGGTTATTGGTATCTAGAACTTTCCTGTTTTGTTTTGTTTTGTTTTTTTTTAATTTCTGAATCTCCTAATTCTCTTCATAACACTTTTCTGCTACTTACCTGTTCATTTTCCATCAGAACACAGTTTCTTAGTTTTCTACTCCTAATTTCATGAAAATGTTGATGAACTGAGTTTGTTCAATTTTAAAGGAAACTGCGCTACTGCTTGAAGAATAATATATTTATCATGATTTTGAAACTCAGGATAATTTCTCTAAAAATATGTTACTGTGAGAAATATAGGATCTACTTTGATATTTTAAAAATATAATGAATAAAACAAACAAACAAAAATGTTATAAGAACAATGCAATGGCATTTAATTTGTTTGAAGGCTAAATGTGAATGTCAGTCTTGAGAAGGTTCAAAGAGAGATGCCAGGAAAGCAAGCTTGTTCTCTTTTTCAGGTTTATATCTCTATGGAGATTTTAATTAATATCCTCTGTCATGAATCACGTAGCTTTTATGACGTTGGAAAGGAGTGCGAGGAGAAACACCATAAGAAAATGGTGCAAAAATTTATACACAATCAGTGAATATTTTCAGTATAGATGGAAGAAGTTGCTTTTAGTCCATTATCTTTAGCAACAATATGAAATTATTTCTTACTTAACTCTGAGGTTGTAAAGGCAATTATTTTTTCAGTAATGTAAATACTAGTCCTAATCTCCTACTGTGACCTTCTGGGCAAGTATGGAAAGTTAAGAACAGAAGAAAAAAAAACTGTTATGGACACTGATTACAGCTGATCAGTGAGAGCACAGGCTGACAGAATATTATCTCTACAAACTGTAGAAACTGGTTTGATTAAGTTCTGCCTATTTCCTCATCACTTATTTACAAAATAAAGACGTAATTGCACTAAAGTAATGTTAGACATTGCAGCCTTCTCAGCAAAGACATGATGGAATCAGAATGCATGCTGAAGATATCTCAAAAAATATACATTAAACAGATTAGAAAAAGAAAGGGTAGGTTCACCCAATCTCTCTGTAGATAGCTGCACACCAGATGTCTTTTCTGTGCCTTTAAAGTAGCAGTAGCTAAGTTGTACATAAATGATGCAGATTAATAGGGACTTTTAGTGTTTAATTTGATCTGCTTAAGATTCTTAATTTGCACTGACATAAAGCATGTCTTAGAATATGCATTTCTGGTTTAGTAATGTGTCACTTGGACACATGATAATCTCCAAAGTCTTTTAGACATAAATATTTGCCTTTTTATCAGTGGAAATGCTTACTAATCATGTCTGAAGAAAAAATATAATACTTATTGGCAGAGAAAGACAGTGAATTAGGCATGAATGGTATTGGTAAAAGTTTTAGAACTGCTTTTTGTTTGTTTGTTTTGTATTCCTCTAATTGAGATGTCCCATTTGCATAGACAGCATATGCTTAAGTGCATACGCAAGAGGCACCAAGCTCTCAGTCTTTGTCTCCAGTTGAAGGCATATTTAATTATTCTGTGCATGGAATATCAATTTTAGCAAGATTGTGTAATCCACAATGGGGAGAAAACAAACAAACAAATAAACAAACAAAAATCTGAACCAGACCAAGTGTTCTAACTTCATTGGAAAATGTAATTCAAATCAGTGAAATACCCACTAGTTTGACAGTTAACAGCCTACAGTTCTCTGACAAAGTGGGTTCTGTAAGGAGTCATAATTGATCCCTCCACCCACTCCTCAACAACTTCCTGGCTTGCCAGGGGACACATGCCAGCCTTAGTTCTCAGGAAGGAACTCAACAAACTCAACTGTCTGCCTTCTAAGAAAAGGTATTCAGGAGTTGATAGCTTGTATGAGCATTATTACTAGTACTACTAATAATTGTTATTATATTTATTATTTAGGTGCTATTTCAAATACTCTCAATCTTCAAGTTTCTTCAAGTTTCTTTTCACAAATAATTCAGTTTTCTTCGAGGTTGGATTCATTGAAGATATACTTGGAAGTTCTTCTTTTGTTCTGTTTAGATAGATAGATAGGTTGATTGATTGAATGACAGATTCAAAAGAAAACGCAAAAACCTGATTAAATGAATAATTCTTTCAAAATAACTGCTCCACGTAGATTATTTTTTTAAAATATTTGTCAGCTAATGATAAATCTCTATATAAAAATATGAAGATTTAGTCCTGTTCTAAACAAGATCTTTATTTTCTAACTAATACAACAGTGGGTGTTTCCATTATCAATGTAAATGTTTAGTTGTTTTAAAGCTTACTAAGTCTTTGAAATTAGTAACATATTATGGCAATGAGTTCTATCAACTTCATAGATTTCCATCATGAAAAACAGAAGATTTGTTTTAAATCGATTCCCATCAATTCACCTTAATTTCAATTTTAAAAGGGTAAACTGAAGACTTTGAGTTTGCTATTTCAGTTATTCCTTTGACTTAATGTACCTCTCTATTGCAATCTATTATTTACTATCTTTTTAACACTTCTTTTTTATCATAAAATATAAATCTTTTCTCCTTTACATCTGGAATCATTTTAACAAAAGTGATCACATAATCAGGTTAGTCACAAGTACAATCTGTGATGAAACCAGAAAGAAATAGAATTACAGTGGTTTCATGGATCAGTCAAGAGTTATCAAGTACAAGCCCTCAGGCAGAGATGAAATGCTTGAATTCATAACTTCTTTAGCCAGGGGTCAGTCAAGCTGGAAGAAAAGGAAAAATAGTGACTTTTAACAATTCTTGTGACTTGCATATGTGATGTGTGGCCCACTTTGTTCCACTTCATGAGGAAGGCAAGAGTTGCTTCATTTGCCAGTGAGTCCTGACTGTGTATATGAGACATGAAAATGCCCAGGTTGAAAAGCTTTTAAGAGCAGATGAGTCTCTAGACTTACAAATGCTATATCAAAGTTGTTGAAATGAATTTACTTATACCTGTGAGAACTGAGCTGTGACTCCATGACCTCTTTTGATTTCACATCTGATGTTAAGCCCTGAAATTACTGCTGTTGGAAAGGTTATATTCTTGATATTTTCAATAATATAAGTTTCTTCAAAGCACTTAAAAAATGACACTTTCCATAACACGTTGGAGAAGAATTTGCAGCTACAGTCGTATCTGTGATTGCTGATGTTCAATCCAAACTCTTCTTCTTCTCTTAGAAGACACTGAATGTGAACAGCCACAAAGGAAAACAAGATCAGTCTGGTTTTACAGTGAAGGAAGTACTCCAAGAGGAAAAAAATGAGGGACTCCATTCTTGATTTATTCTCATGGTTTCTCAGTATATTATTAAACTGTGGGGGAAGATGTAACTGAACGAATAACCAAAGAGCTTGATTGACCTTATCACTGTGATGTCTTGGGAAACTGAAATGTAAGACAAAGAGCAAACGGCATCTAAGAGTAAACAGGAGGTTCTTTCATATGAATTGTTAATCTTGTCATTCTTGGGAAACCTTTCATCCTTTATCACTGTTGTTTCGGAGAAGCTAGGGCCAGTTAACTAATTAGAAGAACTGTTAGAGGAACAGGAACTTCTTGCTTGTTAGTGGATGATAGATAAAATGTATGTTGAACAGTATAACAATTCTGATGCATACAAGAAACTGAGAGAACTCTCTAAGTCGACTGAGTGCCAACATTAAATAAGTGATCTTTTTCAAATATGCCTGTACTATTGAAGCAGCACCAAAGCCCATTTACTGTCCCTGAATCTGTTAATTCTAGCTTGATCCCTACAGATTGTGTGAGAGATCACAGAATCATAGAACTGCTCAGGTTGGAAAAGACCTTAAAGATTGAGTCCAACCACAACCTAACCCAACTAAAATCCCTCTGCTAAATCATGTCCCTGAGCACCACATCCAAAAGGTTTTTAAACACATCCAGGAGTGATGACTCAACAGTTTCTCTGGGGAGCCTATTCCAGTGTTTAACAACAATTTCTGTAAAGATATCCAACCTAAACTTACCCTGATGCAACTTCAGGCCTTTTCCCCTTGTCCAGTCACCTGTTACCAGTGAGAAGAGTCCAAAGCCACTCTCACTGTAAGCACCTTTCAGATATTAGAAAAGAGCAATAAGGTCTCCCCTCAGTGTCCTTTCTGTACTGAGGTGCTCAAAACTGAAAGCAGTACTTGAAGTGAGGCCTCACCAATCCCGAGTACAGAGGCAGGATTACTTCCCTAGTCCTGCTCACCACACCATTTCTGATGCATGCCATTGGCCGCCTGGGCACACTGCTGGCTCATATTCAGCCAACTGTCCATACTGTCCATCAGTACACCAAGGCCCCTTTCCATCAGGCAGCTTTTCAGACACTCTTCCCCAAGCCTGTGGGGTTGCCTGGGGTTGGAGATTTGACCTGGGGCAGAAACTAGTGAGGACTGTTATGAGAACTAGTCCCTTGCACTACTTAATTTGCTAGTACAGAAAAGCAGCGCAGGGAGGACAGTGCAATTCACCAAAGTTTTTGTGAATCTCCCTCAAAATTTATTTATCTGTGTAGACATCATGCTAATAGAGCAGGAATGTTATTCTCAGTATAGGCATTCTAGAGATTTTTTTGGAGTAAAATGGATTTGATGGATGAACCACTCACTGGAAAGGGAATTGGCCGGATGGTCGCATTCAGAGTGCTGTGGTCAATGGCTCAGTGTCCAAGTCCAAGTGGAGACTGGTGATGAGTGGTATTCCTCAGGGATCATTACTAAGACTGGAGCTATTTAACATCTTTGCAGGTGACATGAACAGTGGAATCGAGGGCATATCAGTTTGCAGATGACACTGAGCTGAGTGATGCAGTTGATGTGCTAGAGGAAAGTCATGCTATCCAAATGGACCTTGATATGTTTGAGAGGTGGGCCCATGCCAATTGAACCTCATGAAGTTCAATTAAGCCAAATTCAAGGTCTAAATTGAAGGAAAAGTCTAAATTTCATTTATTCATATTGGAAATTAATTATGTAAAGCAAACAAAAATATTCTGCAACTTAGTGAAATGTTTTGATACTTTAGTTCTTTATTATCACAGTTATTTAATTCTCCCTAATGGCAATATTTTTAAAATGGATACAAGTATTTTTCTGAATATTGTGTTCAATATGTTTATCCTTTAAGAATGATTCAATCCTAATCTTTTCTTTTGTTCCACAAAGTGGCAAAATCTACTGCTGTGTTCTAAAATTCAAAATGACTGAATGATCATAGACAATGAGCATCTCAAACGTATCGTGCATAACTATTAGATTCTTTCTCCATTTGTCCTTTTGCTTCCTGCAGTCTCAGTTGACCAGCAGTGAATCACACATTTAAAAAAAGGAAATAAATCTATGGGCTACAGAATTGAATTAAGTTAATACAGTTCATGCTACTAGGACAATACTTGTAACACAGCAGGTTGAATTTGTTCTCTGTTGCTAGCTATGAATATTAGCACTAAATATCAGCAAAGTGATTTTCATTACATGAAGTTTTCTGCTGTGGGATTCTTTGCAAACTTAATGACCAAAATGTACAATGACCAAAAAATGTACTCTTTTACAATGGTGTTCTTCTTGGGAACCACACACAAAAGTGCTTTAAAAAGTAGGTCTACTGAAAAACATGGAAATGCAGCCTGTCTTGATATCTGAATCTGAGTGTAGCCAATGAAGAAACCTTCAGGTTTCCTGTTTCAGAGCAGGAGTGGAACAGCTTGATAGTTTCATACATAAATATATATTTCCTGAGAATGTGCCCTTCTAATTGATTGTGAAGTCACTGTGAGAACACTACTTCACACATTACATTATTCTCTGGAAGTAAAAAGTATTACTGTGGCTTTGAAAGGTGAATTCTGCTGAATGCGCAAGGTTAGTGTGATGTTTAAGGGTAAAAGGGAAATTCAGCAGGGAAACTTTTTCTTCAAATAGTTGTAATCAGAACCCTGTTTTATGGCTGGGTTATCAAAAGTACCGCACACACAAAAAAGCCTCTCTCTTGTATTCAACAGCTTGATCTCATTATGCTTGTTGCTAGTAGCACTAATCATTCTGATATTTTACACTGAGCAATGACAATGTGAATTCACCACTGAAAGCAGAGGGAGGAAAAAGAGAAATCTAGCATTTTTTCAGTTGTAAAAATGTTTTTGGGATCTGTCCTTACTAGGGAATGATTTCAATAAATTCATATTCATCTGTAATTGTCCTAGATCTCCATAATTTTCTTTGAGTTAAAACAATTTCCTTTGATTTTTCTGAGTTTGTTTACTGATTTAAAGAAAGGCAAGATGGGGAGGTTGTGTAATTTATGTGCAGTTCATAATGTACAACCATGTAGCTGCCCTTTAGCAGCTAAGTAGCAAGGCTACTAAAAGAGTAATTTAGGCATATGTTGTTATACGATATTATCTGATGTTACGGGACAACTCAGCCTTCTTTAAAACTCATGGGTAAGAAGGAGCAGAAAGTAGATAACTATTTTCAGAAGATGACTGATGGAGTAGATCCACTTTAAAGCTTATCATTATGTGCTATACTGATTATCTTAATAAACTGGAAGTAAATCAATAGCCTATTTAATTAAAAACAAACAAACAAACAAAAAAAAAAAAAAAACAAAAAACAAAAAAAGGCAACAAGAAAAACCCAACAAACAAGAATCCGTCACGTACTCAACAATTTAAAGTGTGTTCTGATTTAAATATAGATAATCCTGCACATTTAATTCCTCCAGAAACAGAACCGAAGGTATCAAAAGAAAAGCACTAAGGGATTTTAACAAATTCTGAGGATTTATTATTATGCACAAACTGGAAACGTCTAATCCTTTCTACATTCAGTCATCCAGATGAAAAACAATGCATGTAATTATAGTAAAGAAAGACACCTTTAGCAACACTGGCTTTGAAAAAAAGAGGTCTCTAGCATCTGCCGACCAGAATAAGTGAGGATAATGAAAATAATCATATAAGAAAACTTCATTTTGTAGAAAGCTTCTCTCATGTTCAGGGGGGGTTAAAATACCAACACTAGCAAGAAATTAAATTAAATCTATTAAAAACAAACAAGCCAAAACAAAACAAAAACAAACAAACAAACACGAACAAACAAACAAACAAAAAAAACCAAAAAAATACCTACAACCAAGTTCTGACTCCAAGATCTGACTTCTTATTTGTGGCATTTTGTTTACTACGCATATGGATGGCATGGCATATAGGAAATAAAAAGTTTAAAAAAGCATCTAAGGATGTTGCCCTTACCTGACTATCTGGTTTCAAGTACCAGCAGTGGAATTATATCTTTAAAAACTGTTTACTGTGTGTGACTGTAGGTCCTATAGTTAAACTAGCTGCAAGATGCCTGAGGTCAAATTTGAACTGAGACTTTAGAGACAAACTTGCTAAGCTAAAGCATGAATTCTAACTGTCTTGGGATCATTCAAAGATGACAAATGGAGAAACAACTTTTGTTTTGAAATCCTTACAGAAACAGTGAATACTTTGGAAGGAAAACAAAGAAAGAGGGAAAAATTGGCTGCAGATTCTGAATGGTTTAACACTTTAATCTTGAATACTGACAACACACTCATACAACAATTAAATCTGAAGCAACATTATTGCTAGCTGGATTTTTGAACTCTAGAGGCTGAATTACACTGTGTATGATTATTAACTAGCAAACTGTTAACATTCGGTATCAAATAACACATTTTTCTGGCTTTGTTTTTAATCTAATTGAAAAAATGCTATGTTTTCTGATTTTGCAGTTCGAACAGCATCACCCCCCCCAAAAAAAAGGAAACGGAAATAGAAGGAGAAAAAAAACAGAAACAAAAGGCAAGTTAGTCATCTAGGCATGGTTATTTTAGCACTTAAAAGAAATAACAATTTAAATTAACCCAAAGTTTATCAACATACAGATAGATATTTTTACATATTAAACCTGCTATTATGCAGAAGGAAAAAACCTCTACATTCCGATCATTGATTTCCCATTAAAGTGGGAATATCCTTGCTGCATAAATTGAGAAGGTTGCCCCTTGGTTAAAGAAAGACATTGAGGCCCTGGAGCAGGTTCAAAGAAGGGTGATGAAGCTGGTGAGGGGTCCGGAGCATAGGCTTATGAGGAGTGGCTGAAGGAGCTGGGATTGTTCAGTCTAGAGAAGGGGAGGCTCAGGGGAGACCGCATTGCACTCTATAACTACCTGAAGGGAGGTTGCAGCAAGCTGGGGCTCTTCTCTCATGTAACTAGTGATAGAACTAGAGGGAATGGCTTCAAGCTGTGCCAAGGGAGATTTAGTCTGGAAGTTAGGAAATACTGCTTTTCTGAAAGAGTGGTCAGGCACTGGAATGGGCTGCCCAGGGAGGTGGTGGAGTCATCGACCCTGGAAATGTTCAAGGAACGTTTGGATTTTGTGTTGAGGGACATGGTTTAGTAAGTACTATTGGTGATAGGTGGATGGTTGGACTGGATGATCTTTCAGGTCCTTTTCAACCTTGGTGATTCTGTGAAGGTATTATATGCATTATATTGGTTTACAGAGACGAAGTCAGACATACAATGAAACACCGAATGCATTATGTCATTGGATAAAGTTGACTAAAAAGTAATATTATGGTCAACTTTTTTCTCTTACATGAAGACTTTTATAAAATTAGATCTTTTTTCTCCCTTTTCTGAGGGTGTAAAAAGAATATTTAATAGGTGTTTCCAACTATCATTTTTTGCCCTTGTGGAACTGCACATTTCTAATTAGGTTTGTATAGTCTTTAGCCAAATTATTATAGAAGTCTTTTCAAGTATTTCTATGCAAAAATCTAGGCCAGTCAGACTTCTTTCAACACAAATGCACTCCTCTCCTAAAAGCAGTGGATGTGTCATGCTATCTGGGTTTCTGGTTGTTCAAGCAACTCTGTATTTATTTGGATCATTATATCTGAAGTGGGGATATTAATTCTAAAAATGCACTTTTAAAAATTTACAAAAATAACATAAAATATAGCTGCTTGTAAGAGCCTAACAACCTAACAAACTACTTCTGACTATTCAGAACAGTCTGGATGAGGCAGTTATTTCATATGGTCTGATGCTACATTAAAGTTTAGATAATTTTAACATTTTCTTAAAATTAAATGAAAAGTAAAGATGGCTTGCAATGAATTGGAAAAATTAGTCACAACTTCATTTGCTATTAGTGGCCAAACTCTTCTTCCAGATATAGTAAAAACAAATGGGAGAAGGAATTTTCACTGGTGCACATCCCCGGTTGTACAGACCCATTTAAATAATGAAAGGCTGTATCAGGCCTTAAGAGAAAGCGCCAGGAAAACCTGCTAGAGGCCTTTCAGTGTCTAAAGAGGGTTTATAAGTAAAAAGGATACAGACTCTTTATCAGAGGTACAACAAGGGAAATAGTTTCAAAATATATATATATATATATTTTTTAATGATAGTAAAAGTTTTTATTCTATTAAAGTAAAAGTTTTTATTTTATTATCATCCTTTACTAAGGATGATGAGGCACAGGAACAGGTTGCCCAGAGGGCTGGTGAATAATCCATCTCTGGAAGCATTCAAGGTCAGACTGGGCAGGATTCTGAGAACATGACCTAGCTGTAAGTGTTCCTGTTTATTGCAAGGGAGTTAGACTGGATAATCTTTAAAGGTCCCTTCCAATTCAGATAATTCTACAATTCTATGGTTCTATGATCCCTAGGACAGCTCCCCAGACCCTCCACTAAACATAAGTGAATGCTGTTTTTGCTGCCTGTGCAGATGCAGGAATACAAAAATGGTGCATGGAAGTAAGATCTTGGCACTGGATTTCATTTTTCTGTTTCTCATTTTATTGATTTTTCCATAGTAATGTCTAGTTTCCATGCTTTTTGAAATGGGCCATGAGGTCCATGCAATCTGTTTGCTCTGTATATAAAAACTCCTGAGGTTCAGTTTCTAGGTCCTTCTGTATTAACCATTCTCACAGTGCCCATTCTCACTCTCACAGATAACTTCCTAATTTTAATTCACAGAATCCCCTATTAACACTCACCACATTGATCCTCAGCCCCATGCACTAAAGCTCTTCCTCTTCTACTGCTGACAGACTTGGTGCTTACTGCCAGGGCAGTTGTAGCCTAGCACAGGTTTGCTAGCATTTGGAAGCCAGTGCGCAACATCTTTCTTATTCTGGCTCACTAGTGTAAGGTCTTCCTACTAATGGGCCCATGGCAAATACAGAACAGAAAGTTCAAGAGGCTTTGCACTGAAAAATATGGGGTAACGTCTAGAGTTAGAAGCCTCTTCCTGACACACAGTAGTTTGCAAAGAGTAAAAATTAACATTTTCCCCAAGCCCCTTATTTTAAAAGATTTATTAGAATATCTATGGATGCTTATTAATGGTATCCTGCAGTACATCAAAAAGAGTGTGGCTAGCAAGTCAAGGGAGGTGATCCTCCTCTCCTTTGCCAGTAAGTCCACATCTGGAATACTGTCTTCAGTTCTGGCTCCTCAGTTCAAAAAAGACAGGGATCATCTGGAGAGAGACCAGTAAAGGGCCACAGAAATGATGAGGGTGCTTGGATCATCTCTGTTATGAGGAAGTGCTGAAAGGTTTGGGACTGTTCAGCCTGGAGGAGACTTAGGGGTGATCTTATCAATACTTATAAATATCTAGTGGTTGGGATTCAAGAGGATGGGGTCAGGCTCTTTTCATAAGCTTCCAGGAGCAGAACAAAGCATAATGGACACGTACTGGAACATAGAATGCTCCATACAAACATGAAGAAATCTTTACTATGAGGGTGACAGAGCACTGGAACAGGCTGTCCAGAGAGGTAGTGGAACCTCCCTCTCTGGAGATATTCAAAACTCACCTGGGCACTTTCCTGAGCAACCTACTGTAGGGAACCTGTTCTAGCAGCGGGTTGCTCTAGATCATCTTTGTAAGTCTTTTTCAGTCCCTACAATACTGTGATTAACATGTCATCCTCCTAGGTTGTCAAATTTTGGAGCTAAGAAAACCTGTCTAATTAAGGAATGGTCTGCCACTGTGATCTGCCAACAAAGCCTTCAAATGCTGAGAATATGTGCTAGAATAACAGCTTTCGAAGAAGCAGTCTATATTGCTCTTCTAAATGAAAGTTTCTATATTTAAAAAAAAAAAAAAAATTGTTTACTTGTATAGTTTTTGAGGATTTCTCTCATTGCATATTATCCTTTGCTATTATTGCTATTGTTTGAAAGGAATACATACTGGGCTGGCTATACTTGATAGGTAATTACTAATAGGTAATTCCAGCAGCAGCATATTAAATGCTACAGAAGTATTTAAATGCATGCTAGTCTAAAACTTCTACCTTACTAATTGATAGCAAGAAGACTGACAGTGAGCTCCAAATCTCAGACTATGGGAGGCTATAAAAATCATCATTAATATTCTGAATTATACTGAAAGCACAACCAAAACCAGTAAAGAAACTTAATACAGGTGTCAGCAGGATAGTAAGAGATTTTTTTCTGCATCCAATTAGAGGGGAAAAAAAAAATCAGATATGAAGATTTTAACTTATTCAAGAATGTTGGAAAATAGATATTTTTTAAACTTAAAATTGCATCTAATTGTGAAGACCATGGCAAGTGAAACTGTTCTTCATTAACTCTTGCAATATTTTTACTACAGCCCCTTGCAATGTTTCAATCTTTATCATTTTTGGACCTGTAGGTCTGCTCCTGATTCTTCTCAGAGGCCACATTCAACTCTAAAGGAAAGACAGTACTGCATTAGACTTTAGTGTTTAGTAGGTAGTCATTATTATTAGGAAATGCTTATCTCATATTACATCAACATTTTAAAATAAAACCCAGGATCCTACTATTTAAATATAATACCTAAAAATATCTGTAGACTAGAAGATTATGTTTTCATATTGTCTGTTGTCAGTATTCTACTCCATTTATGATGACCCTAGTCTGTCAATGAAATGGCAACAGGTAGAAGCCAACAGTAACATTCTATGTAGATCACTCCAAAGGTAATGCCTCCTATTTATTTCCATGGCAACTACAACAGATTAAAAGAGCACAATAATACTATTTGATAGAGATGACTCAGCTACAAAACACGACTTTCGACATAGTCATCACTATTGGCTGTGCATTTTTGTCAGTGGTGAACAAGAGCCTGCATGCAACACTTGTAGAAATTTGCATCAGTGGAGGTAATCCATTGTTTCACAGTGGCTATGACAGCACTGATGATAGAAAAATTGCAGTCTATATTTCACCGGCCTGAATAAATAGAAGGCAGAAAGCACTAAACTCAAACTGTGTGGTGGGTCTGGTGGTACAGCCCAGGCAAGATTGGCAATGTACTCCTTAGTCTTCAAACCCGTGTGTGGTCTGGCATTATCATGTTGCAAGAGAAAGATTGTCTTCTCCTCTGGCCTTACTGTCTCTCCAGGACTGTATTTCTGTATTTCAAGCTCTCAGCTTAGTCGATGTCATGATGTAGCGGTCAGTTGATATTTTGTCCAGTTTTGAGGAAATTTAGAAGGATTACAACTTTCCTATCCCAAAAGGCAGTCAAGACTGAGGGTTGCATCTTGAACGTTTTTTGATGTGAAAATTTACAAGTCGCCACTCCATAAAATACTGTTTTGATTCCAGGTTATAGTATGACACTATGTATGTCTCAACACCAATGACAATATACAGGTTGCATCTTCATGCCAATATTCCATTAAATTTTGTTGCCATGTGATAGTGTATTTCAACAGTGGCAATGTTGTAAAAGATAAACCACGTTCCAGACAGTCATGAAAACCTGGTAAATTTTGAAAATAATTTATTTTACATATTATACTCCTTAAGATTTCTGTTTATTTCTAAAAGAGATTTTTCAGACTTCAGCACGGAAATTACCCTACCCTGTGAGCAAATACCTGTGAAATCTGTTAAGTATGTATCTCATCCATATAGCATACAGAATTTTGCAAAGAATGACAACTTAGTGGTACTAGCAGTTGTTCCTTTATTGCTTGATATGATCCAGAGAGTGAACCTAAATTTTCCACCTTCTGCATAAAAAGAAAGGAGGTCTTTCTATTTATAGCTTTCTAGTTACAGCTATTAACTTTCTTGTTAATTGTTGACCTAGACAGTAGATTGCTTTTGTGGAATTATAGTTCTCTGATCGTAGTAAGTCACTTAAATTTAGTTTTTCAGAGGAGACTACGCACTACATGTTTCTCATTTTCTAGGTGTCTAACTTGAGACTAGACTCTGATTTATAGAAGTGCGTATACAGTCAACGGAGACTGTGCTTTGAATGTATAAAATGCAATATAAACTCTCTGCAAAATCAGATTCTAAATTTCTTATTCTGGACACTTAGGATTTGTAGATAATCTTAGATTTAATCTATATATATTAATATATATATATATTAATCTATAAAGGGAAAGAAGCCTTACTTTTTTAGAATGGGAATGATACACTGTTCATCTCACAAGGTTTTATGGAAATAAATTCACAGTTATATGTCAAACAGATAAATATGAGTCTGGAGATAAATAAGGGTATTGATCTACACAACATATGATATGCCAGAAGAGATTGCTAGAAAATATTTTTTATTAGTTTAAGCAAAAATTGTTCAGTAATATAAAATAAATACAATCATATAATTAACAACAATACGATTTTTCCATTTAAAACATGAAGAGATTACTCTGATTTTTAATGTGGTTGTACTTCTTTTATACAAGTTTTTTTTTTTAAATATGTGTTGTTGTTTTAAATTATCCAGGTTATATTTTTGAAGTGCGTCCAATTAACACAATGATTTTCTATGGGATTGACATTAAAAAAACAAATTTAGAATACCTACTTCAGAGACCTAACTCAATTTTTGCAAGGCATACACTTTAACTTCTATGCAATGTGAATGAAGTTATTCTGTGAGGAAGGGATGGAATTCTACATAGAGGTTGAGGAAGTGCTATTCTTAGAATGAAAATGACAGAAATTTTTATTGTGGTTACTTCTCATGCATCACATCACAAATCAAAGAGAAAATTCCACGTACTTTAAACTGGATGGTCCTCAATTAAAGAATTTCCTATCACATAGTTTTTCCTGATTTATTTATTTATAATAGTTTCTGGTAAAATATAGCTTTGAGATTATCTTTGATATATAAGTAGCAGAAAATAAGAAATTAAAGTCTAACAGAACTCCTGCACAGTACTCTATATGGTACTTTACAATGTAGTCATTCAACCTCTGAATTAAGGGTTATTTACTATCATCATTAAAAAAGCTAACAAACTTGTATGTATTATGTATATGTATGTATGTATTATATGTATGTATAGTATGTATATATTATATGCCTGATTTGTGCTGTTTTTTCCTTTTTTCCTTCATTTTCATAATTACACTTATAAATATAAATGATATGAATATGTGTACAAAGCAAGTTTCCTCATAAAAATAATTGTATCTATGATATAATTAAAATAGACTTTATTTAAGAAAGCTCATGATAAAAGTCTAATCCTCCACAATTATTTTTACAAAACTGTCTTTAATATGACAATATTGAATATCAGTTTGACTCTTGTGAAAGCTTCATTATGTTTTTTTTTTTCAAAGGATTTTTTTTTCCATTGGAAAAAACAAAAACAAAACAAAACAAAAAAACCTATAATCCATGGTATAAACACTGTCAGTGTAACCCTGAGGGCCTAATCCAACTCTGTTGAAGACAGTGCCTGTCTCTTGATGGCCTACAGAGTATAGCTGAAATGGACCTGAAGGGTAAGACTGACTAAAAAATGAGTTATATCAAATTCCAAAAGGAAAAGGTCATCTCAACCATAGTCCAAATCATGTCAACTTTAATAGGGATTGAAACTGCCCTGAGTACTTGGCCATTCTGTGAACCTTGACAACAAAGTGGTGCTCAGTCCAATGTGGCAATAGGAAGTATGCAAAGAAGACAAAAATCACAATAAAATTTAATGAAGAAGACTGACAGATCCTTTTACATGCAAGAACATAACTTTCTCTAACCAAAGGGTAGAAATCCTTATGATTTTCAATCCTTTGTTCATGCACCTAAAAATATTACAAAGCATAATAAAAAGTCAGATGTAAAACTGGAGAAATCAATGTGTACACTTCAGATTATGCAGACAAATTTTCTGATTTAGTGTGGCTTTTAATAGAAAACATTTAATACAGCTGCTAAAGTAAAAGGATATCTGCATGGGGTACTGTAGACTGAATTCATTAGTTCAATTAAAGCAACTAGCTCTGCACAGCTCCTCTCAAAGATCTGGAAGTAGACAGCTCTCCTTGAACGTTTCATTTTAATTGTGATAATATTGTCATTCTTCTCATGAAAGGGAGAGTGCAAAATACTAAAAAATATTCTTGTTTTAATCAGATTTGAAGAAAGAGAACAGTCTTAAATATAAGAGAATAACAATCAAATATAATGATAGCATTATTAAGCTGATTAGGATATCATGAATGCAGCTCAGACTTGGAATTTATCAAAAATTTACACTTTTTTCTTTTTAGAAGTGTCTGTAGACTGAGGTAAATTCAGGCTACAATTACAAAAAGTATTATTACTATTTTAATTTATGGAGTGCTGAACAGTTAACATATTTATTTTACTAATCAGTGGGAAAAAACGTTCTGTTTTTCCCTAAAATAACTTCTGCTAGTAGTAGTTGAATTAATCAACAATAATTCATGGAATAATACCATTTAGTTAAGATTTACAGATGTTTTATCTCAGGAAAGTAATGCAAACAAGATTGGTGGATCTGACTTATGACTTCTAATGAAATTTTGAGCAAATGAAACCAAGAATTTAGTTGTAGTTGAAGACATAATCCTGTCATTGTACTTCAACTTTTACCTTTTATTGAACATACATAAAATATTTTTGAAATTTCAGACAAATTTTAGAGAAGTGCTTTTCTGCTGCAAACAGGAGGAACATCTGCTGTTCCACAACCCATTCCCCTGAGATCAAAGTCTCAAGTATGGTCTCTGCAAGGAAAGATTTGCCTTTTCATGCAGAATTTTTCTAGAATTAATCCCTTGGGCTCTTATTCTGACCATTTGCTATCATCTAAGCTACAGTTCTTTTTACTGGTTCAGATTAAGTAAATACAATTCTAAAACGATAAAGCAGCTTTAGCCATAGTAATAAATGAATTCCCTCAGGGAAAAGATACTGGCCTAATAAAAGATGCTGAGCAATGTGTCTGACAGTGCTCTCTCTGTGTGTTGGAAGACAGTAATGCTCTAAAGACTGAAATTTGGCCTTATGCAATTTGGTGTTCCACTTAAAGGCCTTTGAATTGCCAACAATTTTACAATGGTAATTTCCTCCCCAAAAGGCACATTTCAGCATGGGTACTATGGACATCAGCTAATGTTGGAAGAGGCTCCCTCCAGTCTCACAGATGTCAGCAAGCTTTCCCCAGATCACAGTAGCTTCAGGGATAAACACCAGAGACTTCAGCTTGTTCTGCTATATTGAATTGTCCTGCCAACTTCAGTTATGAGCAAGTTATAGAGATTATAATGTCTGAAATGAAAGTATTGGAGAACATGCTAGAAAGTGAGACAAACATTTTCTGTCATCAGTAAGATTCAGATAAATAGGACAATATTGAGTAGTTTTACTGGTAAATTCTGTTGGAATTGCTCTCAACACAAATGGAAGCAAGTCTATGTATTACTAAAAGCTCACATCAGAGAGGTTGTCTTCCTGTCCAGTGAGCAAGATCATGAGATCATGTCAAAGTAGACAGACATTTTGGACCATACCATCCACTGCTGGGAACTCTGGCTGCAAATCAGGAAGAACTTACAGAATACCTGAGTGTGAGAGACACCTTGCTGACAACCTTAGCCTATTGCTATGCCTGAAGAGAAATAAATGCTTCTATTCAAAGAATCTTTTACCCAAACGTACCCAAAATCTTAATATATAAAAACAGTGCAACTTTATTTAGAGAATTTGACTCCGTTGATGACTTGACACTTGCCTTTTAAGTTCACTTGAGGAAACAGTCTGTGTTGAGCCTTTTCAAAGAGCAGTAAGTGGCAATATATATATATATATATATTTTTGTATCCTCTGAGATTTCTTAGTCTTGCCAGTGAACCTGCAAAAGAAAACAGCTCAGAAAGTAGCCTGTGTTCCCTCACAAGCCTCAGAAATATATGGCTGGTTAGTACAAGTGTGACGTTTTCTGGCAGGTGGCAGCATATGATGATAGAATCAACAATTCATGGCCTACTGCCTTATTGTCAGGCTCTCTTATAATAACTAAAGCATTATGTCTCATACACAAGGTTCATTGATTTCTGGCTTCCCACATTTCTACAAGTGTATTTTTCTTGGTTTGTTGCAAAAGTTCATGACTCAGCAGATAATGTGAGTTTGTAATAGCAGTGACTTGTTTACCTGCATAGTGACCTACTAATACATAACTTCACAGTAGTACAGTTGGAAATGCAGTACACGGCAATACGTGGCAATATGATAATGTACTTTGGATGGGTGGTCCTAGCAGGAGCGGTAAATATCCTTGTGCTGCACATCTTTTCTCCCTTTCCTCCAGTAATTCTGCAGCTGCAGAAATAGGTGCTTTACATTAAAGTAAAAGAAATACTAACAAAACAAAAATGTTATTTGAAGTTGTCCTCTTCTGCTTTTTATTAATATTGCAGCTTTAAAAATATATGTTAAATAATGTAAGATAAAGTAAATATAAAATTTGAAAATTAATCCTAATGCCATTCCCAACAATCAGTTTATCATTTTCATTACTCATTTTCTATCCAGTACATGAAAGAAGTAAAAGACCAGTTAAGAATCTGATGGATATTATCTTTATTCGGCATTATTGTCTGATCTCCATATGCAGTAAGGACTGATTATAGAAAGAGCAACAGAGAAAGTAAAAATAATAGAGGAATAATTCTAATAAGGAAAAAAGGTGAAGGATACATTTTCCTGTGAGCTGAAATATGCATTATTTTTCAAATACAAATCATTATAAGAAATAAAATTCCATATGAAGTGAAAACTACTTTTGAAAGCATGATTAGGTTAATACAGCAAACACTGACTGGACTGGAAAATAATATGTTCCGATTTAACTTTCATACTAACACTTGTCAAATTACTGGCATTTCTGGATGGTAAAAAATTTATGCAAATGAAAATTTTAATGCACATATTTATATAGCTGAAATGATGGCATTAATAATGTCATTTTTAAAACACGCTAGGAGTATTATAAGACTACAAAACAGTTGAAGTTATTTTTTCATCTTTTTTCTTTTTCTTTCTCTTTTTTTTTTTTTTTTTTTTTTTTTTTTTTTTTAGTGTTAGTTTTCATAAAATGTATGGCCAAAAGTGACATATTGCAGTCACAAAAACTCCAAAATACACAGTGCAAATTTGTCCCTTGACAGAAATTCTTTTCTGCTCTACACTACTATGATTATACTGCAGTCAGTGGAGAAAAGCACATTTGAACTGGACAGAGACACTACCCTTGTGGACTACAGCACTGCAGAGAGTTGTTTTGAATACTCATATGCCTTAGTTTTTCTGTGAATTTATAAAGGCAAATATTTCCAAGTAAGGATGAAGTAGGAGCTTGTACAGAACTCTCTCTGAATGCATGAATCTCCTATGTTAAGCACACTGCTAAAATGAGGTCTGATTTGTCATTTGTGCTTTTGTTAGCCAAAATGATCATAAAACTTCTGTTTCAATAAGAAAGATTGCAAGCTATATAAGAAAGGTTCAGAAGAAAGCACTTAGAGAAAATTGCTTATTGAAATCCTCACAGCTGGTAGTAGCCTAGAATGGGATCATTTGGTCAGTGAGGGTGCAAAGAGGTAAGGCTAAAAATAAGGGGGGAAGAAATAGAAGATATAATAGGCTTGAGAAAGACTGCAATTGAATTTAGTTATTAAGAGTTAATAGCAGCACTTACTCTTACTTTTCTCTTATTAGAAAACTCCAAAAAAAGCAGCTAGTAAAATATATCTCTTAATTCAATACGGACTTAGACATTAATTAGGAACCTGGTAACTAGGCAAAATTAAACTATGCAGTATATAGAATAAATGACTACTTTATCTACAAATGCACCGGAAAGAGAGAATCTTGACCAACAATTTCAAATGTCCCTGATAAATACACAAATGCATGTAGTCTATTAAATAAGAAGGACAGATCACAACTTTGGTTGACCTGATTTGCCTTTGGACAAGAATTCCAATGGCTACTGCTTGGAGTAGTGCATTAGTTTTTTTTATAAATTGATAAATAAATTTTTCATAAATCTGAGCCACAAAGTATCAAGAAGATTCTATTCTCTTATTAATTTCATACATACCACTGTGACATTTGGTGCATTCACCGGGAGTGATACCTTTATGCAATATCTCATAGACAGTTTTTACCATCTGCTTAGTAGTATCATAGTTCATACACATATCAATTTGTGTTTCTGCAGTGCTTCTTTTTGCCCTTACTACTTCTTCCAAATTTTCATATAAAGATGTCTAAATCCTAAAAGTAGTGTTTTTAGTTCAGAGAGATTTATCTTGTTCTCTGCGATGTGCTGGGAGCACACAGCATGACCAGGAGGATTTCTGTCAGAATGGTATATATCATTCCTCCAGATCCTTAAGCAAGACCTGATCTGTAAAGTATGACTCTTGCATTGCCTTTCCTTGCAGCATTCTGGATGTTTTTTTGTTTTTGTTGTTGTTGTTCCTTGTTGTTTTTTTTTTTCCCCTACTCTTCTGTGCTTTGTCTCATCTCTTTGAGTGATTGAGAGACCTCTATACATGCTGCAGGCTGATTCACCTGCAGCTGTGAAATTCTCTATATTGGCATTTATTACACTGCACTGTAAAAGACTTCATAAAATAGGATTTAGACTGAATTTATATAGAAGCATGTATTATTCCTGCAGTTCTAATCAAGCCTTGCTTGAGCACTTTCTAAACACGTTATTGTGTGTGCAGATGTTCCAGGAGTAGTATGCCTCTTGAAAAGGACAAAACAGAAATGATTCTGCTGAAGTAATTAAGTTAGCAGAAAGATGATTAGTTACAACAATGCACTTGAAATTGTGCAAACCACTTGTGTGAGCCTCCTGTAGGACTAGTAAGGTATTCTGCACTTTACAACTGTGTATTTCTCCAGCTGTACTGGCAAAACAGATTAACTGTACAAAAGATCATATTTTAAAAGCGAATTGTTCCCTGAACTACTCTGTCTTGTTCTTATCATTGTTCAAAGGAAATTACAACAATTACTTAGCTGGGGAACAAATATTAAAAGAAATATTTATATTTTCTTTAATAATATACAGACACTATCATCTGGTTGGTATCTCTTCCCCTTCACCATCTCAAATCAGTAGCACCATAATGGGTTCTGTCAATCAGGTGTCTTGAAATGTTGTTACTGTTCTACATTATCTCTGATTGGACTTTGCAGTAAAGCTTGTCAGAAATAGTAGTTTATTAATTAAACAATATAACCACAGTCTTTTCTGGAACAGAATGGACAAAGTGATGTGCTCAAATGTTCTAAATAAAAATAATTTAAAAAAAGGAAATGGTTTTAGTTGGTAGCAGTTGACAATTGCCAATTACCAATTGACAGCATTGTTCTTTTAAGCTGAACGTGGAATCATTACGTATACTAATCAGTCATTATTCTGGCAAACAGTTCTTATACTGATGACACATAAATTCATGTGCCTAAGTAATAGTCAGAAAGAGCAGAATTTTCATGTTTAGAGCTTTATTCAAAGATTCAATTTCTTCATTTTTCCACCTAGAGGAAAATATGCCTACCAGTCTCAAAACATAGGACTCGGCTAAGCTTTAGAACCCAAGAGAGAATTTGTATGTGCCACGTTGAGGACATACATCATTACACCATTTAAAGACAGTTAATATAAAATATATGGGAATAATGTTTTTCAAGCACTTTACCTAAGAACCATTATCAGTCTTGCAAGTATTATTCTTAAGTCATAAATCAGGTGTACAAATGTTTGGGTTTTTTTTCCTGAAAAACCATTAATTTGAGAATCTGAGACTGAAAGAAAATAGCAACTAATAAACTGGAAAATATGATAAGCCTTTGGACTTCAAACCTATCCTTTGAATTGAAAAGATGTTCTGGTTATTAAGTGAAATTTAAAAAGCAGTATTATAGTATACAAATATATGCCAATGATTTAGTAATTTATGGAAATCAAAACAAATGCAACAAAACAAAAGAAAAAAAAAAGTAGTAAAAATAAAAAAGAACTAGTAACTGTTCTAATACTTACTTGTGAAATACACAGGACTTTGTCTTACAACACTTCTAAATGACTGCATCCCGCAAATTGTAACAATTGTAACAACCAGAGCTTAATTTTTCATAAAACTCTTAATGCAACTTTTCCAAATGTTGGCAGATAAGAATGGGCTGGAAAGAAATCAGCTGCCCTGACAGTGACTTCAGCACAATAAACTAATTAAAACAGAATTTATGTTATGTAGCTCAAAATGATCGCTGCTGTAAACACCAAGTGAATCAGTTAATATTACTGCAGAGCCTAGAGGCACAGGAAATCAGAGTCCATTATGAATGGGACTGTGTGAATAGAAGGAATGCAAGGGACAGACTCATCTTTGAAAAGACATCAAAATAGAAAAGTCACAGTGTGGCAAAATTGTCAGAGGAAAAACTGAAGCACAGAGAAATCAAATCCTTCTTTCACAGGCACCTAGGAAGCCCTTGGACAACACCTAAGCCATATCTACTTGTAGCATTTATATATATACATATAATATTAATTCAAGGTAGTATTATTTAATTCTTAATACATTCCAATGTGAAAGTATTTTTAATAATATTATCAGGAATTTTTTTATCATGCAATTGATGATGAAATTACCTCAAGAATATATACTTTGAATCACCAATATCACAACTTTATAAAGTGTCATATTTTACTCCAGTAAAAGCTGGAACTACTTATGCACTGGTTTAGATACTCTGAAGTGTAAATAGTAAATATAACCACTCAAAATTATGTGGTTTACATTTTTTAAAGAACTGAGCAAAATGCAAATAACTGACTTCTCAACTGCAATTCACTACTTTTACCTGCCCTGGAAGTGTACATCAATATAAATAAAGATAGGTTAAATACAACCTTAATTTAACACTACAGGTTTTTTCATACTGGTTGGGAACTGATAGGTGTCAAAGTTGTCTAGTTCTGACACCCAGATACTTCTTTAGGATCTCATTGTGGGACATCTAGGTAAAGTAATGGCTTGATAGGTCAAGTTCAGTGTTGTCTAGGTACCTGTGATGCCTAGGGAGCTTGGTGTGTTTAAGATGAGCAAACAAAGAAACAATCTTATCAGCAGTAAATGTATGCCTACTGTTTGTAAATGAGAAGTTTCTTAAGGCTTGAGATAATTCAACCAAAGAAAAAGTTTTAACAAAAAGGAATTAAAATTTCTGTTATTTTAGGAAGTGTTCATTAGACATTCTAAGAGATACAGTTTCTTAATTTAGAGAAAATGTAACATTAAATAAAATGTAATTAATGACAGGAATTAGTAAAAAAGAAACAATAAAAAAATCATACTATTTTATGAACAGTAAAGAAGACTAGTCTAGCAAAATACATAAATTCAAAGTTAATAACTGCATTATGTTGATACAGGATGATAAGTATGCAAAGAAAGACATTTGTGGTTACTGGAGCTAATGACAGAATGATTGTAGTTATTTATTAATTTGAAAATTTTAAAAAAATTGAGTCCTTTTAGTCAGTGGAGATAGATTATAAAATAAAGAAGATAAGTCAGAAATGTTTAACAAGTTTGTTTGTTTGTTTGTTTTTGTACTTCAGAAGTACCAGAACTCCACATCACCAAAGTGTTCTACTCTGCCCTGGTGAGGCCTCATCTGGAGTACTGCGTCCAGTTCTGGGCTCCCCAGTACAAAAAAGACAAGGATCTCTTGGAAAGAGTCCAGCGGAGGGCCACAAAGATGGTGAAGGGCCTGGAGCATCTCTCCTATGAGGAAAGGCTGAGTGAACTGGGTCTGTTCAGCCTTGAGAAGAGAAGACTGAGAGGGGACCTGATCCAGGTCTATAAATATCTAAGGTGTGGGAGGCAGAATGGCGAGGCCAGACTGTTTTCAGTGGTGAGTGGAGACAGGACAAGGGGAAACGGCTGGAAACTGCAGCATAGGAAGTTCCGTACAAACATGCGCAAGAACTTCTTTACAGTGAGGGTGACGGAGCACTGGAACAGGCTGCCCAGGGAGGTGGTGGAGTCTCCTTCTCTGGAGATGTTCAAGACCTGCCTGGATGCCTACCTGTGCGACCTGGTGTAGGGAACCTGCTTTGGCAGTGGGGTTGGACTCGATGATCTCTGGAGGTCCCTTCCAACCCCTACAATTCTGTGATTCTGTGATTCTGTGATTCTGTGAATGAAGTGTTCTCCAATCCACTCTGGCAGAATTGCAGACAGTATTAGTAAATGTGGAGTTCGTAGGCCTAATAGTAGTCATTTTTATTAAATTCTGAAACATTGAAAAAATCCCAAATGTCAGAAACCTCTTAATATACAAAGAAGTTTCAATGGTCTGAGCTTCATTTACTGTGGATTTAAATTGTTTGGGAGAAACAGTAGAGTATTTGTCCAAAGCAATCTGATGAGTTTTTAATATACATCTTTTTATTAGAACATGGAAGACATCTGAAAAAGCTCTGCTAACACTTCACAGACAGAGTCCCTATTTATGATAACCAGTGCAGAAGAATTTTGGCCAGCCTTTACAAGTCTTGAATGCCTGTGTTAGTTAGGATGTATTAGAAAATTCTCTAGGAAATCACTTCAAAACCTCCCAAGCTCAAAACCTCACAAAATCTTGTTCCAACAAAATTTCACATGCTTTATTTAATTTTAATGCAAGTTAAATTTAATGCATAAAATTTAAGATAAGGTAAAAACAGTGATTCATCTTAGTTATTTTCATAGGTCTAATATTAGCACCCTGGGCTGTACTGACTTGCATTCCAGTTTGTAGGCCTTATTTGCATTCCTTGATTTTTTTCCATAATAGTTCTTATAGAAACCGAATCATTTTAAAACCATTAATACATAGGTCTTACCTTAAGTTTTGTCTACCAAACTACTAATTTTTAAAGTTACTAAAAGTCTCTATGAAAGTTCTCTTTTTTGTCATGTTAGCCCAAATAATTCCCCATCTTTTGCTAGCCACAGAGTGCCTTCTGCTTAAAACTGTAGTACTCTTGAAATAGCAGCACTCATTCTTCTTAAAACAGGGAACTGTCTGTCTTTATACTCTCTAATAAAATGAGCTTCTGCCGATATGTTTTCCTCTCATGACCTCAGCTAAGATGCACAGATTAATGAGCCATGAATTCCATCAGAGGGATAGTTTAGCACAGATTCTCTCCAGGCCTTGCCCATCTGCAGGCAGATTCTCTGTACTTTGCAAGAGTATAATGCCTTTTGTCAACCCCAAGCAATCTGCTTTTCCACCTGTGGTCTCTCTTATCTTTCTGTTCATTAGCCTTGGGGAATAACTGATCACTCCTTAAGCGTATGCCTTGCATAAGAACAATAGATCTCTGGATGCTTTCTATCACTTGAGTTCAGCTGGAAATTTAAACCTTGTAAGTCTACAGTTAGCTCATCCATGGATTATCAGCAACTTCCATCTGGCCTGCTTTCACACAGTAACTTCTGGTAAAAACTGAAAAACATTTGATATATATACATGTGTGTGTGTGCCTCTATAGGCTGTGTTGATTAACCGGCAATTTAAGAGTATGATCTCTATGTCTTTCAAAGTTTGTCTGTTTTAAAAAATAAGCATATCCCAGCTGTTATCGCTCTCTTTTCTGACCTACCTGTGTTAAAAGATACGGGGATCATCACTCTTTTCTGCTCAGTGTCTTCCACATTAGCATGTAATTATTTTCCAGTCTTAATGAGCTATCACCCTTCAAGTTGTTTTACATTCTTTATCAATTTCTGCTGCCATCTTACAGAATCACAGAATCGTGATTGTTGGAAAGTACCTCTGCAAACCATGTACACCAGCCTCCTGCTAAAGCAAGTCCCCTACCCTGCAATCAGGCAGGTTTTGAAAATTTCCATAGAAGCAGAATCCTCAATCTCTCTGGGCAGCCTGTTCCAGTGCTCTGTGACCCTTAAAGTTTAAGTGGTCCTCATGTTTGCATGGAACTTCCTATGCTGTGGCTCATGCCTATTGCCCCTTGTTCTGTCACTGAACACCATTACAAAGAGCCTATCCCTATTCACCTGACTCCCATGCTTCAGATGTTATAAACAATTACGAGACCTCTCCTCTCCTCTCCTCTCCTCTCCTCTCCTCTCCTCTCCTCTCCTCTCCTTCTCATACTCTCCAGGCTGAACTTTTGCATAGCCCTCATGGATCTAATTATATTGTTGTATACGATTTTTTTTTTCTTTAACTGGAAAAATTGTAAAACGGTAATTTAAGGATCTGCTACCACTGTACCATTCTATGTTATATCTTTTCTCATTTCCCTCAGGCTGACAGTACCCTGTAGCGGTAGGAGAACACAGCCAAGCCTTGCACTCACTCACTCTGCTCCCCCTTCTGGTGAGATGAGGGAGACAATAGGAAAAAAAAGAAAAAAAAGAGAAAAAAAAAAAAAAAAAAAAAGAGAGAGAACAAAGAGGAAAAGAGGAAGAGAGGAAGAAAGAGAGAAGGAAAGAAGGAAAGGAAGAAAGAGAGAAGGAAAGGAAGAAAGGAAGAAAGGAAGAAAGGAAGAAAGGAAGAAAGGAAGAAAGGAAGAAAGGAAGAAAGGAAGAAAGGAAGAAAGGAAGAAAGGAAGAAAGAAAGAAAGAAAGAAAGAAAGAAAGAAAGAAAGAAAGAAAGAAAGAAAGAAAGAAAGAAAGAAGGAAAGAAGGGAAGAAAGAAAGAAGGAAAGAAGGGAAGGAAGGAAGGAAGGAAGGAAGGAAGGAAGGAAGGAAGGAAGGAAGGAAGGAAGGAAGGAAGGAAGGAAGGAAGGAAGGAAGGAAGGAAGGAAGGAAGGAAGGAAGGAAGGAAGGAAGGAAGGAAGGAAGGAAGGAAGGAAGGAAATATGTACTACATTAAAATATCAAACTTATAGCAGAAAACAAAAAAAGCATGCCTATTTTGTTCTTAAAAAAAAAAAAAAAAGAATTTCATGATTCACCATTCACTTTTCTTTTTTAATTTGTTTATTCACATATATATTCTTCAACAGTTTAAACTCCAATTTTCTTCTAAGAACTCTCCTAAAGGATCAGCTGACCCTTATCTAGTCTGTTGGGGGGATAACAGACATTCAACTTAAGGGAAAAGAAAAACAGGTTTACTGGAAACTTACTACATGTAGTATTGCTTATAGTTGTGCAAAACCTTTTTAGATTTCTGAATAGCAACAGATAAGGTCTCATTTTTCTATCAGTAAAACACAGATTTTGCATGTGTAAATGTGAGTACAACGTCATACATAAGGCTAGTAATGTGGCAGAAAGTTACTAACTACAGCAGGGCAAATAAAAGGGCAAATAAAATTTATCAGTAGCATAATATACCTGGGAACAGAACAGGATCTAGTATGTCAATATTTTTCATTCTTCAATCTTCCTTTTTTTTCCTTTCTGACGTTGTCGCAAAACAATAGTAAATTATTAACTCCTACTGATTCATAAAAGCATATCTCATTTTTGGGGGGAATCCTAGGTTGTAGTAGTTAAACTGAGATATGTTATTTGTATGGTTTAATTTTACAGCAACTCAATGTGAGATATGTCTAATCAACTTAGTACGTTAGCAAAGAAAGTTCTTACTAATTATTTTCAGTTTATTTTGATAACTATTTACAAAATAAAAGAAAATAGAGGGGAAGAACTTCAAGGGCTGCTTCAGTGGGAAGACAGTTTTACTGTTTTAAGCCAATTTCAGTTTAGTGACGTTGCCTCCTACTGTCAGTTTTGTCTTGAGACATCTTAAAACGAACAGACTGCTGTGATAATTGAAGGTAATCTGCCCGGGTTGCATAAAAACAGCACTTACAGGCTGATGCCAAGTCAAAGTCGCAAATCAGCAATATGGCAACTAATGACGCCGCCTTTGCTAAAAGAAGTTAGGTGAAGGGAAACCACTGCTACGATCAAAGTAATTATTTCCAAATTCGCAGAAAGAAAACAAGAAGAGTGTATTACTTTGTTTTAATTAGCACATGCTCAGAAAGACTTAAACACAAAATCTATATAATCACTCATTAGTGATAACTTAGCAGTACCTATAACTCTCAGATAACTCCAATTTTCAAATATTAACTAACTTCCTTCAAAAAAAAGAAAAAGAAATCTGATTACTGTGTTTAGCATAGTGGGATACTCCTGTGGGACAAGCCCTTCATTCTATTTTGAAAAGATCAGACAACAATAAGGCTGTCAGCACCATGTACCAAGGGCCAGTGAAGATGATGGATGGATTTGTATTTTGTTCTGGAAAAGATTTTTTATCAATAGCTTATTTAATACAGTATTTAGTATATAATGACTCCCAGGGGCCACCTAGAAAAGTAAATGTCTTTTGTTTGAGAACTTGATTCAAAGTTTTTCCCTAGAAGGTAGTAAATATCTAGGTTTGAAGAAGAAGTTTGCAATTTATCTGAAATAAGTGAATCCTATCACCTAGGGGATTACAATTGGAAAAATGCAAGAAACCATTCAATAATTTCAAATTCTCATAGGAATTACCATCATATGATGGTAAACAATATTTAATTCACCTTTTGTCTGATTAATCAATATAGTGCTTCCGGCCACTACCTCACCATGAAGAGTAATATAATCTAGGTTCATCAAACCAAATATGAGATCCTCTGTGCAGAAGCAAGATACATTATTTGAAACTTCACTGAATTTATTGCAGACATTATCAAGATAATTTTAAAAAATAATGTCAGTTTCTGTAAACAAAGAGATAAACCAGAAATCACAATAGCTTTGTCAGGGTATTGAGTGCTTGTCTTTTCCTTTCCAATGCTTAGTGTATGTCTCTTTTCTTCTTTGCAGTGAAGAAGGATGGTTTAGACTTAGATAAAAGATACTGATTCAGATTTTATTCCCTGTTATAACACAGTCTACCAGCGTATTACCTCAAATATATTATTCCTTTCACATTATTTTCACAGTAACTCTTGGGAAACTCCAGATTGACACTAATGGAGAAAAGAAACATATTTATGATTTGTTCCTGCATTTTGCTTTTTAAAAAGATGATGCAACTGTAATCTGGATGAAGTGCTTTGTTAAGGAAAGTATAGAGACATACTCTATCACAGCAATCACATCTCCAGGAAGGTATACCTAGAGGAAGGAAAATATACCCACTTCAGGTGAAAGATGCAGAAGGTTAGAAACAATGCTTCCAAAGTAGTAATGGTTCCAAAGAAGTAAGAAATAAGAATCAAAACCTAAATAAATGAAAATAGTAGCACATAAAAGAATAGAGAAATGACTAATGTGAGAAGTGAAGGCAAACTTGAAGAGATGCACAACCATGTAGCCACTATCATGCCAAATGTGGAAATTCAAGTGTCCCATTTGTACATGTCAATATTAATATAAATAAAACGTCCTTAACTGTCTCTCATTTTTCTTCTGCCATCCATAAATCTGTCAGGTGTCTGTAACCACCTACTTAGATTATATTCCTCCTAACCCTGCTGAGCTAATTCTTTCACCTAAAGTCTGCAAAGGAGTGACTAATTGTGCCTATTTCTTTCATGGTCCTTGTCATGTTTGAAACATTACACAAATGTTAATTAATTAGAAAATATACAGAACTGTGAATCTGCAAATCAGCCATCTGAGCTGTGTTAAATTTTTTGTTAATTAAAGTTTCATAGTTAAAAACAATCTAATGAATTCTTCATTCATTCTGAAGAATGGAAAATGTCATCGCAAATAAGCAGAAAATTGATCCAGACTACTGTAAAGTTAAATGAAATAATGTAATCTAAAAATGTTTCAAGTTTCCCACCCTATCTGATCATTCTATTTTTCTAGCTGCTATTTCTGTTTCACATTCCCTTGTGATATGACAGTGCAAGCTATAAATGTTGTACAAATGTTGTATTTACCTCTGTAGCATATTTTTAAGTGAAGAAATATCAGTTACTCATCCATAAAATGACTCTGAGATATGGTGAAACTAAGAACGCAAAATACCTCACTAAACTTTAAAGGATTTACTCTTCCAAGAAAAGATTTCCCTGTGATTTAAAAAATAAATCAGTATCTGCTCAGAAAGACTTTCACTGTATACCTCAAACAGTTATACTTCACATCCAGTTGTTCTCACTGACGAGAATTTCTATCTTTTACCTTTCTTCTGGGACTGAAAGCTTCCTTTTCCATGGGTGCAGACAGTCTAGATCTTTGAGCTGAATGAAGAGTGTACAATGCAAGAAGAATAAAAAATCCTATTAACTATGAAACATCTCAGAATAAGCAAGATTATTTTTGGTGGGGACTTCTGGCAACTGATGAAGACTGTTGAGAGATATATTCTGCAAAAGTCAATGTTAAGAAACTTTCCAGAATAGCTCATGTTTCTTCTCCCACCTTCCTATATCTATTTTCATCTATAGGTATCAGGAGAACATTTCTATTGATCCAGGCATACTTTTCTTTTTCTTTGATGAGACGTTAAGAATTTAGAACTTTCCCTTTGACCTTTAAATCATACTCCTGATATTTTCTAGTCTTTTTGTTTTCAGCTTTATTTATTTATTTTAAAACACTGTAATTTTAAGCTAGTTTAGGTGAGGTGTAGAACTATTCTTTCAGGCAACATATTCATGTTCAGACTTTCACAAAACAGGCTATTCCTTCTAGTCAGAAGGAATTTTAAAGACAGGGAGTGGATATCTACTTGTCAGGCTCTGTTGTGAAAGAGAACTGAAATAGCTTTTGCTACAGGATTCCATCTCTGCACAGAGTAAAGCAAAAGACCCCCAAGCTACCTACGGTACAGGAGCAGCTAAGATTCTTGTCAAGTCATCTAGGATTAAGTTTTCCCACTTTATACTTTTCTTTGGAGGCATTGCTTCCAACTTTGTAATCAATAACATAACTCTGTACTGCAAGGGAAAGTATGAGTTTTATTTTAAGCTAGAGGGCTTAAACTAGACTGACAGGCACTAAATCTGTTTCTTGTACATATACAGCAAATAAATAAACTACCTGTGCAAAAAACCTATTTTGCAGTATTGCAAAACAAGAACAGATAGAAAGACTTTAGATGCACATGTTTGGAAGCTGCAGTGAATGGAGCAGGGGATGCTATGAAGTGCGAAGTGGAAGGGGTGTTTTCAGTGGGAATGTGTGAAGCAGAAAGATGTTTGGGAATGCTCACAGCCAGAGAACTAGTTCTCAATAAGGCAATCCAATCTAAAAACAACTATGATGTTTAACATATTATATATTTAACATTAATGAAACATAGCGTGTAAAAGTGATTAATAGACTATCAAGAGAGCCATGTTACATGTCTATCAAAACTGGAAGTACAAGTATCAAAACTAGAAGAGTCATTCCTGAGCGATATCAGCATGCCTTCATTGAGTTGAATTTCACTGGTTCATCATGAGTGCTCAATAGTGACATATCCATTATCAAGCAGTTCTTCCATTACCTTACTACTTCTCAGTTCTTGTTTGTCACCATTCACAGTTTTTATTTCCAAGATATCTAAAATCCCCTCTGTGGCATGGAATGAATTGCTGCTTGTACTTTTTTTTCTTATTCTGTTAATTCCCAAGAAGTAGGTACAGTAACAGGCAAATTGCTTTCCTCTGCTATGTACACAATCTCATTCATTTTTGCATATGTACTTTCATCATTATGTACTTTCTATTTCAAATAAGTAATAACTGTAGACCTATTAAAATGCTGCTTCATTTAAGGTTGTGACAGGTAACACTTGTTATTACTAACTCTGAGTTCTTCCTCAGAACTGTCAGACACCTTCATCTCCCACTCAGTGCAACAGGATTGGCAAACTGTCATGGTTTTATGATTTTTGGTTATCGGTATTCCACATCATAACATCATGTAGTGTACTGGGATTTAGAGAGTTAATGCTCCAGTCCTGGGCATCTGTCTGGAAGAGAAGAACTACATACCCTAGAAAAGTTTGCATTCAGAGAGGGAATAAAAGCTTTCGTAGATCACCTGATCTTCCCTTTGTCTGCTCTCCTTCCCGCTGCTTGTCCTGATTGCACACATCACATCAGCATTAGTGTAAGGCCTTCAGCTTTCAGATACTCTCTCATTATATTTGATTTATTAGCTTCAATTCTAATTATATTGTTATCTTGCATTCCGATACCATTTTTAGTAAATTAGTTTGTTTCTCCCCAGATCATTGCCACGGCTTTTAATTATTCAGGGTCCCTTTTTCCCTTTTCCAGAGGCACTGATCTGCGCATCCCTCCACTCTGCTAGTCACAGAACTGGGCTGAACCAGCCCATAAACCATTGACACAAACATAATGCATCTCCTAAAAAGACTTGCATTGAATCTTGCAAAAAAAGACAACAGTCAAGTCCATGAAATTTTAGCAGTGTACCAGTGTCAAATTACTTGACGATTTTGTGCAAATCCTTATTCAACCTAGCAGTTGAACCTGAAGGACTAAACACTGGTCTTCTCAGGAGCTTTCTGGATTTCCTAGCTTTCAGTTATATCCATGATGCAGTGAAATAGAAGCTCAGGGCCAGCCCTTCACAAGATGTGTCATAATGGCATGGATATTTTTGAAGATAGCCTGGAATAATTTTTTCATAGCCTGAGTAACAAGAAGAGAAAATAAAATTGCACGTGAAGTGTGTTTTCACTGTTTTATTTCCATTCTTTCACCCACTCCACTTCCTTTCAAGTACTCTGTTAAAGATTCAAAACAAAAAGTACATTTGGAACATAAATGAATGTGCAGAAAGTCAACTTCTCCTCAGAATAAGCTTTCCCTTAAATTCACCAGTTCAAAGAAATCTTAAACAATTGTATAAGAATAAAACCTCACCACTCAAACACACATTTTTAGCTGTATTCACGATATTGCTTTGTCAAAAAGACTTCTGCAACTTGTTAACAAAATCTACAATATGTGTATTAATTCTACCCCATACTACAACAGCTGACTGAAAACTCCATATTTGGTGCCTTTGGGAAGGCATCATATTTGTGTAGTTAGAGATCTTGGGTAAAGAACATGTGCTCTAATGAGCTGTGTACTTAAGGTCTGAGAAGTCAATGAGAAGCTGTAACACAAATAGCTGCCTTATAACCAACTCCCTGCATGCAAGTGATTGTGCTGGAATGCACTGGGATATTCAGCGCTGAGCTTAGATGCATGTCTTTAAAGAGATAAAATCCTAACCTGTCAGAAGAAGACATATTTTTGTTTGGTACACAAAACCACAGGCAACACAGACTGAACAGATAAGATCTGCAGTGTGCTCTGAGAATTCGTCTGGTATTTGTCTGATGCTTTATAGATGTGGAGTTTCCAGCATCAGAAAAAATGTAAGACTTACTCATAATCTATATTTATTTTTCAATTTCTATGATATTATTTAAGGAATTTTATTACTGTATTTTCTGTTGTGCACTTCTTAATGAAATCCAGAGAAGATATTGCAATCTCTACTTCACAGTGCAGAGCTTCCTCTTGGTGATCCATTTGCCTTCTGTGACATGAAGACGTGCAGACTAGAACATCTGAATCACTGCAGTTCACAGACGAATCAGCAACATGCACTTAGCCAGGAAAGCTGGACACAGGCAGGTACAACTAATAGGATTGCTCCAAAAATAATGCTTCCTATTTTTTTATGTTGGCCTACGATATTATGCTTAAAAAACAGAGAGAGCATTTTATTTCCACCAATTTTACTTTCTTTTAAATAGTGATGCTTTACAGAAATGAAAAGCTCTTCATAAGTCATTAAAAAGCTGCCATTATTAGGAACACTGTGGGAATGGAAATTATTGACTTCAATTCATTTCTAATAAATCAATATTATAAAAGATATTATCATGGTTGGCACTAATTAATACTTACTTTTACCATCTTCCCAGAAAATCAACATAATGAACGACTGAATTAATTTACTTTTTCATAAATTACACTTCCCTTAACTCTAAGATGAATAGTATAAAACTGTGGTGATGAGACACACACTCTAAAATTATAGTAAATAAATTAAATTTAAAGTATCCTAAAGATCTTGAAAGCTTTTTAAATAAACAAGCAAACCGCAAAGGATCTGCACTCATTTAAATAATTTTGTAAAATATAAGTCTTCTCAATGATTGTTTTATATTATGGTTTTGGGTGATAACTTTCAATAATTTTCACAAGGAAATTTCTACTCTCTTATTAACAGCTGAAGATACTTATAGAAATTTTCAGAGAAGGTGAAAAAAGTAGGAGAAAAGAAAGTGAAACTGATAGATCAAGACAACAAACTGAAAGAAAAGAGAGAAAAGAAATTAATACTTGTCATCAAAATTAAGTTGATCCACATTTTGTGTAAAGCCTGTTCCTTCATCACAAAAGTGTCAAAGAGTTTTTAAGAATCTGTGTTTGCTCCAGCATAGAGTAGAAAAAAAACAATTGACTTAGATAAACTGTGTGCTTGAGGAAAGGCATTTCCTGGAAAAAAACAATTGACTTAGATAAACTGTGTGCATGAGGAAAGGCATTTCCTGACCAATGCCTAGAATCAGCCATGCTAGAATCATAGAATCATCATAGGACCACATATTCTTTGAGTTGGAAGGGGCCATGAAAGGTTTTCTAGTCCATCTCTACTGCAAAGTACAGGGACAACTACAGCTAGATCAGGTTGTTCAGAACCCCATCCAGCCTGATTTAGAATGTCTCTGGGGACAGGGCATCCACCACATCTTTGGGCAATCTGAACCTGTGCTTTTTTACCCTTATTGTAAAAAACTGTTTCCTTGTATCCAGTCTAAATCTCTTCTCTTAGTTTAAAACCATTTCCATTGCCGTATCACAACAGACCTGCTAAAGAGTCTGTCCCCTTCTTTCTTATAACTCCCCATTAGATACTTAAAGGTTGTTCCCAGATCTCCCTGGAGCTGTCTCTTTTCCAGGCCTAAGAGCCCCATCGGTCTCAGCCTATCATCATAGAAGAGGTGTTTCATCCCTTGGATCATTTTGGAGGCCATCCTCTGGTCTGTGTTTACTGAGGACTCCTCATCTGGTTGCGCTCCAGGTGAGATCTCACCAGAGCATAGAGGCAGGATCACCTCTTTCCCTGCTGGCCATGCTTCTGTTCATGTACCCCAGGATGTGGTTGGCTTTCTGGGCTGCAAGGGCACATTGCTGTCTCATGAGCAACTTGCCATCCAGTGGTACCTCCAAGTCCTTTTCATTAGTGCTGTCCTTTCATCTCCCAGCTTGTACTAATAGTGGAGGTTGCCATGACTCAAGTGCAAGAACATGTATGTACTTGGGTTTGTTGAACCTCATGAGGTTTCCCTGGGCCTGCTATTCAAGCCTGTATAGGTCTCTCTGGATGGCATCCTGTCCCTCGGGTCTGCTGACTGCACCACACAGCTTAGTGTCATCAACTAACTTGCTGAGGATGCACTCAATCCCTGTGTTGATGTCACCGATGATGATATTAAAAAGTGTCAGTACAAGCATCCAAGTATTGACCCTTGTGGGACACCAGGTCAGAAACAGGAAGAGGATTAATGTATTTTTGCTGTTCATGGAACTTTCATGTCTGAAGGGTCTCAACTAATCACTGCAGCATCTTTCATTAGTCATTGACTTCCCCTTCCTGCAACCCTGAGAAAAGATGAGGAGGATCTCGTTTTCTGTTTATATGGGAGCCTCAGAAGTTTCATAGCTAATTAATATATCTATTCTTCCTGCTTGCTATGTAAAATTCACCTTTCACGGTAAAACTAACTGCACTAGTGACAGAACGAGTCTAATATGAACATTTAACTTTAGCCCAATTATTTCCTGCATATAAGGATGTGATTTCATAATAGCAAGATAGCATAAGAGTATACATTGAAAAGCCCTTATCATATACCATGTATCAAGATTAATTATTTCACTTAGCCTAAAGCCCATCAGGTTAGTATTTGAGTATATGAGGTCCCTTCCAACCCCTACAATTCTGTGATTCTGTGATTCTGTGATTTGCTATCATTTAATTATCTTTAGTTATCTTTTAATTATTGTTTCCCTACTATTGATAATATTTGTAGCTACTCCCATGAACTTTTTTTCTTTACAAAGGGCACATGCTGCTTTTAAGCTCAGCACAGTTTGTGCCGTAGTTTTGTAAATGCCACCTACATTAAAAATCTATCTATCTATATATATTTAAAATCATAGATGCCATCATGGTAGAATACCATCAGCACAGTATCTGATTGGAGTAAACAGAGCTTTTAATTATTTTATAAGAACTGCGATAATCCGAAATGTTTCTCTGATAATTACTTTTCCTTTCACATGTTTTTTCATGCATTAAGCATAATATCGGTATATGAAACAGTGGGGATTGACCTTTCACAATTCTAGTCATTTCCTCTCTGCTTGATATGAGATATTATGATTCCTTCTATACCTTCTATAAGAGGAAACCACAAACATGCTGGAAGAATGGAGGATGTTTTGCCTCAGCTCAGCTTCATTTTTATTCAAAAAAAAAAAAAAAAAAAACCCATTGAAAATTAACAAAATTCAAAGTCTGATTTGATAGGAAATCACATGAGATGGTTGCTTGGGCATTATGTGTAAAATTTTATCAATCTCTGCTACAGAAGGTGCATAAATTAGAAGAGATAAGGGAGAGTTGGACTACGGTACCAATTTTTTAACTCTGGTGATTATTCAGTGTGAGTGAATTATGCTAAAAACCAACTGCAAGGAAACTCAGTGTCATGCTTCACTGAATCTGTTAAAAGTTCACTGTGTAGTGTGTTGTCTGTTTAATTCTAGAATGTTAGAATTTAGCAAGAATGGTTTTCTTCACATACTAAAGGGAATAAAGTACAATAAATAACTGAACAGTAATAACAATATAACAAAAATCTAGCACCTCTCCCAGTAACTCTATATGAAGCTCAGCTAGAGCTTGGAGCTTTGTTGAAGATTTAAATGCAGAAAGTGCATTTGCCTAATAAATGATAACTATCAGTACTATGAAAAATATCAACAATAATCTCATAACTAGCTCCCACTTCAACTACCAATTTCTTGTATCAAATCTGAAGACAGCTAAGGAGACCTGAAGTTGAAGGGACTCAAGAAGTTATGAGAGATAGGCTGCTACAGCTTTGTTTGCCCAGATGTATACCATTCACATGCTTGGATAGCACATCAAATCAAGCCCATCAAAAGAGAGATGTGCTCATTTATCTAGGGTTCCTAGATATTAGATACTTTGCTGACAAGTACTAGCACCAGCAAAGTAGTCACATAAATTCTCTGCTGACTGCTCTGATGCCAGTCACATACATAAAACAACAACCACCTCACTGAATATTCACACAGTTTGTAAAACAGACAACAGATTTACTTTGTTTTTTGATTTAGAAAAGTAATTTGAACTCAAATTTTCTGACCAAAAAGTGCATGTAATGATAAAGGATATCTTACCACGAGGGCATTCTTCTGCTTTCCTGTTCAAAAGATTTAAATGTCCCTTTGTCTATAGGCAGCCTCTTTTCTCTCTGACTACTTTTGAGCATTTAATGACTTGTTCATCACTAAGAATCTTCAGAGCAGCTCCTGTTCCAAGAGCCCTGAATCTGTTGAACATTTTTTTTCCCCACTCCCTGCAGAGACAGCCTAGAAAGACTAACTTTGGCCTTAGAGCCATATGTCCTATATAGCCACCTCACAGTATGATGCTTGACATATTGGAGTCTGCATGTTGAACTAATTCTACACTTCTTCCTAAGAAGTATTTTTAATTCTTTTTCTGCAGAGACTGTGCAGAGAAATAATCTCAATTTTTCTATTAAAAGGAGGAAAATGCTGTTAAAGGGAGCACTGAACAGTATTAAGTAAAAAAAATTCTACTTATCCTAGACATTGCTTTGGGTAGCATTTGACATCAAAACATGAGGAAAATATTGTAATTCGGAATGTTTTCACTTGTCTGTCTAATAATAATTGCATGCAAAATTCTGTGCTGCAGTAGCACTGCTTTTTGTCAATTAGTGTAAGATGAAAATGCTTGTTGAATCCAATTCAGCATGGATCTATGCTAATTTCATGGTATGTTTTCAGATTATATCCTTCAATTTGACAGATTTTGTGAAATGTTATAAGGCAACATCTGATTCACTTAGTTAGAGATGCTGCCTAATGAGAAAAATAATCAGCCCAGGTATCCTTTGCTTTTAAATATCAGTTCCCATTAGAGACATTTCTGCAAATCCTTAATGCTCTTCAGTTTGCTAAGTGGAGGTTTTCTGACTGAAAAAACGTTTCTAATTCACACGTCATAATTTAACTGAAAAAGAGTAGCTTTCCCCAGTGCATGTATTTCCCTCTCTACATTTTGTTTATGGCTTTTTCTTTTGCTGTTCAAATTTAAGCGAAGTTTTTCTCTCCTGACAGCAATTACTTGCATTTAGTTTATGCCACAGTAGAAGTACAATCAATCTACAACCTGTGATGATACAGCCATTGCCATGACAATACATTATCACACTTGCTTTGTAGAATGAGAAGTCATGTTTTAAGCCAGAATATTCTTCAATAATATTTAGCAACTGTAACTTTTACAGAAATGTACTGATATTAAATAACCAATCATTATAGCATTCATGATTGATAGAGTGGTATTATCTACCTTATTTTACAGAGGTCTTCCAGTATCAGCCATTCATCAGGAGAACTGGTTTAAAAGCTATAGACTCCTACCTCCTAAATTCATGCTAAAGATATTCTTTTCCTCATTTCACTATTTTCAATATATTTATAATAGTTGTCATGGTTTTGTGATTTTTGGCTTTCGGTATTCCACATCATAACATCATGTGGGGCACTGGGACTTTAACTGTCAATGCTCAATTCCTGGGTACCTGCCCTGAAGAGAAGAAGAACTACATTCCCCAGGGGACCTTGCGGTCAAGGAGAGGAGGTTTAATTCCTGGCAAGGTCACCTGATATGCCTTTCTCGCCTGCCCTTCGTCATGGGCGCTGCTCCCGTCTCCCTGCTGCTCAACTGGACTGCGCATCTCACCTCAGCGTTGTGGTGAGGCCTATCCACCTTTCGGACATTCTCTCTCTCTCATTATATTTGATTTATTAGCTTCAATTCTGATTATATTGTATTATAGTGTGTTATCTTGCATTCCGATAATATACTTAGTAAATTAGTTTGTTTCTCCTCAGATCGGTGCCGCTGTTTTAATTATTTTGGGGTCCCCTGTTTCCTTTTTTTCCGTAGGCGTGGATCTGCAGATCCCTCCGCCCCGCTCGTCACGGAACTGGGCCGAACCAGCCCTTAAACCGTTGACAATAGTAAATGTTGAAAACCTGTAACTAGATTAGTCTAAGGTTTCGAGGACAAATTGCTGCGCTATCTTTTTAAACAAAGGGAAAACTAGAAAACTGCTTGAATGAAATCTTTGTGGAAACTAGATGAATTAAAATTCCTTTATACCAAATATGAGTACTTAACTACAAAATAAATAAATAAATAAATAAATCAGTAATGGTATAGGAGGAACTAGAAAATACAAAGCTTGTGGTGCTTGAGTCTCTCAGAGCAACATTAGATTAAGACAATTGAACATAACTGCTGTCGTATGAGGAGAAAATATAAAAACATTCCAGAATTTATCAAGGTGCTTCACAAAGTCCATCTTTAATTAATTAATTTATGAGTTCTTATTAAGGTTTTAATTAACAAGGTCCCAAAAAATGATTACAATTAACTTTTCTTTATTTATAGAAGTAAACTTTTAGGATGGATTATTTGGAGAAGTTGCACTACTACAAGAATTGTATTAAAAAACACCTCATTCATGGTTCCTTAATGGAATTCTTAACATCTGCCAGAAATAATTTTTTATTTAACTGGCATTCCTTATAAACTTCTGAAAATAATCTCAAGTGTTCTTCAGAAAGCTCTGTAGCAGTTTACAAATTTCATTACCATTGCTTCATAAAATGTCAAAAGGAGCAAATGCACCAAACTTATCATAATGGAGATTATTTACATAGTATTATTGATGACAAGTTCCTGTGACAAAATTGAATCATTTATCTTTGTTTAAACCAGATGCACATGCAGAGATGTAAGAACTACTTTGGTTTTCTATGTGTGTTCTTGTAAACTGAATCATTGCCTTGCTTGTTAAATATGGTTTTCAGAAAACAATATTGTGTAAAAGGACTACATTAACAGAACAATTAAAAAATGACTCAGAGGCTTTAAAATGGCTTGTATTGCCTTATAATTCAATATAATGCAGATTAATGAAAGGTATAAATTCTAATCCAAGCAGCCCAAGCATTTAACACACTCTGAAGAACAATTCTTTACTTATTTCTTCTCTTCCTCTATTCTCTCTCTTTTTTAAAACTTGCTTTATTATTATTATTTTATTATTATTGTCATTATTTTTAATCTATGAAGATCCTGTCACACGAGATTTTTCTTCTAGAGCCCATCCAACCTCTGGACTGTTAAGACCCATTTATAGGGACTTCAGTATGCGAATTTTCAGCTGCTCATTCTGCAGGAGGTTTTCTCTTCCCTTCAGTTTACAAATCAAGCAAAGAACAGACTGACATATAAGACTTGGCTAACCATGAACACCATAGACACTCTTAGTATCTAGAAAGATGATTATCTAGTTGTCCAGGGGAAGACCAATCCCGCTGTAATTTAATCATTTACTTGAGGTGCCAAATTTAAGAACCTTATCATTAGAAGGTATCCTGTCATCACCAAAGCTCTCTTCATGACTTGTCTACATCCAGTTTGAGAAAGATTCATCCTCTTAAAAGGACTTTCTTCATTATTGTAGAAAAAAAAGTAGTTTACTAAATTATATGTCTGGTATGAGTACTCAGTGTACACACAGGGATAAACTCAGGAATTATGCCATCTTTTTTATTGATCTGTAATGCTTTCTCCATGAACAGATACCTCTTTTGCAGAACTTTTCATGTGAATATATAGCAGAAAAAGTGTCAGTATATCTGCACAATCTTAGAAAACTTTGGCAGTCTTGAACAATTTGAAGTAAGCATGTTAGGAAAAGTGATTGTGTTTCTGCATTGTTTCAGAACATTATGATTTGGGAAGTGAAGGAAAACTGTAAATACAATGCATTTAGAAGCAATACAGTTTAGAATTATAGAAAGCAATCTTAAACTCCTTTACATAGGCACACAAAGGAAAAAATTGCTAAAAAGGAGAATGAATATTTATAACTAAAAGATATGGTAGAAGAGAAGAGATGTTAAGAATATTGATATATGGTAAACAGCAGAATAGTATGTATTAGTTCAAGATAAAAACTGTTGTTTTCTGTCTTCAATCAGTGTGAATACTTGCTATCAGCACAAGATACTGTATGGGAAAAAATCGTCTATTTACTAATGTTAGGTCTTTCAGAAAGGGAAAACCCACTAGAATGGAAAATCAAACAAAGGACACACACTTAGGAAATGGGAAGATTTCAGGTTGTACTGCTTTCTACTTCATTGAACTCTATGGTGCGAAGCTTAGATCTCCAACAAAGGATCAAATTAACAAAACGAGAAAGAAATTATTAATGAATAAATACTTCATTTCTCTAAAGCTTCCTCCTTTTCTCCATCAGAACATTCTATTTAGAGTATATTGCATGTAGGAAATAAGACTAAGAAGATAAAGAACAATCAGAGAGATTATCTGATATGTTAAAATAAATATTTTGCAGCGAGTATTCCACATTCTGTATCTGTATGGAGACTTTTATTCTGAGAAATACTGAAAGGTGACATTCTGTTAGTTGCTTCAGAACATAAATATTTTGGGTGAGTTAAGTGTTGGTAGATACAGTGACTGGGATTGTAGACCAACATATTGCTCTTGTAGAACTGATCTTGCTGAAGAATTTCATGTACAAAGACCATTTTAATGGCTAACGATGACATTGATCAGTGAAACAGGTTATTACTATTTTGCAATAATAAAAAATCCTCACAAAAAAAAAAAGAAAAATAGTGTAATGAAATGTGTCTCTATGCTCCTGTCTTCTGTTAGTATCAGAGAACAGTGAAAGAAACTGTAAAAGGGATTCAACACGTGGATAAATGAGAACTAAGAGAACTCCAAAGAGACTTAAGAGATGAGAGAATGTAACGTAGATGTGATTTAAGAGTCAATGCAAATACTGAAAGCATTAGAAAAACAAAAGATATTAAAAAAGAAAAAAAAATATTCCATGAATGCTAGTGGAAAACTTCCTTACAGTAAGCCTTCTTACTTTGTTCAATATTAAGTCTGGAAAATTTAAGTAAAAATGTTAGTGCTTTTTCAACAAAACTGCACTCAAAATAAATAAATATTAAGTAAAAGAAAGGAAGAATATTGCATTATGAATAATAATTATGCATTTATTTACATTTTCAGTATCCAATTGAGCAAATTTTCAGATTTTATTAAGCTTTTGGCCATTTTTTTTTTATTCTTTATTTTTATTACAGGCAGTATTTTAGTATAACGTGAAAGTAACGTCAGTTGTGTTACCAGCTAACTGACTATGTCAACAATTTACAGTTGGACAGTAGCATATAGTGAATTCTGTAGCTAGATCTTCTGTAGCAGTATGTGTCTAATGAATTACTGTACATCAGCTGCAACAATTCACACTTAAGATACAAGGCAGTACTCACTTAGAAAAAACACTTAGAAAGATGCCAATTAATTCCTACACAGTCATGAGACCGAATATATCTTTAGGATGCATGGGAAAAAGTATTTAAAAGAAACACAGGGATTGCTTTAGAAATCGGGGTCTTACACACATAAAGCAAGAGTAGGTCTTAGAAATATTTCCAAAATTTAACTTCATATCTTACAATTGAAAATACTGAAAAGTTGAAAAAAATTGAAAATATTGAAAAAGGCAGATTATACCTTTATGATTCATCAGGAGTGAAAATTCAGTTCACAATAATTACGCTAACTGTATTGGAATTATCACTTATAAAAAGTAGGCAGACTCTTGTGGTAGAGTGGTGCAGAGAAAACAGCTCCACTTCTGCCTTTGCTCCTACTAGTTGCCCAGGATAAGGAGGAGGATCCTTGCTGGTTTGCTCAGAGTATCACATATGTCATCAGGAGTATGATGAGCAACAGCCATGTAGGAAGACAGCATAGTGAGATATTAAAAGAATGAGGTGAAGGGCTTTCTCTTCCTTTAACATGCAAAGAAGAAAAAAGATGCGAGTACTCCAGAGTCTGCCCGGGGCTATGGAGCTGTAATAAGCCAGCGCATGCTCATATCAACACTCTTCAGTTACCACTGAAAATATTTTTCTGTATAGTATAAGAAAGTGATTGTGCAAAGGCTTTCATTTTACCATTTAGACTACAAAGAAAGAGTAATGCCAGTTATGTGTTGAAAGGAGAACAAGTTGCCAGTCTAGTAAAGGATGAGAGAGCTGATCTTGTACAAGTCACTGAAGGTCATTAAAGCACTTCTGTTCAAACACACTTAAAAATGTAAAGTCCTGTACAGATAATTTCTGATGCAGGTACCTTTACATAAATTCTACTTTATTTCAGTGGTTGCTGTTGCCCAAGCATAGCTTTTAAAGAAGGCTGATTATACCTTAAAAAAAAGGGTTATATTGAGTCTGACTGATAATTGAACATCACAGTTTGGGTCATGTTAACTATGGTTTTGTAAAAGAAAAAAAAATCAAATTTCATCCCTTAATTTGATGAAGACGCATTTTCTGAAATTAAAGCAGGATGTTGAGATGCTTGGAAGACTTAAGTCCATTGAGTTGAATTCTAGATCTGACCTGGCAAATATTTGTAGTACAGGTATATGTTAAAAATTGTCATTTAAAAAGTAGCTATGGATAAGGCACTCAATGAGTATAAGAAACAACCAGATATGTACAACTGTTGCAATCTGGAAGAGGGCCTAACATTGAAAAATGTCTTGAGATGTGCAGATCCTTCTCCTTTTCTGTGTTATCACAGGTAATATTGATATTGCTTCCATGTAATATTTGTTTATGACTTTATCTTATTTAGTTCTTTGTCAGAATGAAACAATTTCATTTACTTGCATAAACATTAAGATGTTATCAAGAGCTGACAAAACCAGTAACAGAAAAAAAGGTCAAGAGGTGTTTTTAATTGAATTAGAACACAGGACAGAAAAAAGAAAAAAAAGATCTGCAAGACAAGTTTGCTTCTAAGTTCATTTCTTCAGTTTTATTTGGGTGTTTTTGTTTAATGTAACACTCTAGCACATAATCCAATAAAAACTACTTGTGTCAGATATCAACTTTCACTTTCACACTTAATTAAAAAAACAAAGTTTTATATATATATATATATATATAAAACTTTGTTTTTTTAATGTTAAATGTAAATGTTTTTAATGTAAAGTTTTATATATATATATATATATATATATATATATATATATATATATATATATATAACTTTGTTTTTTTATATATATACATATTTCAGGGGGGAGGGGGTAATGATTCCCAGATTTGAGCTTCAATTCATATGTCAACAAATCTATCAAGTAACAATTGCTTTCTTGGACATAATAGATGTGGAACCGTTCATTTCTTTTAGTATCTTTTTCCTATGATGATGCTAAAACTTGCTTAGTTGTTTCAGGAAGAAATGAATGGTTCCCCCAAGGCAGAGACAATCTGTGAATTTAGCTTTGCATTTCACCACAAATCCAATTATTATAACAAGTCTGCTACTAGCGTAATAGTTAAATACCCATCAATGTTTCTATTATAACTCTTTCAGTGGGCTATTATAACACAAATTAAAAAACAAAACAAAACAAAACAAAAAAAAAACTGCATGGTAAATCTTGCCGTATATGATTTTAAGTCCAGAATACATTAAAGAACAAATCAAAATAATAAAGTTGTGAAGACACTTCACCTCCTCCTACTTTATAAATAATTTCACTGTTGATTTTTAAATTATTAAGAGGAAAAGAAAATCAAAATCAAAATGTGAAAATGAGCATGTAAACCCTTATTCATCTTCTATAAAATTAGCAATAAATGTTGAGAAACAACTGGACTGAGAAGAAATCTATCTAATGCTTTAGTGTCTCTTGAATTAGGCTGTTCAGCTAATACATATTTGTTGTTACCACATCTATGTAATGATAAATGATAAAGAGTGAAAAGACAACAAAAATGAATCAAAAGCCTAATTGAGACTTTCTAAAGTCATAATATGAAGCTGTGCATGGTAGACCTGTAAGCAGAATTGTAGTGTGAACATTACCAGCGACACATCCAGCAAGAACCCTGAGTCCCTGATGCCTTTTTTACAAACAATTGCACCATAACAAATCACACTATGACTTTGCTTATGAATCATAAATTAAAGTCCATGCATTTTACTTTCCTGTAGTGCTGTAAACTGCAAAATACAGCACTCATCAAGCAACTCAGCTGTGTAGTTCTGGGCATGGAGAAGTCAATAGCTAAGAAAGGGATAGGAGCAGTCGCAGATTTGGTTTCAAAATATAGCCGAGAGCAACCTATTCTAAAATATATCACTTACTGAAACAGTGCACTGGGGAACACTGGAATGAAATATATTACGTTAGGATGCTGGAAAAAAGGTTTTCAGAAAGCTTTGATTTTCAGATTTTTTTCTTTTTTTTTTTTTTTTTTTGTGGTTGGATGGCTTTTGTTTCTTTTCAAAGCATTATTAGTCTTTTGTTTTGTTGACTCTTTCAAAATTACTTCAAGAAACTATCAGAGGATTTACAGTTGCAAAGGATTACTGGGTTTGCATGAATAGCTCAATAGCATGTGTATAATTTGCCTTACTTTGAGTTTATTTCCTCTGCTGTTGCTCTGTGGTTTTAGAATTTGCCATAATCTTTTACAGTACAGACTGTACTCAAATAATTAAATATATAATCAACAGACTTTAACTCCAGAATGACCTTTTATGGGTCCCTAATTAGAGAACTAATTGCTGCTAACCTAAGTACAATACCTGCACTCCCCTACTTAACCTTTTCAAGTCTTAAAATAGATCATTTAAACTTGTCTTTGTGGTAGTTGTTTTCTTACTTTTTGCTTGATTTCTAGTTCTAAATTTTGTACATCATTCCTTTCTGAGGTTCGTTACCTTCTTGATAGTGTTTGCCACGTCCTACATGGGGAATGAAATTTGCAAATCCTCCCAGATTAAAGTGAAATGACACTCAAGGTTATTCCTCCTTTTCAAGAGGAAAACATCAACTTTAATAGGATATTTCTTCAAAACTGTTATCCTATATGCTTTGGTCCTCTCACAATTATATCTAGCTAAGCTGTGCAGGTTTATACGGTATTCAAGTAAGCCTTTCTTAAGAGAAAAAAGAGAGTGAGAGAGACGACCAGTACTGGAGCCAGCACTAGGGATATTCCTTATAGTTACACACACACATACATGCACATACACTAAAAAAAAAAAAAAAAAAAAAAAGGGAGGGGAAGGGGAAGGGAGGGGGAGAGGGGAAAGGAGAGGGAGGGGAAGAGGAAGAGGGGGAGGGGGAGCCCTAGCCAGTACGGGATCATGAAGGGCAGGTCCTGCTTGACCAATCTGATCTCCTCCTGAGATTGAGTGACGCACCTGGTGGATGAAGGAAAGGCTTCAGCAAAGCTTTCAACACTGCCTCCCACAGCATTTTCCTGCAGAAGCTGTTAGCCCGTGGCTTGGACAGGTACACTCTTTACTGGATAAAGAACTGGCTGGAGGGCAAAGGCCCAGAGAGTGGTGGTGAATGAAGTTAAATCCAGCTGGCAATCAATCATGAGTGGTATTCTTTAGGGGTTGGTGCTGGCACCTGTCCTCTTCAATATCTTTATTGATGACCTGGATGAGGGCACTGAGTAAGTTTGCAGATAACTCCAAGTGAGCAGGAAGTGTTGATCTGCCTTGGAGTAGCAAGGCATAACAGAGAGATGAATCAATGGGCTGAAGCCAATGGGATGATGTTCAACAGGACAAATAATGGGTCCTGAATGTTGGTCACAGCAACCCCAAGCAATACTACTGGCTTGGGGAAAGTGGCTGGAAGACTGTGTAGAGGAAACAGGCCTGGAGATACTGGTCTATGCTTGGCTGAACATGAATCAGAAACGTGCCCAGATGGCCAAGAATGCCAATGGCATCCTGGTTTGTATCAGAAACACTGTTGTCAGCAAGAGCAGGGAAGTATAATTGTCCCTCTGTATCAACACTGATGAGGCTGCACTTTGAGTACTGTGAACAGTTTTGGGCTTCTCACAGCAAGAAAGACATCAAGGCCCTAGAGAGTGTTCAGACAAAGGCAACTAAGCTGGTGAGGGGTCTGGAACTTGTATGAAGTAACTGAGGGAGCTGGGATTGCTCAGTCTGGAGAAGAGGAGCCTCAGGGGAGATCTTATTGTTCTCCTCGCACTCCATCACCCCATATGGCACAGGTGGATGTGGGGGGGATATTCAAACCACCTGAAGAGAGGTTATAGTGAGCTGGGGTTTGGCCTCTTCTCTCATGTAACTAGTGATAGGACTAGAGGAAATGGCCTCAAATTGCTCCAGGGGAGATTGAGGTTGGGCATCAGGAGACACTACTTTTCTGAAAGAGTGGTCAGGCCCTGGAATGGGCTGCCCAGGGTGGTGATGGGTTCACCAAGCCTGGAGGTGTTCAAGGAACATTTAGATGTTGTGCTGAGGGACATGGTTTAGTGAGAGCTGTTGGTGATATGGTTAGACTGGATAATCTTGTAGATCTTTTCCAACCTTGGTGATTCTATGATTCTATGATTAACTGAACCAAGTTGGCATACATACTTTCGATTCTAGGAATCATAATGATTAATAACAAATGGGGATTTGACTACTTGTGTTCTACACACCATACACTTCACATTTTGTTTCTTTAAAATAATCTATTTACCCTACTCATTTTTTCCTGAGTCTGCTATAGGATATATAGAATAACCTTGCTGTGAGATGTATGTATATTAACAAGCAATATTTCATTGGTCTAATTCACAACGATAATTTCTTACTGTATATGAATCCAATCTAAATGGCATGAGAAGTTAGTAGAAATGTGTGAAAACACAGTTCTTTCCTTACAGTTTTTTTTATAAGAAGACGTACAACAGAGGCTAAATACATTTGTAATGTATGTGGTCCTTATTTTTTTGAACTTCTTTTACAAGTAATTCCTGCAAGCAATAGGAATCCCTTGTTGCTAACCTTCACGCAATCCCAGTCCGGTTAACAACACCTTACCAGCACGCCTCCCGTCTGCACCCCTACCCAGCAAAGGAACACGAAAGACGCATGCATAGGATGTAGCTCAAGTGCCGATTTATTGCTGTGCAACAGCTGTCTATATACCATGACATGCAACCACCCAGTGAACCCACGACCCATTAAGCACCTCCCAGAACCAGCCTCTGTAACTACCACCCACCTTAGCCCAAGTACCACCCACATTGAGTACCGCCCACATCCCTGTTAGTGCATTGACTCAACTTGTCAACGATACAGAAGATTTAAAATTCTGTGCAGACATTCTGAAAAGTGTCTTGCAGTGATCCACCTCTTTAAACATTTAAAACAATACATGAATTTTTAGGATTGTCTTCCATGTAGATAGAGTTTGGCTAAAATAGGAACACTAATGAGGTATGGAGTACTGTCTGACACTTCACCACACTGAGGGCCACATTCATGCACTGTTTACACAGGTATAGCCTTCTGTCTATGTGGACAAATATGTACGAACAAAATCTCTAACAAAAAGTTCTGTGAGGCTACCAAAAGGAAATGCAATACAAAAAATAATGCCTTAAATCTTGTTTCTGATATTAAAATGTCGCACCATTTCTCTGTTTAGCACTGAGAGCCCCAAACCTTCTCTAAGAAAAAATATTACATTCCTTCTTTTGAAACAATTGGAGCCACTGTAATGGAACTATTGCATTATCCTATGATAGAAGTGATTGAGACTTTCATAGACCTGACAATAAAAAGATCTCAGCAGTATTCCACATCTTGGAAAACTTTATATCTGTAGGAAACTGAATTTATGCATTTTCATTTCACGAGGATATCCTTTTCTATACTTCTACAGGAAAGTGTTATAACTGTAATGGTTTTGCCCTATTGCTCTCCTGGTGGAAATGTTTCATTTGCATTTAAAAATGAGAAATTTTGTAGTGCAGAAAGTTCAGGCTTTTTGGTCTCTCAGTACAATACCTAGTGTACTATGTAGAAAATCTGCATTCCAGTAACCATTAACTTGAAATGTACAATTTTATGTTGCTAATATAAGTATTATGGTCTGATGACCCAGAGATCTCATTTTAGTATTCTCATGAACAGAACACTGTAGAAGACTGTGAGCACTGTTCAATTGCAATTGACAGTTTACAGATAAAATGTGTGAAATTTCTTGCACTGCCAAGTTTAAATTTTTAAGACTCCTCCTAAAAAACAAGTTCAAACAGCAATCTTAAGAAGAGAATAGGTTTTGTGAACTCTGTCATTACTGCATTTTGCCTGCATGCATAGAAAATTTTATCTTATGATCCAAGTCACAATACATTTATTCTTAGATAGTTTTACATTGCCGTTAGTACCAAATATTTTCTGTTGGAATGTTTGTGCCAGCCATGGAACTGTTACAGAAACTACCTACGCTTGTATGGTTTGGAAGGAGAAGACTTTTGTCTGGGCTTGGCACATCTTTCGTCTCACAGTGTAATTGAAATATATTTCCAAGGTTTTAAGTATAGTGTGGTGATCAGTAAAGCAAAAATACAGATATTTCTGTAATGCTTAATAAAGATTATAAACCTTCCACCATTCATGATATTCGTTGACTTCTAATAGCGCTGAAATTTAACAGGTTCTTTTGAACATTACAGAACTGAAAATCTTGACACAAGCTAAAGAAAATATCTTCAGGTCATTGTAACAAACTGGATAAAAAATATTGCTTCTGATTACAAACAAGGACCTAAGAAAGATTATAAGCAAAATATAGCATCCACTAGAAAGACTCATTTTAGTATGTAAACATTATTAAGATAAAAATACAAATTTTTTAAGATAAAATTTCCGTATATTAATTCTAGAGCATTGCAGAGGAAAAAGCCCAAGTGTTCATGCACTGCCACTGTGTGCCACTACTTGCTGACTGTACCCTTACACTACTAACGTTGTCCAGAGAAGGTAGGCAAGATCACTGGTAGGGTGGCTTTACAGTGAACCATGTTAAGTGTCAACACTCTGTGACCTAAAGGCCATATTAGTGAATCTCAGCTATGCTAATTTGGTTTATTTTTGCAGAGAAAATAAAAATAAAAATGAACTTCTTTTGGGCAGTAAAGGAATGCATAACCTGAAGCCTTACAAGATAAGTTACAACAGAGAGAAGCTGTTGAGATAGTAAGAATGACTCAATGATTCATGAAGAAGTAAAGATAATACTGATCTTCATAAAAAATTAGGTACCCCTTTAATCCCTCACACACAAAAGATGTGAGCACAACTGAATTTCAGCCATTTGAAGCAATGGAGGCTGATGGTGAGCATGTGAACAGATAAGCCTGTAGCATGCTACACCTGCTATCTATAATGTATTAGCTAATGAAAAACTAGTGTGTACTGTTCAGTTATAAATATCCTGGTAGCAAAATAACTTTTCACAAAGTAATAATAAAATATCAAAACAAATATGTTTATGATGGAGGTTTATGCTGTGTTCCTATATAAGACAAAAGTAAATGCAATAAGACAGTTGAATATATCCCTCTTATCACTAATGTGAAACACAAACCAGGGTAATGGCCCATGGCTTTGTTCCTATCTCCTTCTTTAACAGGCCATATAGACATAGCATAGGTTGTAGCCGAGTATGAAAGCTTATGAGAGAGCTAGAAGTAACCTGAGGTCTTTCCATTTCTTTGTGGTATTGTAGCAACTAGTGATCTTCCACCTTGAGAAGCCTTTGTGATTTTTGATTTGACCATGAAGTTTTTCAACGAAAGTTGAAAACTATGCCTTCGTATCTTGTCATTTATATCTTCACAGAGGAGGAATTTTATCAGTTGACAATGCTATTCTTATAAGCTATTCCCCTGGAGTATATCTAAGTCTTCATGAAGCTTGAAGAATCACTTGTATGTTCTTTGCTTTTCATTTCAGAGGGTGATTTATAAAAAATATGCTTATGATTGCCTAGATTTTGCCTGTCCTGGTTTAAGTAAGAAATGATGAACAACCACTGTCCTGATAAACATGAATGCAGATAATTTTTGATCAACTTTTTATCTCCTGTTAAACATTTGTAAAGGTAACTTAGGCTATATTAAGATATACTTACATGATATTAAAAAAAAAAAAAAGGAAAAAAAAAAAAAGAATTGAAAATTTCTGTTATTAATCATCTAGGCATTTTTATTTGTATCCTCAAAAACCTTCATCAGCATGAAGCTCGCTACGTTTTAGAATGCAAATAGGTGCAATTGCTGTTATGGAAATGATCAAATTCAGATTTGACAGCCTCAGAACTGTGAAGTAAAAATGCCTTTAAAACCTAAACCCCAAAAAACTGACAGGCAAGGCTAATCTGGAACAAGGTAAATCTATACTCACTTCAGTCAGTTTTCAATGTATAAATGAATATTATTAATGTTGATCCATCACATATTGGAGCCACGTCCTGCCATTAATGCTGTGTATCCCATCATAAGGTTTAAATATGCTTTCCTCTTTGTTTCTTTCTCCACCCAATATGTGCATATGTTATCAGTAAACTTTTGATTCAGTTTTTGTTATTGTTGAAGGGATAGGCAGAGGTAAAATATCAGGAATAATGCTCCAAACATCTTGTTTTTGTTTAGGAAAGCCAATCTGATAGGTGATCTGGTGTAATATTTGAATTTACAATACTACGATAAGTAGAACATTTACTTTGCAAAATCAGCAGATCTGTAGTGTGAGCATGTCTCCGAAATAGAATAACACCGGTTCAAGTTTCAGCACTAATCATAAGTAACATGTATCCTAAAATATTGTATTCTATTAATAGGACACATACAGTCAGATCCTGAGGATAAAAAGCATTTATCCAGTTCTTAGTCATGTGCACAGCTCATCTAAAAGTTTTGCATTTATTTTAAAGCAATCATCTAAGCTTAGAGACTTAATCATCAGGAAAAAAAAGGCACTGGAAAGGAATTGCACTCAGTGTTCCCATTTAGAAGGAATCCTAAGACTCATGAAGTACAATGGTAGTAAAAAAATAGCAACCTTATGGATATTAGTGCAAATTTTAACACAAAAAGAACATTATAAATTCAGTAATTTATGTCTTAATACATAGTATTACACAATCTTACATGTAGAAAAATCGAAGTAGTGGAACACTAATACTACATATTAAGAGTATACACAAACCTTAAAAGAATAATTCTGCTTTCATGTACTGGAAGAACTCACAGGGGCTGAAATTGTGAACTTCAGTACACAAGGTATAATACATTAGTAACTGTACAAAGAAAATAACAATAGTGACTTTAATGTGATAAGAGGCCACAGAAACTGCAAGGGAATTAAATCTGTTATAGCAATAACTTTATAGATCTCACCTAGATTGAGAAAACTTCTCCAGCAGGACATGCTATTTTTTCAGGCAACATAAATTAGTGCTTTTTGAAGATTCCAGTTAGGAAATCCTTAAAGGAGAAAAGACTCTTATTCTAAAGGAGGAGGAGACACCTAATTCAAATGTTTGAATATGTTACTCATGTACCAAAACACAACAATATACCAAAGACTTAACTTCTTTATTGACCTTAAAGGATCTAATTAGGTACAGCAAAAAGGACAAAATTGTTGCATGTGTGGAGATTGCTTAGAGATGACAAGAGAAATGAAGACCAGCTGTGAAAATACTTTAAAAATATAGTGAAGTGGAAGAGCACAAAAATCTATTTGAAGTGCAAAAATATCCTTCAAAAAAAACTAAAGTAATGCCCATAAGAAAAAATAGAAAAATTAAAATGGGAAATAAAATATAAAAGGATCAAAATCATGAGTCAAAAAGAAGAAAGAAAGGAAAAAAAAAAAAAAAAAGAGAAATCCTGCTAGGGGAAAAACATCCATCAAAAAATCCATTGATGCAAGATGCCTGACTAGGAGTCTGATTGTCAGTAGACCATGAAACAGTGAAATAAGTGAGTAAAAACTTAGGCATAGAAGGAAAAGTAGTGAATTCTTTCACATTCATGTCTACTACACTAGTATTTCTTCACATGAGGCCCATCAGAGAATGTGTCCGAAATTGCAGTGCGCACGTTTTAGCATAACTCAACAAAATGAACAGTAACAAATTGATACAGCCAGTTGTTTCTCTATCAAGAGTTGTAAATAAACTTGAGTATGAAATAGCTATGCTGTCACATTTAAGTGTACTGATAACTTTTTATTTATAACTGCCCTAGTACCATAGGATGAAAGGAAACATACGAATTTATTCTTCTTTCTTTGAACGTGAGGAGGAACTTGGTTTTTTTATTTTCATTTTTAAGACACTTTATGGATGACCTGTAAAATGCTAACCAAGAAAACAAATCAACATAGCCCAAAATGAAAGATTTCGGTGTGGTTCTAATAAGTTCTGAATAAAACCCATTTTCACAGGAGTCAAAAAAACGTGTGGACAAGAGAGACTGTGTCAAAAAGTGTAACTAAAGTGTGAAGTACTAAAGGGTACTTCACAATATTCTTCACTCAAAGGTTTAAGAGACACAAAAGTATAAATGAAGAAAAGCATTTATCTTGTAAGTTAATGATGGGCTATCAGACTTCAAATCAGGAATAGAAATAATTAGGCGGGTTTCACAGTGTAGGGAGATCACCACTGGAGATCTGCAGGGACTGGTTCTAATGTTTGTGCCCTTGAAAATACTAATAAAGTCATAAAAAGTGGAAGGCAATGAAAAAAAGTTGACAGAATATGTAGCCCACATTTGTAAAAATAAAAGCAAATATAAGTTACAGAAGAACCACATACAATTACTACAGGGCCACAATGCAAAATGCTAAGTGAAATTCAGTGTCAAAAATGTCAGGTTATGTTCATGAATAAAGCAAACAAAATAACAAGCAAACAAACAATCTTTAATTAGAAAGAAAATGTGCAGTAGTTACAAGGAAAAGATCTCTGAGACATAGGCAGTTCCATTGCAGTGTTTGGAAGTAGTCCAAAAGCAGAGCTGATTATTAGCAATTACTAGAAACTAGGTAGAGAACAAACACACAAAAATTTGCCATGGTATAAATCCATTGTGCTTCCTCCAACACACTGCATAGAAATCTGGTCTCCTGTTTCAGTAAATTCGAATTAATAAAAGAAAGAAAATATGAAGAAGTGCAATGGGAATAATCAGAATTAGGAAGAGCAAAGATAAAAAAATGAGATTTCAAAATGTTAAAAGGATCCATATTAAAAGAGAATTATAGATGCAGACCGAAGAAAAAAACAAGATTAGAGGAAAATAAAGTACTATTGGACTGGATGGAAAATTTTCTATGAGAATCTTTCAAAATATATGATAATATCCTCAAAAAAGTCATTGAAAGATTAAGAGGAACATTACATTTAAATACTATTAATTCAAATGTTGGTAGTAGGACTGGATTTCTCAGTTCTTGTCCTTTTATATCATATCAACATACATTTTAATAAATCATCATGTTACATGCATGTAGAGATACTTTTTTTTTTTGAAGTGAAACTATCATGAAATCAAGCTGCTTGTTAGTAGTCAGTGATAGGACAAGACCTAAACTCACTAAACAATTTTGTCAAGAGTTTGTAACAGTTTTCTCACTAACACACCTTAGAAAATGTTGCAGATTTCTGAGTACACTGAAGTTCTAGAAAAGAATACTATAAATGCCAGTTGACTTTTTGTAAGAGACTTCATGTCTCTTAAAGACTCTCCACTTCATGACAATAACACGCAAAAAATAATATGGAAAGAAAATGACTAAAGAAAATATAAGCAGGAAAAAATTCCTTCACAGAACAATGGAACTATATGTAGGGATTAGAAGGGACCTCTGTATATCATCTAGTTCAACTCCCAGCTAAAGTAGATTTCCTAAAGCAGGTTGCACAAGAAGGTGCCCAAGTGAGTCTTAATTATCTCCATAAAAGGAGATACCACTACCTTTCTCAATAGCCTGTTTCAGAGATCTGTCACCCCCATCATAAATTTTTTTTGGAACTTCTTGTGTTGTAGTTTTTGTCCTTACCCCTTTTTCTGTTTCTGCACACCACTGAAAAGAGCCTGGCCCCATTCATTTAACTCCTTCACTTCAGATTTTATGAACAGTGATGAGGTCCTCTCTCAGCTTCCTCTTCTCCAAGCTGAAGAATCCCAGGTCCCTTAGCCTTTTCTCATACTGGGACAAGCTCCAGATCCCTCTTAACATAATAAGAAATTTTAATCTAATAAATATCAAATGAACCATAGTGTTAGGGCTACTGGGATTAGAAACTGAAAAGACTCTGGGTGAAATGAACCAGTTGCACTAAAAATAAAAAACAATAAGAATACTATTGTGCACATTTTGATTGCAGCTGAGATGTGTCATTGTAAACAGTAGATTTTAGAATAGAAACATAGAATGGCCTGAGTCGAAAAGGACCACAATGATCAAGTTTTAACCCCCTGGTCTGTGCAGGGTCACCAGCCACTAGACCAGGTTGCCCAGGGCCACATCCAGCCTGGACTTGAATGCCTCCAGGGATAGGGCGTCCACAACCTCCTTGGGCAACCTGTTCCAGTGCCTCTCCACCTTCTGTGTGAAGAACTTCCTCCTAATATCTAACCAAAACCTCCCCTGTCTTAGTTTAAAACCAACCCCCGTTGTCCTGTGACTATCCACCCTCGTAAACAGCTGTTCAGCTGTTCCCCCTCCTGTTTATTTGCTCTCTTCAAATATTGGAAGATGTTGAAGATCACTGGTCTCAAGACTGACCCCTGAGGGACGTTGCTTGTGACCAGTTTCCCCCCTGACACAGAACCATTGATCACAATGCTTTGGCTGCATCCAGCCAGCCAATTCCTAATCCATTGAACAGTCCATCCTTCAAATCTGTACCTCTCCAATTTAGAGAGGAGGATGTGGTGAGGGACCATGTCAAAGGCCTTGGAGAAGTCCAGGGAGATGACATCCACCACTCTTCCCCTAACCACTGAAGCCATCACTCCATCATAGAACGCCATCAGATTGGTCAGGCACAATCTGCCCTTGGTGAAGCCATGCTGATTATCTCAAATCACCTCTTTATCTCATATGTGCCTTAACATAGCTTCTAGGAGGATCTGCTTCGTGATCTTCCCAGGCAAAGAGGTGAGGATCTACAGGTGAGCCTGTAGTTCTTCCTTTCTCCCTTTCTTAAAAATAGGAGTAATGTTTCCCTTTTTCCAATCATCAGGGACTTCACCAGACAGCCATGATAGAGAGAGAGGCTTGGTAACCACATCAACCATCTCTTTCAAAGCTCTAGGATGGATATCGTGTGGCCCCATGGACTTGAATTTTCTTCAAGGATTTATTTAATTGATATCTTTTTCTGATGAATCTTTCTCTATTCCACTTAAAATGAAATAAATGATTTAACTGTGTTTTCTAAAAAGGCTTCTAAAAAAAAGAGGTAATAGATGAGCTATGCATTGTCAGAAAATTTATGTTTTCTAAAGTGCTTATAGAGACTTTCCAAGTTCCCATGGAACATTCATCTTTAAAGCAGCTATTATAAAAATGAATAAATAAATACTAGCATTAAATAGAGAGAGGATGGCATAGGCATATTTGCAGTAAAAAGATTTGTTGAGCAAAGGGGCAATGTGGGTCAAACCAAAACCATCAGCCCTAAAATGAAAGAATGTTTATATATTCTCCTAAACAATATTAATGTCTTGCAACAGTGGTGATCTTTGAGACCTCAGCAAGATCTTCTGCAATTTCTCATGAGGATTCTGCATTGACTTATAACCTTGCTGATACACACAGGATCATGTAAATGACGCAGATGTGCTAGAAGTTAAAAACACAAGCTTCCTTTTGGATCTTTTCAAATCTATGATTCATTGATAAGGAATATAAATAATGCATTTATCTATCTATCTATCTATCTATCTATCTATCTATGATCTATCTATTTTTAATCACACAAGGATGTCTCAGTCATAAGAAGGAAGACATCAGAAAATGCCATAAACAGAACTTAAGATGGTGCTGTCTGGAGATCTGGACCTTACTATATAAAATGTATTGTGCATATTGCCAACAGTACTTTTAAACACTGTATCTCCAAAGTAATGATGAATAATTTGTAGAATGAATATGCATGAACCATTGCAGAAACCGGCATCTGGATATACTCAACTCCTTGGGAAGAGCCCAGCAGAGTTTCTAGTATCTCCTGAATCGTTCAGGAACCAGACAAGTTTCATTTAAAGATTCTTTATATGTTCTATGTGGAACCATAGTTACATTACAAAGGTGTCAGCCCTACTATGAAGATAGTGGTACACATATTTACATAAATTGCAAATGACAGGTGTGCAGGAGGCTCTTATTTACAGAGTTAATAGATATTCATTGGAAAAAAAATCTCTCAAGGGGGTGACTGACTGAACGCTTAAGTTACAAAAACTGGCTGATTAAGAAATCATTCATGATCCCTTCTCTTTGTAAAATATATGTCTTGCGTTAAGCAATGATATAGCAAATAAATATGAGTTACAATATTCTACCAGATATAATGATGTAAGCTAGCAAAAAGAAACAAGAGTCAAGATGATGTGATATGCAGGTTTCTTCTGACGATTTACCAGCCAACTTTCTCCTTCTCTTAAGATCTGATAAATAGGGGACCTTTTTTGTTTGTTTGTTTGTTTTTGTTTTCCTCCAATTAATTGTATGTAAATACAATCCAAATTATGTAGTTGCAATATATACATTTTCAAAAGCCCTAAAAGACTTAAGCCTTTAGCAATCCAAACTATCTGTTCTCCATACAATTAGCCAAATTACAGATTATTTGTGTAATTCATATTTTAAATGGAAGAGAAAAACTATAAAAGTTTAGTGCATATGACAACACTAAAAGTAAGCATAAACAGTAAGCATTTTTATGTGTAAAGCCTATTTGTTACAGAGCAACAATAATGTTCTTCAATATTCTGAACTTCTTGCAATTTATGTACTTCTTGTGTGCATCAGCTTCACTTCATGCATGGCTACGCAACCAAGGTGTTCATTAGTCAGCATTGTCAGATAGTCTGTCATGTCTTGTAGCCTAAATAACAAAATAACTCATGGTGGGAGGTACTAAAAGCTATAACAAATTTTTCCAATTTGAGCTTAATTTCAGCTTTAGAACTTCTTAATTATCTTTCACAAGACTTTTTAACATTATAGCACAGACAGATGAAGATTGTATGTAGAACTAGACCAAATTACATCTTTTTAATCTATAGATATCCTTGTTCTCCATTTGAGGAGTTTTACACAGCACAGTGTGCAAAGATTTATGGTGAGTTCATTTAGGACTTCCAGATGCAGAGAGAAGGTGCTGAAATAAGACAGCTTTAATTTAAAATGAAATGCAATCTCTTTATCATAATGAATCCACCGAAGATGATAGATTTCAACATAACGATTTAAAGAAAAACAGAAGATATCTGTGTTTTGAAGAAAATATATTAACTATCTCAACAGAAAAACTCTGAGGGCAATGGAAAAGATAGGAAAGAAGCAAGAGTTGTGTAAAGCGGAGAGTCACCACCAGGATCCAGCAGCGCCCCACTGCACGATGTTTGAAGGTCCAAGGCAGACGCAGCAGCGGGGGGAGAGCAGCAGCGTGGCTGGCCTTGGGCAGCAAGCAGGTAGTAGGAAACAGTCACAGAGCCAAGGCAGGAGGAAGCAGCAGAACTCAGGTAGCAGGCCCAGGAGAGTCCGTCACAGTGCAGGAATTCCGTAGTTATAGAATATATATACCAGTGTGCCTGTGGAAATAGCAAACCTCAGTGTGAGAAAAGGGGCAACTTAAGATAGGAACTGCAGTTCCTACAGTATGGCACCAAATCAAATCAAGCCAAATAAAGCCAAAAAAATGGAGATGAAAATAAGAAAAATTTTGAATTTAAGACCAAACTCCACTTTCCTCCCTTCCAGTGCGCCCAGAGTATAGGCACGAGAATTCTTAATTCTCTTGGAGTAGATCCCTAGGAAGTATGGGTTTGTACAGAATGACTAACTGAGGTGAAGCCAACATTATTCAGAATTACAACTCCAGCAAGAATCAGCAGACTTAAGCAAAAAGGGGAATAGCAATTTTCTAACCATTAACCAAAAGAGGAAAAAAAAAACCAATGGATTTTAAAAGTGGGGAATGATTAATTGCTAGTCTGCTCAAGTTGGATTCAGATGCAGTGTTCCGCATTCATTATTTATTTCCCAGTACTGAACTGAGATTAATAACTAGGACATATGCTTCACTGAGGGTATGTAATAAATTCCTAGAGCCTGAATGTTCATGTCACAAGAAGATAACTTCGGAGACAGAAATTTACATTTTGAAAGCTGTTTTACTAGATATAAATATTTACTAGATGTGTTTTTGATATAAAAACAATGTGTTTGCTATTTTATATACTGAAAGACAAAACCCTATACTTCCTAGCTTCAGACGGTTGAACCCAAGATGGGCCATTGCCACCTTATATTCAGAACTTTCTATCAAGTAACTGTCATGTTAATATGTGATACGTTGTTTGAAATGTAAGAAACTGAAGTATGTAGAGTTTTAAGCTGAAATTTTTCCGGTCTTACTATTTATATCATTAGTTCCTTTTGCAAATCAAAGAATGATCATTTTGTATCATTTGATCAAGAATCCTTGAAAATCTGGTGAAAATTGAAACAGCAATTCTTATTAGTCTTCTAAATGAATTATAAAGCTCCATTTTTGCAAGTAGGATTTTATAATCTTGTATTTTCCTAAATTGATATAAATTCCATTGATTAACTATTTTAATGCAATTAGTCCTTTTTTTTTTTTTTCAGGTTAAGCTATTAAAATAATAAAATATTTATGTATCAGAATATTAAAATATTTCACACTTTAATGCTTTAACAGGGATGCTACCACGCTCAAGGTTTGAAAGGAAATTTCTACAGACTTGTATACAAAGTTTATTTACATGCAAATACCTTTAAATAATTAGGAAAACTAACTACATAGAGATTATATGACACCATATAATTTAGTTTTTGTTGAATATTCAGACTCCAGAAAACATAACCTATCCATTGTGATATGATGATATGTATCTGCCCAGGAAGTAAATATTTTCCTTGACACCTGGCATGGATCATGGCAGGTATATAGTACATAATTTCTATGAAGACTTTTTATCCAAAATAAGTAAAAGAAAATACAATAATATGGCTTAGATGATAAAACACAAATGCACATAAAAAACAAATGAAAAGCAATAGAACTTAAATTCAGAGCAACTAGAAGTAACTGCATAGTGAAAGACCAAAACTCTCCAAATAGCTTTTTCAAAGAATTTTGATGAGTATTTATGAATAAACACTTCATTTTTTAACATGTATAATGTTTTCATGGATTTTTCATGCAGCTTGAATAAGAAGCATCCTCTTTAAGGAATGACTTTACCTTTTAGGATATATATATTTTTTCTTTCTCCCAGTTCATAGAATCATAGAATCATAGAACCATTGAATCATAGAATGGCATGGGTTGGAAAGTATGTTAAAGACCACCCAATTTCAACCATGTACTGTGGGCAGTGTTGGCATCCAATAGATCAGGCTGCAAAGGGCCCCATCCATCCTGACCTTGAATAACTCCAGGTATGGAGCATTCATATATTTGCAGAAATAAATTCAAATTAAGCAGTCAATAGAGTGTATGTAATAGAAATTTCCTGTGGTCCATCTGAGATACAAGATCACATGCTAACAATAGAGAACTGCTCATTGAAAAATCCTAGGGCAATAAAAATAAACCAACCAAACAAAAAAAAAATGTTGTACAGGACTACGTCAATTCTTACACAGAGAAAATAGTTTCTGCTTCTTTCCTCTCAAAACACCACACAAGCAAAATTAATGTTTAATGTCTTTAATTATAAAATCCATATAGAACAATATGGTTAAAAGTAGAGAAATATAAACATTTCCAACAGTTCCTTTGCAGATAAGCATTACAATATGTGATGTTTATGCCCTCTTTAAGCCAGAGCATTCATGACTTATTCAGCTGGAACAATGGGATCAAGGGAAAAATGTAAGGATGCATCACAAATGGTGTTAATGAATGGAAGAATATTTTATTTTCTCTGGATATAGGGTGCTACATGGAAAATAAAACAACTGTGAAAGCAAAAATTTAAACCTAGTTTAATTGAATACTACTGTAAATACATAAACATATTAGTGCCAAAGCTAAATTTTTTTGTCATATTCTCATGCAGTTATACGACAAGCCCTCTATCGCAATTTTTGAGATCTAATTCTTATTTAAAATGCTTTAAATGAAAAAGTGAGTAGGCTTAACTGCAAAGGTAACAGTCCACATTATCAAATGGCTGGGGCTCCGATCAACAAGATCTAGCTGTAGATGTACTTGTTCCCTGCAGGGGAGCTGGACTACATTACCTTTAAATGTCCCTTCCAAGTCAAAAAATTCTATCATTCTCTGACAGCAGGTCTAAGAAACGCTGCCAGTCAGAACTGCAGAAGGAATTTTGTAGAATCATGGAATCACCAAGGTTGGAAATGACCTCTAAGATCATTTAGTCCAACTCTCAATTTCTGGTTCAGGTTTGTCCTTACTTGTGAAGTACACAAGTAAGATCCTACAGCAAAGAAGGCAGCTGTCCTGTGACTACCGTAGATAGGAATTTAAACAAACAAACAGGTTTTTTTTTTTTTTTTTTTTTTAATACTCTTTTGCTCCTGTTCACTTTTTACATTTTTTCAGTGGGTATAATGGGCTCACTTCAAAAGATGTAGGAAACAAATGTATTAGTCTCACTTCCAGGTTTCCTACTTATTACACTGAAGTTCTCATAAGGTCTGAAGGGTTAAGGAAAAGACAGGCTACCCTAAAACATTTTCAAAATCATTGTGTAATGTTGCCTAGGTAACTTAAATTCAACTACCCCCTCATTAATGTGCCTAACGTACTTTCTTAAGACGTTTCTTTTTAAGAATCTTGTTGCCGTAATCATCTATCTTGTTAAGCTGGTTCCATGCCAGGGTGGCTGAACTTCTGTCAATAAAGCAAAAGCAAAGTAAAACTGGAGCAGTGAGGTGAAGAATCAGGAGGAACATGAATAAAACCTTCAAGCTTAATTTTCACCTTGTCTGACTTCATTCTCTTGTTAATATTTATATAATTATGCTTAGCATGATAAACAAATGAGAATTAAGATTTGAAAGGAATGGACTGAAACTGCTATTTTCTTTCTTTCTTTCTTTCTTTTTTTTTTTTTTTTTTTAATTTTTATTTAAAACAGCCTTACAATTCCTTAGGCTTATTACATTCATTTAGTGCACCTAAACCACTTCAACATCCAGATATAACCAGCTTCCCAGAGAGGGATGCTTGTTTCTGTATATGAAACATATTACAATGTTGATATGTATGAATTGTCTGATATAATCTGCATAAATAGCAAAAGGTTATCATGTTTTATGTATTTTACTTTTGAACTGTGCAATGTTCATAGGGCTGTCAGCTACTTTGTCATAAACAACAAACACAATTTTTCCCATCCAAATAACAGCATTTATGAGAACCGAAGGTTCCACCTTATTCACTCGGAACTTATCTTTCATAAAAAATTCCCTATCCATTATTCTTAAGTACAGCCCAACTTCTATTCTTTTTAAGAGCACATGATTCTGCATTTTCTTGCAGGAATGCACACAAAGGCAGATCTTCGGCTGTCACTTCAGGCTGTACCATTCATATTCAAAATACATCCTGAAACTTGTAATGTTAGAATTCTAAAAAAAGTTATAATTACTTTCATGATGTGGGGAAAAGTGAGAGGTAAGGGGGTCAAAGTGAAGTGACATAGAGGAGAAGTAATATCAAAGCTGTAAAACAGATGAAAGGTTAATCAAAGCTGTTTAAATTCTGAATATTATCCTTTTTATTTGTTGTTGTCTTCAGTCGTTGCACTGCATTTGTCTAGCATTTTGTTCATTGATATATATAATAAAAGTTGATAGATTTTAATTTTTAGGCTTTTAAACAATTAAACTAATTATTTTTTCTTGTTTTGTTTTTGTTTTAAACACAGTGGTATATATTTCTGTATTAAACTTTGTACTGTTATTGTATCCTTTTAGAATTGTAGCAATTTCCTGCTGTTGTGGTATTACAGACTCAAGCTTTAGAATTTAACGTCACTGCAAGTCATCTGTTCCTCATTCTAGATGATGATATCTCATCTCATTCAAAAGCAAAATTAACCTCTGTTCATATGAGATACCACACAATATTTCTGTTTTGTTTATTACAAAATCCACAGACAGTAGAACTTCTGTTGAAATCTTTTGGATTGAGAGAAGAGTTCTTCTTTAACAGTAATATATTTGTGACATGATCCTTATAATTAACACATTAAATAATATAGCATTTTAGAGAATTCAACGAAACTAATTTATGCCTTCCTGAGATTGCACTTCAAAATCCACATAAAACATTACTTTGAAATGAGAATGGCCTAAGATCATGGAATAAAATTAGTATCTCAATTTTCACTTTAATAGCTTTCAGTTTGCATGGATATAAAGAAGTGGTTTAGTAAGCAAAACAAGCAATGAGACAAACTGAAAAACAAAACTAGAAAATCAGTAAAATCAGGCAAGTCACAGCAGGAATGTTACCTGAGATGCAGATTTCAGTCTTGCAAAATGTTTCACAGAATCAACAGGCTCATCAGTATATTTTTCCCTAAACTTTCCCTAACGTTTTAACTTCTATTATGTTGTTAAGTTTAACTTCTATTGAAATGGATGCTGATGATGCTGCATACCCCAGAACCATGGCTGTTCTCTGTCAAGATGCATCTGAATGACATGGTTTTCTTGGGAAAGGCAGACTCCTTCAATTTCTTATTGTTCCAATAAGGCTGACAGGAGAAATAGTTGCATTCTCTTATCTTCTATTTTAGACATATTTTAAGGAAAGAGAACGGTATGGATAGTAAGGAAATTAAAGATGGATTAGGAATGCTGAAAGAATGCAGAAAATAGTCATACATAAAAATAGAAAATATATTGTACATAGAGAACATTAAGGAAAAGCAAATATTAACTTGTGGGTATAGCAGGAAACATGAGAGGCACAAAAGCTTGTATAAAAATTAGGAACAGAAAAGGTCATTTGAGACAGCACTTATCCAGTGTCGTGTCTGAATAGCTAGGAAACATTTCTGTATTTATAGAAATACAGACTTGGAGAAAAACCTGAAATTATTAAAAAAAAAAAAAAAAAAAAAAAAGAAGGTTTTTGTTGCTTAAAGGGTCCTAAGTTAAAAGGCTCATTTTAATTCTACATTTAAAACCATTTTATTTATTTCTTTATTTATTTTGAAGGGAAGAAGTATGGGAAAACTATCATAAATTCAGCAGTAGCACCCTTTATAGGCATGAATTATACCTGAACCAAACTTGACATGATCTGCAATAAATTATGCTTGCTTTTTATGATGTACATACATACTGTAGAATGCAGTAAGGGAAATTCTGCTGTAAACCATGCCAGAAAGCATGTTTGTGTGAAAGGAAGAAAAAGGCTGAAAATCAGGAATAGGGGGAAAGTAAACAAATAAACAAAATTACCCAACATCTAAACACTTTAAAATAAAAGTGAATAATGCTAAAGGGAATTCTATGCTAAGTAAATACACAGTCACTTGTAACAATGTAGTCTTTTTAGCCCATAATGGCTGGCTTAATTTATTTTACTTTATGTTATGTTTTATATCATCTAATATTTAAAATCAGCTTGTAATTTGTTCTGAATTCGGGAGCATTTATTTCACAGAATCATAGAACTGTGAGGAACCTCCAGAGATCATTGAGTCCAGCCCTCTTCCTTAGCAGGCTCCTACAGCAGGCTACAGAGCCTGGGGCTGTGCTACTACATGAGGAAGAGCCATCATTATGGAGGGGCAGCAGAGCTGGGCAGAGCTAGGAAAGATGGACTGAATTGTGCAAGGGCTTATTCCACATGATGTCACACCATAAGGCTATAAAGCTGTGGAGAATTAGAGCCTGGCTGCTACTCAGGGATTGACTGAGTGGTGAGATGTTGCATTCCTAGCAATATGTCAGTCAGAAAGCAGTTGTATTCTTAACTTGGTGTCAGATGGCAAATAATTGCATCATGAAGATGTGTGTATGCAATGCACTTACACATATTGCTAATATATGCTACTATTTACAAACAGATGTACATCATGTCCCTGCTCAGGACATGACTTAGCAGAGAGTTGTTAGTTAGTATGGTTAGGTTGTGGTTAGACTCGATGATCTTTAAGGTCTTTTCCAACCTGAGCAATTCTGTGATTCTATGATAACAGTGCATAGGATTTACAGGTGTTTTGGTGGCTTGTCAGGTGAAAATGGGCTAATTGGAGTCAGTATAAAAATAACAGGAGTGAATCATCCTTGTACATAAAAACCAGACATTTAAGACTATGAAGTTTAAAGCATTTTCACTCATTTATCACCTCTGGATTTCTCAGTTATGATTTCTGTGTTCTAACTCAATGCAATAGATTAGTACTTGGTAATCATGCACTAATGCTAGATAGCTCTTCCTTTCATCACTTATCTTTTCAACACTAAATGTTGCTTATGCTTGTCCACCTTGATGTGATTGCTTTTAATGCATAGATTCTTTAAAATCTCAGTTTGATTAAGGGTGGAAGATTGATAGATAAACATCAGACTCATGAGACAGGAGATATCTATGATCTCAAATAAACAACAGAAATCTAGTCATTCAGATATGAGCAGCAGTTTCTCCTCCAGGTAAAGTTTAGAGACTTTCAACTAGTGGTTTATATTCTTGTTTTTCTGATCGCTTTTTCTTTTTTTATGAGTGCACATACTATGAAGTATAGATCTGTTGCTGATATTTAGGTGTTATACCCCTCCTAGTTAATCCTTTCTATTGTATTAAACATAAATAATATGTTAGCATTAGTATTTGTCAGTTTGACTCCTCCAATTTTAAGGCCAATGCACTTATGTTAGGCTTATAATAAGCATTGGCCACTTCATGAGTAAAAGAAAGAGGTGGATGATTCAGCTGTCTTCTCATTAAGATTAGAATTCTGACTGAGGAAGTAAATTCCAGTGGCTCGTTAACTTAGCTCTTTCAGCTCAAGTCCTAATGTTAAACTGGATAATGTCGAATTCAAATCCTTATCCTTAAAAAAGTAACTGTAATCATTCAGGATCCTTTATGATAAGCTGGGATAACTTGAAATTATTAAAGTGCCAATGAATGTTCAGAGCTGGACAGACAGTAAGAACTGAGTAGCAAACATCAAATCTTCTTGCAAGAAAGGCTTACCCAAAGTTTTACCTCAGAAAAAATAAAATCAACTTAATATATCTGAATAATAATGCCATATTATATCGATATATAATTATTATATGTCTTTATAGCAATGCCTATGAACAGTATAAGCATAAGTTCTTTTGTAGAAAATAACTTACAAGATGATTTATTTAGTTAGTTGTTTTTAATACAGATAATTACTTTGCTAATATTTTCATGTAGAACAAAAAATTGAGTCCAGCATTATTGCTACAACCATTCTTTTACTTAGAATTTCTCAAGCCACTTAAGTAACTTAGTTTTTCCTATCATTTTTTTTTATTTTTTTTTTTCAAATGAAAGAAACAATTGTCATAGTACTTTCTGTTGAAAATGGTATTATATTTATGCAATTAACTTGTTTTAAATGCTTAGCCAACATGCTGATCAATACCTACCTTTCCACTTTATCCTGTTGCAATTCTGGAGTGCAAAAGCACTTTTAGTTGGTTAAATAATTTAAAATATCCAATAGGTTATGTTAAAAGTATGACAAAATCCATCTGAGGTGCCTAAGACAAGTAATGTAAATAGTTTAGATTGAGGACCTATATGTGATATGAAAGACCCTAAAACTCATCTAAAGTTTATCTTTATTGGCGCGGACTTAAACTCAAATCACAATCATATGATTTTAATTTAACATTCCAATAAAAATAAACATTCAAATAGCATTTTATTCTCAAATTTCTTCAATAATGAACCCAGAATCATGTCAATTGGTTCCTCTGTACTGAAAAGTTTCTGTACTGTACTGTACTGAAAAGAGAATGAAACTCTTCACAAACAAATTCAGTCTTCTTTGCTTTGATCATCAACCAAAGAAGTCTAGAATCAAATTTCAGACCAAGTAAATGTCAAGATGGCAGAAAAATTCTCTTTGGGATCAGCTTGAAATTTACATATCTTCCTGAAGAGAAATATAACATTTTTTCAAATCAACAGAAACTGACATATTTTTTATTAAAATCACATTGCTATTTAATTCCAGAAAACTATTACCAATTTCACTTTTGAGAAAATATTTTGTCTATATTCGTTCTGTCTTGCAGAATGAAGCTTATTTCTTGAATGAGCAAACACATTTTGTTCTCTATTTTCTGTTGATTTCAGAGAAACATAACTACAAATGGGAGGAAATACGGTTTCTTTCATCTTTCTAACTAATGAAGCGAAAGCATTCAATAAGTTTATTACTGTTCTCACATCTGTCAGCGTTTCAGATTAAGATGTAGAATTTTCCTTCAATAAATAAAATAAACTCCCTAAATCTGTCATTCTGATTATTTGCTTGTTAGATTAATATAACCACACCAGACAATTTCATGGCTAAATCTGCTGTACAAAGTAATATACAGCCTATTCTTTACAAATGTGATAAGGAAAATCCACTTTCCCATATTTCACACATTTAAACATTTAAAAGTTTAATAAAATGATTCCAGCTATGTTGATTTTTTTTATTATTATTATTTTTGACAGATAACATAAGTAGATGAAGCAGAAATCTAGTTGCATTACAGAAATAGGCTTTCCAATATCAAGTTTATTTTCATGGCCCGTGTTTGAGCTAAAACTTAAAAAATACCAAGGAACTGGATAAATTGTTTATCCCATAGATACCAACTGGATTTTTATCTATTTAACTCCTTGAATATTTTGTTCATATATATAAGTATCTCATACACCTTATAAACCTACGTCTTACAGTTTGATATTTATTCCTGTCCTTTCCATGGAGAGCCTTGAAAATAATAAATTAGAACAATCCAGAACTAAATACAATATTAAAAATTAATATCTTTTTATAAGAGACAATGTTGATACTATAAATATAATTTTTAACCACTGCTGATGTTGAATTGACAGAAATCTGTCACTAGCCCCAAATTTTGGCAGCCAATGCAACAAATTTCTCTAATATTCTCTGATTAGAATGTTTGAGCATTTTGTCAATGTATGTGCGAGATAATAGATAAAGAACACAACAGTTCAAAGAAAACTCTCCCACCTGCTGACAAAAAAATCTAAAGAACTTGCCCTTTGTCATTTTACTGACAGACTGTAATAGCTACATAGGATTGAAATCATCAGTTTTCTCCTTTGCAAAGTGCATCTCTCTGTCCCTTCCCACCTGTATTCTGCTACTGAAAAAAAAAAAAAAAAAAAAAAAAATTAGCTTACTCCAGCTAATGTAGCAAAACTATGATGTTCTGGTCTCATTTAACATTAAAAGGAAAATATATCTCCCCTGTGGGCACAGCAATTTTGGGAGTGCTTGTGTTACTGGTAATGACTTGATTTTGTTATTTGATATTATTCTCCTGGTACTGCTCTTTCTACTAACTGATCTTTGAGATCAGGTACCTCAGCACTGTGAGCACTCTCTATTTCAGAATAAGCACATTGAAGTTCAGAAGAAACATATTAAAATCAGAAATTAGATTTTACCAGAAATTAAATAATTATTGGAATTTAGATCTCTTCGAGTCAGCGAAGAAGAAGTGGGAAAAAAGAAGAAAATGTGCTCAGTATCTGGCATGTGATTTCAAACTGCTAACTCTCATTCCCATTCTTCCTCTTTTTCTCCTCCAGACTGCTGAGGGAGGGAGAAGCAAGTGAGCAGCTGTGTGAGAGCTTGGCTGCCAGATGGGGTAAGTCCACAGCAAGCTGCGTTCACCAGTTGTTATTTCATTTCTTCTTGTGGTGTAACACATAGACAATTCATTTTAAGATTGCATGATCTCATCCTCTGTTAAAGAGATAATAGTCTCAGCTTCCAACCTCCGTGTCTATCTCCATGAATCCAGGGAAACTTTTTGGCTTTGTCTTCAATTAGTATTAACTATTACAGTGCATACCCAAGCATCTCCAAATACTCTTGCATAACATCCTCTTCCCTACAGGACATTAAAATTTAAATTAACATTGAAATCAATAGAGGGGAACAGAAGAATATCATGTAAGAAAATAATATGACAGTTGTATGCCTCTATATTATTTAATATATAAATATTATGATCTTCTAGTTAACTGGATCTAGTTATATAGTAAATGAAAAAAAGGAATCATTATATGATGTTTAGTGTATATGTTTAAACTGTACTTCCTATATATGCTAACTTTTGTGATTTATGAATTAAATTTTGCTCCACAAGATTGGCAGAACTTCCTCAGAAATATCCTTCCATATTGATCATAATATAATAGACAGAGTGGAGAAAAAAGCTGAAATCTCCACCATGAACCAATCTACTGTATCTGTCTGATCTTGAGCAGAGCTTTGAAATAGTGTGGCCAGCAGAAGCAGGGAGGTGATCATCCCCCTGTACTCAGCACTGGTGAGGCCGCATCTCGAGTACTGTGTTCAGTTTTGGGCCCCTCACTACAGGAAAGATGTTGAGATCCTGGAGCATGTTCAGAGAAGGGCAACAAAACTGGTGAGGGGTCTGGAGCACAAACCTTATGAGGAGCGGCTGAGGGAGCTGGGATTGTTTAGTCTGGAGGAGAGGAGGCTCAGGGGAGACCTCATTGCACTGTACAACCTCCTGAAGGGAGGTTGTGGTGAAGAGGGATTTGGCCTCTTCTCCCAGGCAACGAGCAGCACAAGGGGCAGTGGCCGCAAGTTGTATCAGAGGAGGTTCAGGTTGGACATAAGGAAGAACTTCTTCTCTCAGAGAGTAGTCAGGCACTGGAACGGCCTGCCCAGGGAGGTGGTGGAGTCACCGTCCCTGGCAGTGTTCAAGATGCGTCTGGATGACGTGCTGCGTGATATGGTTTAGTACTAGTGGTGGCAACGGTGATGAGGAGACGGTTGGACTGGATGATCTTATAGGTCGTTTCCAACCTAGTGATTCTTGTGATTCTTGTGATTCTTGTGAAATCCGGTCTTTGCTATCCCAAATAAATATTTATTTGGGCATAAAAATAATTTCTTTCTCAGTATACTTTCTGGAAAAGTTGAAGCAATTTTAATCAAAATAGATTCATAGCTATTCATGCATCCACGTGTATCCCAGCAGTTTAAAAGTAACAGTCTTTGAGTCAGAAACATACTCTTCCCTGCAAAGTCCTTACTGGCTAGGGGACAGTGTACTCCCCTTGCTTATGTATGTGAATATTATTATCAGTACTCAATACTTGCTCGCCATGTATTGTAAACATGTAGCTGGTTTCTATGCGTAGTTTAGCACAAAAAAAACAAACTTCATAATGACAAAGTCTTATGGATTCAGTCTTTTATTTTAGATGACAGAAGAAACACATCCTTTTGCTATGTTCTTAGCTATTCCTACATCTCTGGTCTTTCAGTACCTCAGTTTTAGCCTAAACACTCTAATGAGAGAATCAGGATTTTTGTAATAGCATTAATGATGAGACTGCAGCTCAAAGACACATCTTTAAAATGCTATCTTAATGCTTCATTCACCCCTGAAAAACAATTTTTGACAACCTTTTCCCATTTACATGTACCAACAGGTGGCACGTAGGAAGAAGAGCAGTTGGTTATTTTCAGTATTTGTTCAGCAGTTAGCAAAGTGTAATACATTGAAATAATGCAGGAGATCATTTATTTGTGAAGGCTGCTTTATATGAAACCTTCTATTTCCCTTAAGGCCTAATGAGATATTTTTTCCTTCTTAATATATAAAAATCTATTAGCTTCTGCAGATAGCTGGTAGGCACATATCAGAATTACAAATTTCAAAAGATTTTGAGTTGCATGATCAGACCTTTACTAAAACAAGGCTACCTAGCAATACAATGTGCTTCCACTCTTCTCAACAAAACTTCAGATTCGTTGGAACCCGAGGATAGCATCCCAGTCTATGTGCTCATAGAATAGAACCTATGTGCTACCAGGGTATTCCTCGTAAGAAGATAATTCTCTGAGGGCCACTTACTGATTTCCTTTTTTCAGCTTGGAGGGTCAATGTCTGTAAAATTAACTGAAGATCCTTCCTCTCAGTATTTGAAAGTATTTCTTGTTGTTACATCTGGAAGACAAATACATTAAAGGATTCCCAGCTGTGTATATACAGAATTCATGAGGTAGATCTCAATTAAGCACAGCAGACTTGTTAACAATCATCTCAGTTAAGTACAAGTAAAGTTAATGCTTACATTGTTATTTTCTCCAGGGCAACTGATAGGAAGTTTTGCTTCAGCTGAAACATTAAACTTGTCACCTATTTCAGGGCAGGGATATATATATAAGACAAAAACTTATCATGGATTCTGAAACAGGGTGTCAGTCATCACTGAAAGGTAAATACACTTCTCTAGAAAATGTGAAAAGTTATTCTTTTCTCAGTTGTATCAAAATGGATTTGTAATTTCAATCCCAGCAAATCTTACTTTCTGAAAATCACTTCATAATAGTTTGTCCCTGGCTTAGCCAGTATTCTCACTGATCCATAGTAGGATTCACAATTTGAAAAGCAATGAAGAATATGGTGTGCTCTAATTGCCTCTTGACTGCTGGTAGGTTATTGAATAGGTAAAATCAATTTTACTATACAGTGAGCAGGCAAGGAATTAAGGCAGACTTATTGAAGAGCTGGTCAAAAGTCATTTCCAATTGAAGAATTTTCCATCAGAAAATGCTAATTTGCCCACTGCACATTTACTGCCATCCAGAACTGCCCAGTTTCCTGATAACCTACCCAAAAACAAAATTGGAGCTGCAAAGCAATGTGAACTGGCACTCTATGTAGAGGGCTACAGAGTAGTTAAACTTTTATTACTTCAGTGTACTCACTAATTACCTTTTGTGGATAAAAATTGGGGAGAAGGAGTTATTGTGTTCACTCAGGTTTTTGACAATAGTACTTCCCTCCATACTATATTTTTATTGCAAAAAGCATATCATACAGCAGTATTAATGTACAGCTTCAAAATGTCAGTTCTGGAAAATTTGTTGTTACTGTTAGAATATATATGAATTATATGTATATAATATATGAATGTATATGTAATGTACATGAATTCTAAGAATTAGAGACACTTTTTTTTTTTTTTTCCCCCAAGGGTTTATTTCATCTATTTATTTATTTATTTACTTACTTACTTACTTACTTACTTACTTACTTCCACTCAGTTTATAGTGAACCAAAGACTTATCTGAAAAGCCTAAGAGATATTCTAAATACAAGGTGAAGTAGTTTCATAGTAAATGCTGTTGCTGCACAGTGCAGGAGCACAAAATCATGCTCTTCTTACTTTCACAATATTGTCAAAATTCAAAACATATAAAAGAGAAAAACACTCATTCAAAATTTTGTGATGAGAAAAAGTATTCCTTTTTCAATAAAGAAGTTGACTTGTTATTATAGATACAATCACTACAAAGAAAACACCAACACATCGATGAATTCTACTGATATAAAGTGTGAGTTATATTAAGAAAATTCAAGAGCTTATCAAGAGTAAAATTTGCTAATGGTGCTTCCTGTGAATCAAGAAACAGCAACGACAATAAGCAGCAACAAAAACTACTATTCTGAAACAAACCTTTAAAACTATTCTCAAGAATGATATTTTCAGGGCTATTTGTCAAGCCGTGAAACTATTGTAGAATAAAATGCATTAAGGTCCATGATGAGTTCTAAAGATTTTCTTCCTCTTTCATATTTACAGACATAGTAGATCATAATGATGTGTTCCAGAACTAGTATCATGCAATGAAACAACAAATAACCTACCAAAGTCCCCAAGCACTAATTCATATGATGGACTACCATTGTAATGCTAATTAATTATTTGTGGATAGGGCAGGAGAGAGTCAGACCTGCAATAGTTCTACATGAATCATTACTCTCTGCTGGAAATAAATGAATTTTAAGAAAGTCCTTAATATGTCTGTCTGAGGACAGACTATTCCAAGTCATCCCCATTTTCTGACAGCCAGACTTAAAATTATTATTACTTTTATTATTTCTTTATTCCAGTGGGGCCACTAACGGGAAAAATATATATATATATATAACTAGGACTAAAACTGAAAGATATAGCTGTAAATTATTCAAATATATAATTGTGTTTATGTTTTCTACATGAGCTTTAAGCAAAACATAATTTTTAGGTGCATCAGTATCAGCACTATTTCAAATATCATTTCCTACTAACTTCTTGCTGTGAAGAGATAATAAAACATGATTCTGAGTAAGCGTTCAGTGTGATGAAGTGACAGATTCAAGTGAGATACGCTATTGGTTGTTCTTCATAGGGATTATGGATGTACAGAAAAATAAGCAATGACATTTCTATCAAGTTTGGTTTATTCATCTTCACTATCCAGAGCATCTGAAGCCAATCTGCTGGATTTTTAGGCAAACAATTGCGTCCATATTATTGTTATTTATTTGACCCCAAGCTCTGCAAAACCTACTGTTTCAACTGCTCTTATACCAACAGATTTTGTCATTGCTTTCACTAGACACCAAAGAATATAAATTTATTTTTTTAAAAAGTTCTTTATTACACTTGAAATTCTTTACTGCTTTCCAGTATTTCAATACTGAAATCCACTCAGTGATATTGGAAGTGATAAAGCAAATCAATCCAAATGTTCTCAATAAATTTTTACTTCAAGCTATCCAAATCATGTTAGATTATGATTTTTTAGTTTTTTGTTTGTTTGTTTTTGCGAAGATTAATGATTTCTACTGTTTATTAAGAAGAAAATATACGGAAAGCCTGAGAGACATATCACTAATGCCAACTAGCATTAAAATTACCAGCTTTCATGTTGATATTTTGCATTTTCTTAATCCAGTTCTCTCATCTTCACATTTCTCTTCATGTGGAGAAATAGATTTTTCAAATGTAAGACATGCCTATGGGCAGATAACAATGTCAGCTCATCACAGAATTAGTGATTAGTGAAACAAATTCCTGTATAGAAATCTTATCAGATGATCAAACACACTACAGCCTTAGTAAGTATGTGATGTCTTTGATCCTCTCTGTTCCTGGAACACTTCCAGATGCATGGCAGCAAACATAATGGTAACCAATCAATTCAAACACTGAATGATTACTTAATGATGAGAAAACAAGCCTTTGACTAAATTATCTCCTAAGTGAAATTTTGGAGGAGAATGGATAAATAAGGAGCAAGCCATTTCCTAACCAGCCTTTCAGCTGTAAGTAATCCTGTGATTATGCTCGGTGTATTCCTGTGAAAATAAAATACATCCTCACTATGTCAGCTCTGTTCTGTGTACAGAAGTATATCTGGAACACTCAGATGAGTACCGTAGAGACACACATGAAAATTCAAGAAGTAATCTGATTAGTTGTAGCAAGATGAAATTACTAGAAAAATAGCTGTCTTCATAATCACAGTGTTCAAAACCTTTATTCCCTAGCAGGCTGTATTTCTTCTGTTGCAATGATGTAATAATGGGCTGAAATGTGTCTATTCCCTGGGATGTGTGGCATCTGCATAGCATACAGCAGGTATTATCAGAATAATCAGAGCAGATCAAGAGGTTTTCAAGGCTGAGACACTGTATACAGACTTAGACCTCATATGTCTAATATGAGCATATTCCAGCTGGGAATAACCGGAACGTAGTTCTTCAAGAAAGTTTAGTCAGAGTCAAAAGACATGACAAACAGGGACAGTGGTATTGTGGACAATTGCAATACTTTAGTATCTGAGAAAGAAAATTAGTGTTACCAACCTGGATAGACCAAGAGTTTAATGATCACCAGATAAGTTCAAACTGACAGAGCTGACTTCAAGACATTAAATCAGCTCTGTTGGTCAGAGTTTATCCAGTATCCAGATTTTATTCTGGTATCCGCAGTTTATCCTAGTATCCAGATTTATCAGGTCTGTGGCCAGGCACAGGCATAGTTTTATTGTTGCTGCAGTAGAATTCAAACAATGGTTAACTGTCAGAGGCTCAGATTAAAAGCAGCAACCAAGCAAAAGAGGGAATCCTTGCAGAGGATCTTTAACAGAACTGTTAGGGGAAATGCTCTGCTGAATCTTCTTCCAGCTTTTTCTCAAAGGAGTTCTAAGGCTGTCAAGACTTCTCTTACATCTCTGTCAGAAAGTTGAATTTATCTGAAGAACAAAAATTCTAGAGGCGAGTCCACTGAACTAAAATAAATGCCATCCCCTAAAAGCTTTCAGTTGCAGAAACAATGTCTTGTACTATATTTCTGACTTATGGTAGTCCTAGAAGCAGAACTCAAAGTAGTATAAACCAAATAAACCAGATTGTTTTCAAAGATTAGCTAACAGTTTAGATCATTTCTGAAATTTTGTTAGTTCAACACCAAGTAGTTAGAGAGTATGCTCTATTCTAGAGTAAAATAAAGGAAACATAAGGCACTGTAAAGGCAACAAAAGGCACTGAAAACCCTTACCACTTGTTTATAACTCATCCCTAGGCAGAGCTCAATACATTCCAGATGTTCTCTCAGATAAAGAACAATCCCACAACCTCATACTGCTGATCTATATTTCCTTAAAAGTACATAGTCATCCCTGACTGCATTCCAGTCACTTGAGATGTCCCACCTTGTCTCCTGATCACAGTGAAATCATGGCCCTGTGACAGCACACAGATCTCTTTCTCTTTCTTCCCCATACTGCATGCAGTATATTGAATTCAGACATTTTACATGCAGTTCTTGTGAGAATTAACTTTAGGAGCTGAGGAGATGATTATTTGCCCATCTGGAAATGATAACATACTCTGACATCATGCTGAAAGCTGGCAGAAGTCATGTGTCACTGCTCCCACATGTTGACTGTTTTTGTTCTGAAATGACATGGAGTCAGTCTCAAAATACTGCCTAACAAAGACAACAACAGCTCTTATATAAAATTTAGTAATTGACTGCCTGTCCAGTTGATCTGTTCAGGTAAAATCAAACTCCTGACTTGTATCACTAATGAGTGTGAGCTTTACTGTACAACATTCAGTGACTCCCAACTATAACAGGGGAGACGAGTGAAAAAAATGACTGTGTGATGCTTAGCTACCTTCTGCTTAGTACCATACTCTCCTTGTGCAATCAAAAATCACTTACTGAGATAAACTGAATTTCAAAAATTAATTTGACCAGGGTGCAAGTCACTCACTGAGATTTTTTGTCTTTGTTCTATACATTTCAGAATGAGTCAGTAAATACATTCCTATGAGCATGAAGACTTTGATGTAATGTGTAAATGTGGAATAGAAAAATCCAATGATTTTACTTTTTACTGTACATTTCTCCTTCTCTCCCTGTTTGTGAAGAAGAAAAGAATGTAACAATGGAAAAAATAAAAACAAAAACAGAAACAAAAATAGAACCAAACCAAAACAAAACAAAAAGAAAGCAAAAGTGTTTGGGTTACACTTCTAAAAACACTAGATTTTGTCCCTTGACTGGTAACATGTAATTTTATCTGCTAGAATAAAACCTCATTTTAATACTTTACTAGTAGTGTCACAAACAGTGAAGAGGAAAAATAAGAAGGAAGATATCCAAGAATCAGGATATGATCACTGATACTTCATCTTGAAAGGTAATGAGAACATTTTCTCATGTTCGAAAACCTTTTCAGTTCCATCATACTGTTGAGACCCTTCACAAGTCCTTCAAAATCACACTGGATTAAGTTTTTGATGTTCTCTTTATGGCCTGCTCGAGTTGTTAACAAATAACCAAATTTCGTGAAGGTAATTTATGTTATCATAAGGAACTAAGTAACACAAAATATTGGATGAAACAAGAGGGGCAGAGTGAATAGTAAGTGAAAAAACATAAGTGTTTTATTTTCTCATTAACAATGCTTGAATGGATAGAAGAACTTCTATATCATCAAGGACAAATTAATCATATCAAAGAGATGTTAATCAAGCATAGAAAATGTATTGTATACACAAAATTAGTATTTTGCAAGAGTTTAGTAATGCACATTTTATGTTTTATATTTACACTATGTTAAATGAAAGGTCTTAATACATTTAGGCATTTGCTTCTGATTTATTGCAAAACTATCCCAGTTTATATTATTTTCTGTTGTTTTAAGACAAGAAACATAGTTTAAACATGAGAAAGAAGATATACACTATATAATAATATACACTTGATATATTGTATATTATACAATAACATACACTTGAAAGTCATTTATAAATACTTTATATTCTGCCAATACAATACCCTGAAACATTTGGGAAAGTTTTAATGTTGGATAAGTTGACTGACTGTCTGAGTGTGGAAAAAAGTTATTAAACTGTCTTTGATTCTCAAATTTTCTTGCTTTTACCCTTTCAGTTTTCTCCCATGCAAAGTAAGTGATGGAGTGGGTGGCTTAGCTATCACATCAACCTGCTGTTCAACTATTTAAGTAATTGCTTATTTAAGAATCTTGAAAAATAATAATTCATCCCTTGTCTTTTGCACAGAACTTCTGTGGAATGGCTTAGGTTGGAAGGGATCCAAATGTTCTTCTGTGGATTGGTTTGTCACCTATCAGATCAGGCTGCCCAGAGTTTTATTCAATCTGGTCATGGACACCTCTGGGGATGGGGTATCCACAATTTCCCTATGCAACATGTTCGAGTGCCTCACCACTCTCTGAATAAAGAATAAAGAGTAAACAAGCCCAGCTTCCCCAACCTTTCCTCATAGGTGCAGTGCTCCAACACTCTGTTATCATTTTTGTCTCTCCTCTGGACCCACTTCAGCAGCTCCATTGTATTTCGTGTGCCATGGGCGTCAGATCTGGACACAGTACTACAGATAGGGCTCACAAGGGGAGTGTAGAGGTGAAAAATAACCTTCCTCATCCTGCTGGCAACATGTTTTTTGATGCAGACTCTGACACTGTTGACCTTCCAAGCAGCAAGCACATATAGTTGGCTCATGTCAAGCTTTTCATCCACCAGCACACCAGGGTCCTTCTCAGCACGGTTGAGGATGCCCCATCCCTGGAGGCATTCAAGGCTGGATGTGGTTCTGGGCAGCCTGGTCAAGTGGTTTGCAACCCTGCACATAGTAGGGCAGGTTGAAACTAAATGATCATTGTGGCTCTTTTCAACCCAGGCCATTCAATGATGATTCTATGATGATTATGATGTTCTCCTAGTCTGTATCTGGAATTGATCCAGCTCAGTTGAAAAACCTTACACTTTGCTTTGTTGAACTTCATTAGGTTGACACTGGCTTATTTTTCAAGCTTGTCCAAATCACTTTGCATGATCTCTGCATGCATCTCTTCCTTCTTCTGTATCTACTGCATCATTCAGCTTGGCATTCTCTGCAAACTTTCTGAGAGTGTGTTTGATTCTATCATTGTGTAATTTTTTCAATGTTAAAGAGCATCAGGTCTAGGACAGACTCCTGAAGAACATCATTTTTCACCAGCCTCCACCTGAACATTGACTGCAAGCTTCTGGCTGCAACCTTCCATCCAATTCCTTATCCACCCTTCAAACTCGTATCTCTTCAATTCAGAGATAAGAATGGGGTGTGTGACCATGTTAAAGGCCTTGCAGAAGTCCAGGTACACAACAACAGTTCCTCTTCCTTTGCCCACTGATATAGAAAGTTCTTAATAGAAGGTCACCACGTTGGTCAGACAGGATCTGCGCTTGGTAACGCTGTGCTGACTGCCTCAGATTAAATCCTATCTTGTATGTGCCTTAACGTATCTTCCAGAAAGATCTGTTCCATGATTATTCCCAGGTACAGAGGTGAGGGTTATCAGCCCATAGTTCTCTGATTCTTCCTTTCTCAGTTTCTTAAAATTGGGAATGGTGTATCTCTTTTTTTGGTCAATGGAGTGCTTGCCTGACAGCCATGACTTTTCAAATATGGTGGAGAGTGGTTTGAATACGAAGTAGAGTGGCTTGATACAATGTAGAGTGGCTTATCCTAACTTTATCCTGCAGTTTCTGATATATTTTTCTTTCTCTCTTTCCTTATTTTTTATATATTTTGATACTATGAATAGTGAAATGAAATTATTTATATAAAAACTGTTAATATTAATCTAGTACTACAAGCAGTGCTGTTTTCATGGCAGCACCATTAACAAAATTTTCCTTTATTTTTCTATGTAATATTTGTTTAATCACAAATGTAAAAATAAACAAATATATTTGTCACAAAACAATCTTCAGAATCTGTCAGAATTATTTTTGGATAATTATCTTTCTACTTACTATTTCTTTCATTTCTTCCCTCTGTGTCATCAGACTTGTACATCACTGGAATCTATTATGGATGTGTCACCAGTTCACTTTGGAACAAATCCTGATAGCTTAGATTTGATCTTTTTCTTAATATTTCTGGTTTTCCCACTGTGGGGGAAGATGTAACTGTGAGCAAGTCAGCAAAGAGTTTATCAGACTCCTTGATAGGCTCTATCACTGGGAAACCTTGGGAGTTTGGAGTGTAAGACAGAGAGCAAATGGTATCTGTTTGCATCTAACGATAAACAGGAGGGGTTTTTTTGTATGCATTTTTAATCTTATCACACTTAAGAAACCTTTCATCCTTTATCACTGTGTTTTGAGAGAGTCTAGACCAATTAACTGATTGGAGGGACAGGAATTTCTGGCTTGTCAGTGAATGATATCTAGGATGTATGTTGAACACAATAAAGGAGAACTATTTGGAGAACTATTCTGATGCTACAAGAAACTCTGAGAGCTCTCTAACTTCATTGAGCGCCGAAACCCATAATTCTTGCTCATTGAACTTTTGCTATCAGTATACCATTCCTCTAATTTTGACACTTTCTGCAGTCTCCAAAATTTTATTATTTTATCCTTTGTATATCTCTGTTGCAATTACTAATTTCTTCATGTAGGATTTCATTACATGGTTTACTTATATTACTCTTTCTAAGTCCAATATAATAGACTTTTTTTAAACAAGGTGGGTATGTTTTGGATCATCAGTATGTTACAAAAGGTGTATCAAACTGCTATCGTAAATCTTATCAAAATCAGCAAGCACGCATAACTTTTTCTAAATTACTTAATTAGCAAAGATATTATGAGGGGAATTTTATATACAGTTGAGAGAGCATATCAGGCTTAGGCACTTACAGACTACTTCCCTTGTAAATTATACTTTAGATCACCAGTGTGTAAAATATCATTTCACACTTGATTAGCTACTTTGGGGAAAAGAACATTAAGATTCACATCTCCTTCCCAACCTTCATCTTCCTAGTCTCATCTTACATGTTACCATAAGTTTACTACGTATTACTGCAATATTGCTTCATGGCTTCATGACCTCAGTTTCTTATTTATCTATCTGTCTATCTGATCTATCACGTTGTCTTTTCCTTTGAGAACTAGGTTGCTGACAATCTATTTCCTTTCTCCTTTAATGCTGTAATATTTATCTGTTTGTTTGTTTGTTTGTTTGTTTTGGAACATTGGTTATAAAATCAACTTAGTATGCAGCAGAAATGTGAGTGGCTGCCAGGTTAAGTTATGCACTGATGTGAAGAACTGCTTGTGAGGGATGGTTTCAGAAAGAGACATCCGTAACTTAATCATAAGATGAAATACTTCAAGGAAAATAAGTCTTTTGTGAGAGAAAATCTGATGATGATTATACCTTTCTCTGATGTGTGGAAATGTTACTCACTTGTGTAAAATGAATTAACACAATACTTCACATTGACAAAAAAACTCTACAGTTGCAGAATTGAAATTTTGACCGCTGTCATCAACTCTTTAGTGATTGTCAGGTGACACAGTCAACATCACTATCACCTTCACAGCAAGGAAATGTTACTAAGTTTAAGAAAAATTTTAGAAAAAGGAAAAATTTGAAGACCTATCACTGAACCTTTGAAATTGTGGTTTTAAAGAGCTCATATCTAAAACGTATTTGTAAAAAAAAAAATCCAATGCATATGAATCCAATGTATTCATCAAAACAGTCAGTAATGATCTAGATAAGAAATGAATAATACTTCACTTTAAAACAATGTTTGTTACTGCTTTGAATTAACTCAAGCAGGCAACCATAGCCCCAAAATACTTACTTTCTGCCCCTTCCAGTGAGATAGTAGAGAGAAATGGAATGGTAGAAATAAGAAAACATGGATTGAGATAAAAATAATTTAATAGGTAGAACAAAAACTGTGCATAGAAACAAAGCAGCATAAGGAAGGAATTCATTCACTACTTCCCATCATAAGACAGATTCTTAGCCATTTTCAGGAAAGTAGTGCTTCATAACATGTAAAGGTTACTCAGCTAAAACATCTCTATGTTGGCAGCACAGTCTTTGTCACAAATTCAAAGCATAGAACCATAGAAGCTGCTATGAAGAAATTTGGCTTAATCCAAACCAAAACCAAGATAATCATAGCATATCGTTAGTCATAAGTGTAACAAAAAGCTATTTAACCTCATATGTATTATGTAGTGCAGCTAACTGTGAAATGTCTGAAATGGTGTACATTTCAGCATTATTAGAAGAGGGGAAATTTGAACTTGTTTCACTTAATTTATTAAGTTAAGGGAATAACAAAAGCTAATCAGGAAGTATATCCCTCTTGTTAGTAGTGAGAAATGAAGAGATGGATTCCATTCCATTCCAAAGAGACAGGACATTCCAGAGATTTGAATTCCAGGAGTCTACTTAAACTAAATTATGCCTATGGGAAATAGAAGAATTCTAAACTGTCACAATGGACACAAAATGGAAAACAACCTCATTTGTTATTCAGTCTACTATATCTTGACATTATAAACTACACTTATGTTCTTTGCAATTGGAAATCACCTTCCCAGAAGAAATATGCAAAATTAACATGTAATGAAATATTGATCCAAAAAAGCATTTGATGAGGTCTGACTATATATAACATCTATTAACAAAGGAAGTAAAGGTTAGTGAAACTATGTGAAAAATTCAGAATGAGGTCAAATGTGGTTTTCCTTTTCTGCTAGAGTACAGCAGTAATATTTAGAAATCCACAAAATGTTCAAGCTTTATAAAAGTTGTATAATTACATTTTTCATAAAGACAGAAGAATTCATAATACTAAAAAGATTATATATTATTGAAGACTATTAATTTAAAAATATTTTTATATATTTGCAAAATTATATATTTTTATGATAAGAATACTATATTCAATAAAAATTATAAATATGATTATGACAGAATTCAGGCAACCAAGTTATAATATTTTTATATATACTTTTCTTTTTTTTTTTACTAACGTCTAAGAAGAGTTTATTACAGCCAGAAAAGTCCAGTATCCTTAATGAGAGTAAATAAAATCAGCTGAAATTCTATTGCGTAACATAAGTACTTTATCTGAAAGAAGAAACAGAATTTATATGACAAACTAAAAAATAGTTCATTACTTTCCCTATCATACAATAGTCAATATATAGAATTGATCAATAAATGAGATAAAACACACTGTTGAAGCTGAAATCTAACTGAGATTTAAGAATTTTAAGAGATATCATACTTGCAAAATTTTCTTTTGACTGTAATGCAAGATTTTCTTCATAGTATTTACCAGGAATAAAAAACTGGCCCTGCAAAAAAAAAAAATAAATAAAATAAATTAAAAAAGCATCAAACAAAAACAAAAACAAAAACAAACAAACAAACAAAAAACTAAAAGAAAGAAAAGAGTGAGATTGGAGATTACTGTAGAAGAATATACACATACTCGTGCAATTCCATTTATTCTCAGTACTCTGTTTTTTCTCTTAAACGCTACAGTAAGATCTTTCATAATAAACTTCCATATCTAAACTTACTTATAAGTAAGCATTTGACCAAGCAGTAACAAAATGTCAGAATAAGAGCCACAGAATGGTAGAGGTAAGAAGGAACCTTTGGAAGGCATCTGTTCCAACTCCTAGAAAACACCTAGAGACAATTGCCCGGGACTATGTCCATGCTTTTGTTAGCTTTTAAAGATTTCCGAGCCTTGCGGGGGATTCAAAAATACTTTTTGCCTACCTGTTCAAATTCTCAGCCTTCTAGACACTAAAGAAGTGCTTTCTAACATTGTGATGGAACTTCCTGAAGATAAATCTCTTTTCTCTTCGCACCTTCCCTTCAGATTTTTATGTATATTAATAAGATCCTCACAAGTCTTCTCTCTTTTAGGTCAAAGAAAGTCAACTTTATCAGTCTATCCTCTCAGGAGAGTTGTTCAGTCCCGTAATCATAACTGTGGCCCTTCATTGGTCTCTATTTAGTAACTCCATGTCTTTGTACTGAGCACTCAGTACCGGCCCAGTATATCTGTTTTTGGCCATAAGCCAAAGCAGTAGCACACTTCACAGGTATGATGAGCTAATTGAGACAGAACACAGTCATTTATCTTAACAAAGAAAATGTATTAGGAAAGAATACCTTTTCTTTCATAGTGGAAGTTCAGACGCAAACCTAGGACCAGATGTTTTTTCTTTTAATATAATTGGACACTTTTATCACACTGAAGGTTAGACCCAATGACATAATTTGAGACTTTACGTCATAACTGTTCTTTCTTGCATCAGAAACAGTCTTATAACCTGTCATCTTAAATACAAAAAACTATTCAAAATTGTGTTTGATCTGACTTTTAGTTCTCAGTACCATAAACTGTGGCATATGCATCAGTATGTAGTGTGTTTCTAACCTTTAAGAATGAAAGTCATTGTCAGGACAAAATTTTAAATTCTCTTGAAGGATTTTGAGTGCAAAATTTATAAAAGATTTCCTTCAGCCTCCACTTTCATACTTATTTTTTTTTAGGAAATGAACATTAAATTATTTTCTGAGACTCAGCAGGAACTTAATTATTTTTTTCTTGTTCTAAATATGTATAGGACAATTGAAAGTAGCTTATTAAATCTTTAATAAACAACATTCTATCTTATCACTATAAGCTCAAATAAATACAATGCTGCAAGGATAACATCATCTCTGACCTTTATGTTTCATATCATTTGTATTAAACTTAGATGACTCAGTAGCTCTTCATTCAGAATTTGAAAATCAGCTTATAAAATGAAAAATTGCAACTTTGCTTGAGTGTAAAAATGACAGTTAACTCTACCATAGATTACAAGTGTCAATCTGCCAATCTGCCACCTCATCTTAGAAAATATTTAAATTGAGAATACATTAATAAACAATATTTTGAACTATTTGTTTATATGATTTTATTCTATGTATATGTGAAACCTTCGACAACATTTATCAAATATGCATGATTTAACTCTTATGTCAAGTGTTGAGAAAATTAAAACTTACTTTCTTTGACATGATATCAATTCTTAACAGTTTCGGTAGAGTCACAGTAATTTCTGCTAAACCTTACTACTGATTAAATCAGTTATCTATTAAGGCAAAATCAGGAGTGGAATTCATTTCTGCTTAACATTATAGAGAACAATATTCCATATAAATGATTTCATGATGTCAATGTGCATGCACAGTACGGAAATGTCACATTCAGAGAAGAAACTGTAGCTGAAGAAACAAGCTTGACTTGCAAAAGTTTAGGCTTTCTCCTTTATATTTTACTTGTAATGAGAAAATTCTAGAAAACCAAAGGACAGATAATTGTAGGATTAATCACTTTAAATTTCAAAAAACTACCAAGCTCCAGTTCACACTGAAACACTTGTATGCCAAAACCTTACTGTGTGAAATTTGGGTACAGATCCAAGAACAGCTGTTGCTAAAAAGGAAATCATTCTATTGCTCACTACGAGAATATCTCATGAAAACAGAAATGTTAGTGTGTGTGATGCTCTTCATGGTTAGTTCTTCACCTCAAAATGTTGTTATAAAAAATACACATTTATACAATTACAAATTCTTCAAATTGTAAAATGAATGCTATACAAACTGTCTATAGTGCTAGGACTACAAAAGTATGAAAATGTGACAGAAAGGAACTGTTCACCTCCAGGGCTGTAGATGGACCATGAAGAATGCTAAATGTGTTTTGTTTTATTCTTTAATATTAATATTAATATTAATATTAATTCTTTATATTTTTTGGTATAGGCCAGATACTCCATTTTACAAAAAAATTATTTCAACTCTGAACTTGCTAAAATGAAATAATAAAGTGGAGATTTTCACAGACATACAGGACAACAAATTTAAAAACCCATGTTTTTAAATCTTCTAATTTTAAGTTTTTAATGTGTTTTGTCATTTATGTATCTAATCAATGTGATGCAGATATCATGTCAAACAAAGAATTGTCCTAGTTTGCCAATTCCATAAGCAGGTTGTGTTTTTCATGATATAATGAATGGTGATGTCCCCTTTTTGAAGCTAGTACTGATAATGATTTAATAATTTGTATCTGCTGGCACTGAGTTGTAAGTAGAAAGGCGGAGGAAGCTGATCTGTGAGACCATTAGCCAGCTGGATGTACAGTAAGATAGCACCCACTCAGAAAAGTAGATCTTTTGGCTATTTATCTAAGGATATAAAAAATGATTGTTTCTTTTTTTATCTACTTGTGCTTCCCATATAGATAAATCTTGAAGTTCATCTTCTATGTCATGTTCAGGTCCTGAATGATTTTATTGTACAGTTTTCTGTAAAGCTTGATAAGAAAAAGAATGATAAATCTACAACTTCTTTCTATTGGCCACATTTGAGATATATAAGATTTTTTTTTTTTAATTTTTCTTAAATTGAGGTGTGAACTTTTACTAGTGAGCATATTTTAAGGCCAGAAAGAGTGAGAAGGGAATTTAATAAGATGGGCAGATTATACTGAATGGGGACAGGGCATGGGCAGACAAGCATACTGATCAACAAATCATTCACACACGACAAACTCTGTCTTATCATCTTTTCCAGTGCTTTCTTCTCCCCAGATCACCTACTTCATTCACTTTAGTTCCAACCCTAAGACATGTGCAATTCCAAAATATTCTTCTGTTGCACAGGGACTCTCCCATACCCCTGTGCAGCATACACTGTAAATCCAAAAGGTGGCCTACTGTTGACTCATCTTGATGAGTTTCATGCATATGCAGTGGTGGTGATAACTCACCCCATATCTAGGAAGAGCTAGACAGAGTATCCATTCCTCTGAGTCCCAGATTTGGACCCCCTCCTGCCTTTATTCCCTTTTACTCTTGACTGGTGGAGATAGGTCTTTGTATTTTCATGTGTTGGAAATGAAGAATAGCTTGTATACAGAACTTCTTTGTCTTTTCTTCACCACAACTTAAAATAAATGTTTGCAAAGTTACAACCTCCATTTATTCTGTGATCAGACTCAGTCTGTATATTGTGCAGCAAAAATAAAATTAGATGTGAACTGACGAAAAGCTGCGACATATTTATCCTTCTTTTCAAACAAAGTGCAAAAGTACAAATAAATTTTTGTGACATACTCCATGCTTTGCCATTATGGGAGTTCCTTTCCCTCCTTCTTTACAGTACCATAGCTCTAAAGAAGATTTTGCTTTGACTTCCATGAACTGATGAACTTTTAAGTCTGTTGGAACTTTCATCTGGAAAGCACTTCTAATTCATGCCAGTGCTATCAATAATGTTATATCCAAATCAATCTGGGACGCTGCTATATAAGTACATGTAAGTACAACTGTTACTAAATGCTGAAGTAAGAAATCAATAATTTGGTGATTGTTAAAGAATAACAATTAGGGCCCAGTTTCTTGTAGTTAGCTGAAATTTTTAACTAGCTCAAACTTATATTCCTGCCAGTGTTGTGAAATCAATTTGCTGTCACTCATGAAATCACATGCAATGGCTCTTCAGGGTGTGTAAAGGGAAAAGACACACTTTTTTTTTCTAGAAGGCAGGAAACCAGAATAGTATTGTTTAATTTATGTACAAAGTAAAATTATATGCTATCTATTCACTGAGGGGAAAAAGTAGTAATACTGGGAAAATATGGAGACTTGAACTAAACTTACCTGAAATTGATATAATTTAAGTATTCTCTGACTATTATCATTGCAGAGATAGAGCAGTCTAGGCAACAAAATTGCACAGCCCATACAGTTCATGTCTAACATGGTAGAATAACACAGTTATTTCTATAGAGAGTAAAATTATAAATGTATGAAAGACTCCCATCATATCAAAGAATATTTTAGACTTTAATATTGAGAATACAGAGTTCACTTGGAAAAAAAATATATAAAATAAACAGATATGCTTTTATTTTGCTAGTCCAGAGAGCTTTGCCTTTGCTTAATATAAGCAAATTTGATTTTTCTATTTTCTCTCAGAAAAATTTACTTTGTTCAATGTGTAGGAATAAAGAGGATCTAATGAGATATTTTTTTCCCCCCTTGGAAACTGTTAGAGAACTTCTGATACTGGACAATTAAGAAGATTTAAAAGTCAACAAGAATTTATAGAAGATATTTATCAACATATTACAACTTTTAATGCTTTTGTTATATTATCTTTTAAGTCATTGTGTCTCTACTTATATATAGAAAAATATAAAATTACATAATTATATCTAAAATGCTGGTTTATTTGTTACGTAGGATACACTCCATTGAGTTTTATGAGTAAGTAAAACAGATGATATGTAGCAGAATTGATTTGAGGAATACGTTTGAAACTTCACGCAGCCATGCCTTTTTTTGTTATTCTTGTTTAGTTTAAAAGCAGTAAAAATAATTCATTCTACAGCTAATTTTTATTTTCTGCTTCAGTCAGCTTTCAACTTCCAATTATAATTTTCACATCACAGTTCAAATTTGTGTCTAGTAATCAGAAATTATAAACTAAAATCTGTATAATCTTAATGTATTTTCATGACCAGTGTTTTAAAGACACGTTTGTGAGCTGAAAGTTAAAAAATACAGTCTACAAGGATCTATTCACAGTCCATTTGATGCTCTACTGAAGCTTATGAAAGTCTTTATCTTTTAAAATATGTCAGAGTGACAATTTTGTTTGCACTAGCTAACATTCTTCCAAACCAGAAAGGTACACTTTATTCTTTTCTGTTATTATTTACCATCACATTACTATCACATTAGTCAAATGTACAGGAAATTGCCTTCTATTGCATTTAGAACGGATATTAGAGTTATTTTTAAAAATATATGACATTAAAACTGAAAGATGACTGAGTCTAGACACAGATTCAGAATCACAGAACCCACAGTCATGGTGGAGAGGAAGCAATCCAGAGAAGAAAGTGCTTCAGAAAGGAGTAGAGGAAATACAGCATAAAAATTACTGCGGTGACAGGCAGGTGGGGAAGCAGGACACTGAAGAGTGAATTTTGAATTAAGGAGAGGGAAGGCTGTGACAGAAAACTGAAACATAAGAGCATGAAAGGGGCTGTTTTGTTGATGGTGTGTTTATGTTGTTGTTTTATATTATGTTTGCTAACATAAGATTCTTTTAATGTTTAAGCATTAGAAAGTCTAATAATAAAAGGTGGAATATGATACTTTTTAAAACTATGCTCAATTTACAATGTTTTAATTTCTTACTTCTTGACAACAGGGAAAAAATAAGCTTCCCAGATATACTTTTTTTTTTCTTTTTTTCCCTAGAACAACTAGGATTTTTAAAAACTCCATTTAGATAATGCATGTTCTCATGTCAAATAAACTAAGCTAAATTAAACTGTGCTAAAATAAGGAAAATTCAAAATCTTGTAGTGCATTCATTGCAGGATATTAAAAAATAGATCTTTCTGAAACATAAATGGGATATATCCAAACTCATAAACTGATACATCCAAAGCAAAGTGTAATAAATAATTGCTTCAATTACTTCCTTGTATCATATATATTTTGTTTTACAAAGCATTCTTGTAGCTGCTTTTAAATATAGTAAGTGCTATAAAAGTTTAAAAAATTTCAGTGTTTTCGGCATTGTGTTTTCCAGTACATTCAATCTAAGTTATTTTTAACTTATTTAAAGAAGAATATGAAATATTAGTTGACTAAGATGAGTAAAAACATTAGAAACACATAAGATTTCCTACTTTCTTTAAGGCATGCTAAGACTTCATTATACACTGGTAAGCTTCCTACTAATCTACTAGTCTTCTATCTTAAATTCTCTCCATGCAAGATCATCTTAGACTGACATGGGTTCAGGTAGGAAATGTAACTGATTATAAGTTACTTTAGTTTGTAGTAACTCATATCCAACAGCATTTGATCCTAATGTTTCTCTAAGAAATAATGTTGAGAAATATTGTGGATTCAATATGTTCTAGATCGTGTTTTTATTACAATCTGAGGCAGTAACCTGTCACCTATTAAATGAGAAACAGATTCCTGCACCAGTTGCATTTCTGCTCCCATCGCAGCTTTGAAAACAGATCTAAGTGGTCTCTTTAACTGCTGCTTGAAAGAGTGAGTTGCATCCTATTTACACTAATTTGCTACATGAACTGTTGAGATGTAGTTCAGAAACCTGATTAGTAGTTCTTCTGAGCAGCTATTTTTCTTACAAAAAAATAATGGGTGTGGGGGGTAGAGCACTATGCTGTTGTTACAAGGCGAGAGGATATTTTTCTCACTTTTGTGACATTGTAAAGAAAATTTTTTATCCACAAACAGGTTTTTAAATTTATTTTTATTTACTGCAAAGAAAATTTTTTATCCACAAACAAGTTTTTAAATTTATTTTTATTTACTGCTTTTTGATTTTAGCAATGTTATATTGTCATTCATACTTAAGGAATATTAAGATGTTCATAAAAGTTGTCATGATTTCAGTGTTGGGGTTTATGTTGTATCAGTGGCAAATAATATCCTAGATTTTCCTGGAGATTTACGGCTTCTCTCTTTTTATTTCTTTTTTACTTTATAGAAAGACAGATTCTTTCACCAAAGTAGAACTGTTTTATCTTGAACCAGCCTCTTGAATTTCCTTGCTTGACCCATGGGAAGTAAAATATTACAGTTCAAGGGAACATAAAAGTTCTACATTTTCTTACTAGTCTCTGGCACGTCTTTACTCCTTTCATGCTTCATAATAGATAGGATATTCTGGTAATCAAGAATTTAGTCTTGAGATACTGATTTTCTCTCTATATATTTCTTTTTCCTTAGTCCAGAATATGACTTATACATAGAGGATTTTTCTAATATTTTGAAGAAGTAATTATTTCTACACTTAGGAAAACGAAAAAGGGTAAACCTACAGAAAAAATGAGGTAATATTTATATATGCAAAAGCATCTCTTACTCTAGCGCTGTGAGAAAAGTAGCTGATATTCCTCTGTCACTAGATGAAATATTCAGCAGAATAGCCATAATTTCATGTTTACTTATGTAAGATATTGTTCTGTTAACATCTGTGTCTCAAAGCTTGCTGGGGACACAGATGGACTTGTTCAAGTCCAGACAAGTCCCGAGCAAGGATTGTGAGATCCTTTGTCTGAAGGACACAGATAGACAAGGCCAGGCAAGTCCTGGGCAAAGGTTATAAGATCCTTTGTGTGGGGGACACAGATGGACAAGGCCAGGGGCAAGGAGAGTGAGATGAGCTGCAGCTGAATGGCTGTGAAGTGCTCCTTTGTGTGGACCTATCTCAGAATGATGGCCATCTCAGGGGGTACTCAATGACTCCTGCTCAAGGCGCATCCTTGTCACGTAGGCAGGAGAACAAGGAGGATAAAAGAGGAACTGAAAACCATGAGGATGGGTTTCTGGCAGCAGATTCCTCATGAAGCAGAACAGAGGTTTCTGGCAACAGATTCCTCATGAAGAAGATCAAGGATTCCTGACCATCAGATTCCTCCTGCATGCTGCATGCTGTTTGACACCTGCATGCTGTCGAACTCTCCTGTGCCTGCTGCCTGAGCGCTGCTGCTGCCTCAAGGATTGGCTCCGCGCCTTCCTCCGCTACCTGCTTGCCGGCCACGCTGCTGCTCCTCGCCCCCCACTGTTTCTGCCTCGGACCTTCAAACGCCGTGCAACAGGACGCTGCTGGATGCTGCTGGTGACTCTCCCCGCTTTACGCAACTCTTGCTTCTTTCTCATCTTTTCTATCGCCCTCCTTCCCTTCCCTGTCTCCCTGATTAGGTTTTGTAATAAACTGGTCGGAACAACATATGAACCGTTGTTTCTTAATCTCACGCCGGGTATACAGATATTAAAAGAATCTCCCTCCTATAAATTGGAGCGAGACAACTTATCAGATATGAAGCAAGGTAAGAGTACAGTAGCTTAGCATTTTTGGCAAAGTAAAATAGAATAATGGGAGAGAAAGAGAGAACAGTCTGATATAGCAAAGAGGAAGAGAGGTCCAAGGAAGCTGGATGGACTACAGAAATACTGTAAGGTGTAGGCAGATACGTGAAGAATCCTGAAGTTTTAAGAAACCAGTAGTAGGAACTAGAAAAGAAGGGGTTTTGCTAGGACATGGAGACAATACTTAGGAGCCAAGTGTCAGCCACAGAGAGGTGGGAAAAAAAAAAGAGGAGGTAAGGTAAGGACTGAGGATCTGGTAAGGACTATCAATGGACAAGTGAGACACCAGTTGAAAAAGGATAATGAGATAGAGAAGTCTACAGTATGGAAATAACAGTTATACACATTCTGTCAACTGCTTCTTCCAGGAGCCAATGGAATTCCATTAAAAAAAAAAAAAAGTTTGAAAAGTTGAAAAATTTATCGTTGACATTGCACCCTTTGGAGAAAGTGAAGATCTGCATAATAATGCATTGCAAATATCATTATTTCTGAAATCAGGGAATATAACCAAGATTCAAAGCCATAATGCTAAAGACAATCTTCTGGATTGAATTACCCATAGTGGTACAACATTATGAAACTTGCTACCAAAAGTAATGAAATGACAGGCAAAAGATGAGTTCTTGATAAAGTGTCCTTCTAACTGGCATGGAAAGAATTACAGACAAAAGACTGTTTGGTAACAGACAAGTCTTCATTCTCTCTTTCAAACAATCTCAGCTACTGAAATTATCGCATTTTCTTAGGAGATGAAATTTTCATTCATACATGGCCTTGCTAGATTCTCCATGGATCTTTAAGAACAGGCAAATACTTTCACTACACTGTGGCTGCAGAGAACTCTTCACCACAGAACTTGTTTAGATCTAGTTAGAAAGAGAGGCTCAGTGCAGATGGTGGCTCAGTAGGTGTGCTCATTTTTTTAGCACTGAAATCCAATTTGTTCCACCTAGCCAAATATAATTATGAGGTGTCATTGTGTTTTGTTTTCCTTCCTGACCCTCCTCTCTTGGTATTGCTTACAAGGGTAGGGTCAGAAAAAGCACCAACATCAGGGAAGCTAGAATAATTCTTTTTTGATAACAAGATTGTGCCGGTACTCCTTGCTGTGATCTTTCATTATTATTTTTTGAGTACATTCTTGAAGTCACAAAGTCATAATACCCAGAATGAAAATATAACATGAATAGCTTTGACTTGCACATCAAACACAATTCTGCAAATTAATGTACCACAATGTTCTGAAGATTAAAAAAAAAGATTGTAAAATCTTTTCTTGAACTATTTCCTGTTCTGAGCTCTGAAGTTGATACTGCAGATTCAAACCAGAGTCTTGTCAGCTTAAACTACAGTTTTATTATATAAAATGATGCCAAGATTTAAAAAATGTCACTAAGTTAATTTTCTCAGTATTATTTTTGTGCCGATTCCTGAAATTGTCAAAGGTATTTTCAGAACATGTAAAGAAAGATTTCTTTAGAGGCCTGCAAGATTTCTGTCTTCTATGCTTCTTTTCCAGAATCAAAGTGTAACTCTAATCAAATAATGGGTAAATGATATGTTGGAGTAGAAAGTATAGATGCAAAAAGGTAATTGACAGAGAAGTTATTAATAGTTTTCTCTGAGCCAAAAAAATAAAATAAAATAAAATAAAATAAAAAAGAATTTTAAAAGTAAAGAGTTTCTTCCGAAACCGTTAGGATATGATTTTTCTCTTTTAAAATTATCTGGAACTTGATTCTCTGCTTGCTTCTCTTGTTTTATTTCTCTTCATATACAGCTAGTTACATGACTGCTGAGAAGAATTATACACAGCTAAGATGCTAATGGCTCATTCACGAAAAGTTCTATGAAGCTTGAGACATTTTTTTCAGAGTTTGAATGTAGCCAATGTGTACCACCACTGTTCATCTGTTGAGCATTATACTCATTATACTCATTAGATATTAGACCTGATATACTTGATATATTATAGCCTTGCTTCCTCTGCTGTTACCTATAATCTCAAAACTCATTAACTAATATACCTTGTGTTTTATGCAAAAAAATAAATAAATAAATTAAAAGAAAACAGTAATTATTTTTCAATAATTTGTTCTCATTTTTCAATACTACAAGCATGGAGCATGAAAATAAGAAGCCCCAGGGAAAAAAAAAAGTTTAAAATACAATGTCAGCAAAACAGTTATAAGGAAGCTTGTTTTGGTTTTTGAATTTCTCTCTCTTTTTTTTTTAGGGTATTATTTGTTTGTTTTCTTCTCAGTACTGGCATGTGAGAAAGAAGTAATTTGAAATGAGAAAAAAAGGATTCTCCTTGTTACAATGCAAGATGCAGAAAAATGCATAGATTTAACGATACAAAGTCCAATGGTGACATTAATTAAAATTAAGACATTAAACTACATTGTTGAATATTCTGAACTAAGAAGTAACTGATATTACAAATGGAAAGATATGAAAAATATTGAAATTAAGCAGCTGAAAAGTGAATAGAAGTGCTACTATAATTCCCAGAAGCTGGCACTGAACAAAGACATATTAATTTTAAACTGTATAATATACATCTGTGTAAAGTTACCAGCTTACCATGACAGCCACAGATTCAGAGTTTAATTTGGATAAATAGATTGGAGTGGGAATGCTGTTTACAGCTGGAAGGTAGGTCTGTTCTCAGTTGAGATAAATTGTTCCACCAAATAACTTATATTGGCAGGCTTATGAGGAAAGAATATGTGCTTGCAAGCTAAGGATACAAGTGAGAATGGATTTTATTTATTTAGATATTTTCATATCTGGTGGCAAAGCTGTAAGTTCTAAAGGCTCATTCTGCTGCCAGCAGCAACTTAGATTATAGCACATTTCAGTTGCCTAGGCTGCACTATATTTTTTTAAAGCTATGAATAATAGAAAATATCATGTTTCTTTTAAGCTCTTGAACAGGGATATAAAAGACTGTGGTTCTGCTCACCCAATAATTTTCCAGCCAAATTAAAGTTGTATCACTTCCGCTAATGTATTTGTTTCTGCTCTCTTTCTCTCTACACTAATCTATAAAAGCCAAATTTATCTACCACATTTATCACTTAGAGAATCATAACAAAAATGTTTGCTGACTAGATCACAGAATCACAGAATTACAGAATGGCCAGGGTTGGAAGGGACCTCAAGGATCATGAATCTCCAACCCTCTTGCCACATGCAGCACCACCAACCTCCACATTTAATACTAGACCAGGCTGCCCTTTTAGTCCATGAAAATATTTCCTTTATAAACAAAACCAAAACAAACAAACAAAAAAAAACCCACAACATTTTATGGATGATATTTGCTGCCATGTGTTATTATGGGCCATAATCTTATAATCACATGATATCCTTTTCAAGAGGAATTATTAAATATCCATTCGAAATTCTGGGTACAAAGAATAGGTCTGTAGCCGTATGTTGACTCTCTTCTTCAGTGGTGAAAATATAAGTTATTTAGAGTTTTCCTTAGACTGGGACCTGAACAGTTTCCATTATATTGCTATCCTCTTACATTTAATGCTGTTAAAGTGTGCTCTTGACTTTCTGAACTTTTAAAGCTTATCATAATGAATTAGTTTTATTCAGTAGAAGAAATCTTCTGATGTATCTTTTAAACATAATAAAGGCATTTTTTCAACATCATCAATTAAGATAAATGAAAGAAAAAGTCACAACTACTTCAGTCTCCTAATTCCATTCACAGATCAAAGGTCAACACATTCAGATTGAAGTGCTTGTTATTAGAACTTTGGAGTGCAAAGCATTTGTTCCTGGTATTGCCACAAAAGAAAGAAAGACCTTGTTTAAATTAGGCAACAGTATCCAACTGCAGAAACTCCCAGTATAACAAATCGTTTTTCTCTCATATCTCATTCCCGTACAAATATCATATTGTATTCTGTCTGCAGCCTATATTTTAATTTAAAAAAAGAAAGGAAAAAAAAAAAAAAAAAAAAAAAAAAAAAAAAAAAAAAAGAATAAAGTTCAGTAACAGCCATCTAATTTTTCAAATACAAATAACAATATTGTTTGCTTTGAAAACACATAATGTCTAATATACAATAAGGGATTTAAAAAATCTGAATATTATGCAACTTATGAATGTTGCTCCAAAAGTAATATCTCTTATTTTATTATTTTTGTCCAGGTTATCAGAAGCTGATGTTCGTGGTATGACTGTAGAATTTGAGCCTTCCTGACAATATTCACATAGTCACATTTTGCTGCAGTGTGATGCATGGCAGCAGAGGGGCAGTCTGTTAAAATGCTGTCTGACATGGAAGTGTGTATGAACTGAAGGTGTAGAATTGTATTCCTCCATTGTGGAAGAAAATGGCAACCACTGATGTTCATCAATATTTGCTGAATGTTTATGGCGACCAAATGGTGGATGTGAGCAAAGGGAGGCAGTGGCTGATGACTTTCAGCAGTGGCAACAGCAACTTGAAAAACAAGCTACGTTCTGGACGGCTGGTGCAGATTTTTGAGACTAACTTACATATTTGGGTTTAATTCCATTAATTATATTTGCATTTGAAGTGGCTGAAATAGCAGACCAATGTGCAGGGTTTTTTTATTATAGACAGACAACTATTTAATATTAACATAACCAAAATGCTGTGAAACTAGCTCTACACTGAGTAAGCATCTGTGTTTGATTGTGACTTGTCATAATTAGCTACCAGGTGTTTCAGTAAATGCTAAGTACATATTTTTCCAATATATTGCCAGTTTTTCTTGTCAAAACAGATGACTTAGCAAAAAATAAAGGAGCGTTGTAGAATCACTTCAATATTCATAATTTACCATCAGAATCATAACAGTGACCAAACTTCATGACCAGATATAAAAAAATTAAAAATAAATATAAAATAAAAAGAAACAGTAGAGACAATAAGTATAGGAAATAAGACTGAGGCCACATTGATTCTTAATAAACTCACATAACCTACCCATATTATTTCAATCCATTTTTCCCTATTTTAATTACTCTTCTTGAAAAATAATGTCTTCTCAGCATATGAAGAACGTTGCACTTCTCCTTACACTGAATTTCTCAACCTGTTTTTATACAGCAGAATCTCATTGGTCATATTCAAAAGTTATGTTTTCTGTTCTTTTCTGGTTTTCATACATACTCAGTCAGAAGCAGTTATAAATTTAGAAGCCTTTAATGAAATTATAACTTTGATATTTTTTCCCTTAAGCAGATTTCTGTTTCTTCTGGGATACTTGTGCTAATATCAGCTCTGCAGAAACTTCTGCCATTTACACCAGATTATCGAGTCTATACTGTGATAGCTGGCTTCTGGAGATTGGAGAAGAAGGATCCTCTTTGTGCATGTGCTGTTTTATTTATTTATTTGTTTATTTATTTATTTATTTTTAATACAGTCTTCCAACAATTACAGAAAGCAAGAATTAAAATTAATAAAACTCAATTAATAATACATAGGAAGCATAAGCTACTCACTAAGAGGAAGCAGAAAGAGCAGACTCATTGGTCTATTCTCTTTGTGAAGCTTAGCACTGTCTTAAAGAAATCTTGTGGATGAACAGCCTCTAAAAACACAGGTTATCCCAATGCCTTAACTGGACAATTATACTCAGAATTTTTTGAGTGTGAAAGAAGTCAAGAAAAAATGATAGGTCTCGAGGATCTACAAATAGAAGCTAGCTTAGATTTTTACTGGCCTAAATTTTGTACTTAGACAAAAGTCAGAACAAGAACTAATGAAGACACAACCCTTCCAAGAGCCACATAGTTAGCTGAGGTCTGATTTTCCCCCAGGAAGAAATGTATCTGCTTTTGTAAACTATCTAGCCAGCTCAAGAAGACAGGTGGAGTCAGTCATTCAAACCAGCTGGGTGTGATAGCAGCTGTGAAAGGAAATAGTAGTGAAAGCCTAGAGCAGTGCAGAAATGAGCTGTACAATAGATTTCCTGCATTTGTAGGAATGGTATAGTAGATAATGCCTTTCTATATTCAAGTCCTTAAGTTTTATAAAAACTGAAAATAAATCATGTTATGAAGTGGATCTGACAGTTTTTTATTAAAACAATGCACATAATTAACTGTTCTTCATAAAGCTGATGAAGTATTTATCCAGTAGATTTTAAAAGAAAAAGTCAATTATATTAGAATTGCATATTTTGAAATGCTTACACTATTGCTAAGGTTTAAAAAAAAATGCACTTTAAGCCACAAATTTAGCACAACAAAGCTTTATTCCTGTGCTTACTGTTGAGTTCTATTAAACTAGGACTAGACTCCCATGGGATATGATAGTGTTATAAATACGTGACTCTTTTGTGGCCTATAGTGATTTTACATTTTTTACCTGTGTTTCACACTTCTCTAATCTCATTAGCCAATAGTGCACGCACATGCACAGATTAATGTCTGAATCTGAAGTCCTACACACTGCTGTAATGTTATGTGCACAAAAAAGGGGTCTCAGTGTAGGCTGCTATTAATCATTTGTTCTTAACTGTGGTAGTTAGAGAGGAAAATTATCTCTCCAATTATTTATATATATGTATATATATAGGTATTCATTTCTCTTTTTTGGTGCTTAGGCATTGCAATGCAGAGAAAACAAAAAGCTGCATTAAATTAAAATGAAAGCATTTCGTGCCTATTTTTCAAAGTAAAATTTGATTTTTAAGAAAACTGTATATGTTGTTTATTGAAGAAAAAAGGTAAAGGATTTATTTATAATTGTTTATAGACTTAGTATCCCAGTCCCACAGGTATTAGTTTTGGCTAAATCTTGCAAAGCAGATTACAGAGTTGAAAACTTAGTGTGTGACTCAAGGAAATCCTTCAATTTCTCTCTGCCTGATTTTGTAGCTCACAATGTTTCATTTGTTACTATTGAAGAGGCTTTACATGACTTTTCTGTATAAGAGGGTCAGGGAAGGAAAAGGCTAATCATTCACATTCTGTATTCACAGTAAAGGTTGCAACATTTATCACATAACAAATGGATTTCCCAGGAACAAACCACTTGTCATAAACAATTTGCATGCTGAAAGACAGAAAAATTGAAGTTTTATGAATCTTCCTTGTTTGCTATACAAGCATAGAGTTAATATAAATCATTACTATCCCTTTTGAAAATTCCTTGTGTGCATGTGCAATTGGCTTTGCACAGCTCAGGTCAATTGTGTCACACAGCAAGTTTTGGTCAGCTGAATTCTTTTTAGTTCACAGAAAAAGTGAATTTGATCAAAGACATAGTACTGAATTAGAAAGTGGAAGAAAGAGGAAAAAAACCTTCCATTAAAAGTCTCTTATTATGTTGTGGGTTGACCACAGCAGACTAAGGACCCATAAGCGTGCTTGCTCATCCCCCCACAATGGGATGGTGAAAAGAATCAGAAAGGCAAAAGTAAGAAAACTCATGGATCAAGATGAACAGTTTTACAGATGAAGTAAATCTGTACTTGTTATCAGAGCAAAATTAAGTCACTTGTTCCCACTGAAAAGGAGATATTTAACCATACCCAGGAAAACAGGACACATCCTCATGTAACAGCTACTCGGGAAGACAAATGTCACAGCTATGAATGCCCCTCCACTTTCTCCAAGTTTAATCTCAGCTAAAGCCAGTACAATCTCCAACCTTTATTCCATACTATTTACATCTTCTTAGTTCTCACATTAAGACATCCTCATTAAACATTTTTTTCCCTTCCCCTTCTTTGATGTATATACAGATATATTTCCCTTGGTCTATAGCCTGAAGTAATACAAAGCAAGTTAATGCCATATTACATTTCTTCACCTCTGTAGTACAAAAATTTCTATTGCAGAGATACATTGAAGGCATCTTTGATCAACCTTGCTACTGCTCAAAGATACTATGTAGTTTAGCTACTAAACTTTCAGAGTTCAGCTTCTGCTTCCTTAGGAACAGTTATTTAACTCTGAGTACTTTGAGATATGTCTTCTGTGAACTGACATATATTTTGCTACTGTCACCTGATGTACATGGGAATCTGGTGGAAGAGAACTGAATGCTTAGAAATTAGCATGACAGTGACAGGCTGACATATGAAAATGCACTGAACTGATGTATTTAAAAACTGTACACTGACACAGCATTGTCTATATCTCCATCAGTGACACCAAAAGTGGGATCAAGTGCACACTCAGCAAGTATGCGGAGAATATTGAACTTTGTGGTGTGGTCAACACACCTGAGGGATGGGATGCCATTTAGAGAGCTCTAGACAGGCTTGAGAAGTGGGACCAGGAGAGCATCATGAAGTCCAGCAAATCCAAGTGTAACGTCTTGCATCTGAATCAAAGGAAGCTTTTTGAATACAAGCTGAGGAATGAAAGGAAATGACCACAAGTTGCACCAGGGGAGATTTAGATTAGACATAAGGAAAACTTTTTCTCTCAGAGAGTGGTCAGGCACTGGAGTGGCCTGTCCACGGAGGTGGTGGAGTCAGTGTCCCTGGCAGTGTTCAGGTGTCTGGATGAGGTGCCATAAAATATGGTTTAGTAGCTTAGTGGTAGTAATGGTGATGAGAGGACAGTTGGACTAGTTGATCCTGTAGGTCCTTTCCAACCTTGTGATTCTATGATTCTATGATTCTATGAAAGGACCGAGCACAGCCCTGCTGAAAAGGAACTGGATGTACTGGATTGGAAACTGAACAAGAACCAGCAATGTGCCCTCATAGCAAGGAAAGCCAACTGTATCTTGGGCTGCATAAAAAGTAGCATGGTCAGCAGGTTGAGGAAGGTGATCCTGCTCCTCTGTGCTGTTAGACTTCACTTGCATGCAGTACTGCATTCAGACGTAGCATCCTCAATACAGGAGAAACATGGATCAGTTGGAGAGTATCCAGAAGAGGGCCACAAAAATGATTCAAGGGATGGAACACCTCTCCTATGGGGACAGGTTGAGAGAGATGGGACTGTTAGGCTGGAGAAGTGAAGGAGATTTAATTGTGGTTTTTTCAGTATCTAAAGTGGACTATAAGAAAGAGGGAGACAGGCTCTTTATTAGGATCTGTTATGATAGGGAAAGTTAAAATGGTTTCAAACTAGAAGTGGGGAGATTTACATTGGATGTAAGAAAAAAGTTTCTTACAGTAAGGGCAGTGAGGCACTGGAATGTGTTGCCAAGAGAGGTGGTGGGTGAGCCATTCCTGAAGGCAATCAATGTCAGGCTGAACTGGGCTCTGAGCAACCTGATGTATCTGTAGATGTCTCTGTTCTTTGCAGAGGAGTAGAAACAGATGATCTTTGATGGTCTCTTCCTACTCAAATGTGGAACGAAGGGAAGCCATTCAGAGGGACCTCAACAGACTTGAAAGATGGGCCCGGGTGAACATAATGAGGTTCAACACAGAAAAGTGCAAGGTTTTGCACTTGAGCTGGAGGAATCTCAGGCATCTATACAGACTGGAACAAGTGGTCCTTGAGAGCAGCCCTATGGAGAAGGACCTAGGGGTCCTGATAGATGAAAAACTTAACATGAGCCAGCACTGTGCTCTTGCAGCTCAGAATGCAAATGGTATCCTGGGCTCCATCAGGAGAAGGGTGGCCAGCAGGGACAAGGAGGTGATTGTCCCTCTCTACACTGCTCTTGTGAGGCCCCATCTGAAGTACTGTATCCAGGTCTGGAGCCCCCAGTATAAGAAAAACAGAGATCTGTTAGAGAGGGTACAGAGGAAAGCCAGGAAGATGATCAGAGGTCTGGAGCACATCCCTTACGAAGACAGGCTGAGGTGGCTGGGCTTGTTCAGCCTGGAGAAAAGAAGGCGAAGGGTGACCTTATTGCTGCTCTTCAGTACCTAAAAGGAGCCTATAAGCAGGATGGGAGTCAACTCTTTGAAAGGGTAGATAACAGCGGAATAAGGGGAAATGATTTTGAGGGATGGAAGATTTAGGTTGGATGTCAGGTGGAACTTCTTTACTATGAGAGTGGTGTGGTGCTGGAACAGGCTGCCCAGAGAGGTTGTGGATGCCCCATCCCTGGAGGTGTTCAAGGCCAGGTTGGATGGGGCCCTAGGCAACCTGATCTAGTATTAAATGTGGCCGTGCATGTGGCAAGGGGGTTGGAGATTCATGATCCTTAATGTCCCTTCCAAGCCGAGCTATTCTGTGATTCTGTGAAATGATTCTATGACTCTGTGAATTAGTCATTTATTTCATTTAATATTTCATATTGAAGAACAGTTGCTTCATGTACCAAATGGTTTCTAGGAGAATCTGCTCCGTGATCTTGCTAGACACAGAGGTGAGATTGACTCATGTGTAGGTTCACTGGATCTTTCTTCCTGTTTTAAAATCTCAGGCTTATTTTTCCCTTTTTCTAGTCAGTGAGAACCTCACTGAACTGCCAGAACTTTTCAAATGTGATAGGTAGTGGCTGTGCAATCATCTACTGGTTACCTCAGGACCCGTGGATGCATCAGATGCAGTGTTGAGCCCCTTGCTACAAGAAAGATATTGATATTCTAGAACGTTCAGAGACGAGCAATGAGGTTGGTGGAGGGACTAGAAAATGAGATATGAAAGGGGTGACTGAGGAAGTTTGATTGTTTAATCTGAAGAAAAGGATGTTGAAAGGAGCTCTCATTGTTCTCTACAACTACCTGGAAGGAAGCTTTAATGAGGTGGGTGTCAGTCTGTTTTCTCAGGTGACATGAGAGAACACACGGAAACAGTCTCAAATTACACTCAGTCTCAGTCTCAAATTATTTTTAGTTGGATATTAGGAAGAATTTTGTCGTGGAAATTGTGTTTAGATGTTGGATTGAGAAGCCCAGGGAAGTAGTGGAGTCACCATCCCTGGAGGAACTTAAGAAGTGTGTGGATGATGTGCCTAGTGGCAGATTTGGTAGTTATGTGGATAGCTGTACTAGATAGTCTTAAGGGTCTTTTCCAACCTAAATGATTCTCTGATCCTGTTATGTAACAGTTATGGTGGGGTTTCTGGCATCCTAGTGGGAAGAAAAGGATAGTGGATATTTCTCTACTAAGAGCTGATAGTCCTACCAGGTACGAAAATACATTTCCATGAAATGCCTTAAGTGAACAAGGCTCAGTCCCACAACTGTTCTCAATTCAAATCTAAATGCAGTCGTGTTCTGTGTGACACAATTGTTTCATGAACTTCAAGAGGAATTCTGGAAATTATTCATCTTTGCAGAATATGTCCTTTGCAAATATACATGCATAAAAGTGACAACAGTGATACTGACCCCAAAGGAAAGAATGTGTCATCTACTTGTCTGTTTCAAGTAAAACAACAGTAACTCTAATCAATTTGATGGCAATTTGATGACATCTCTCCCTTACTGTAAAATCAAAATATAATATGTCCTACAAAGCACCATAACCTCAATTCCTATTCAACCATTTTTATTTCCTACAGAGAGTTTATACTGTTTTCTCTATACAAAAGTGAAGTAAGAGCTGTAATAATAAAACATTTATTTTTAATAGTGTTAAGCAAAATATACCCACATCGCCTTGGGAGCTGCATTTCCGACTACCTGACGCAGAAAAGTCACATTTGAAAATATTGTCTGTCTGTTAAGAATGTGAGTAGATCTACATTCGCTTGCAGCTGGATAATTGATTGTTCTGCTGTATTAAGAGAAGAGGCGTGAACCTTCTTTCTATGGCTAATCTCAAGCTTAACATCAGGCTAACTTAAAGCTAACTTCAGAGAACAAAAATTGCTTTTGATTAGATAAATCCTACGGTGCTTCAAAGAACACATGATTTCCAAGGCAGCGTAATTAGTTTCCTTATCTGTCACCAGTATGTGAATCTGTCAGATAAATCTGAATTAAATCTGACCTATGACTGGGCATATTTAGGACTCAGCAATGTTTATACAATAAAAGAAGATCTGGAGTATTGGATGAAGAAAAATGAGATGGAAAAATAGTATGACAGATCAGAAGATTGTGAATATAGGAAATATTAGGGAAAAAATAAAACTGTTTTAAAGTGGGAAACTGCCAGCTGTGTATGACAGAGAAGAAGAGAGGTACAGATGTATTAAATTAAAACAGTATTTATATGTTCTATCACATTCAAGTGTTGTCAAGAGAGATCAGAAATGTTAGTGATATTTACAGAATCACAGAATCACAGAATCACAGAATCACAGAATCACAGGATCACCAAGGTTGGAAAAGATCTGAAAGATCATCCAGTCCAACCGTTCACCTATTACCAATAGTACTCACTAAACCATGTCCCTCAACACAAAATCCAAATGTTCCTTGAACACCTCCAGGGTCTGTGACTCCACCACCTCCCTGGGCAGCCCATTCCAGTGCCTGACCACTCTTTCAGAAAAGCAGTATTTCCTAACACCCAGACTAAATCTCCCCTGGTGCAGCTTGAAGTCATTCCCTCTAGTCCTATCACCAGTTACATGAGAGAAGAGGCTGACCCCCAGCTCACTACAACCTTCCTTCAGGTAGTTGTAGAGAGCAATGTGGTCTCCCCTGAGCCTCCTCTTCTCCAGGCTGAACATTCCCAGCAGCTTCAGCCTCTCCTCATAAGGCCTGTGCTCCAGGTCCCTCACCAGTTCACAAGACTGTGAACGATTTCAGAATTAAACATTCAGAAAAAGTACAATTTACCATCATGAACCAGGATAATACACAAGAAAAATTGTTTCTTTTTTTTTCAATTTAAAAAACCTAGAACAAAATGGTAATGAGCTTGCCTTCTATAAATACATCACAAAGGTAAAACACTGAAGAAAAACTTTTCTAAGAAAACAAATTATGCTTATACAAGAACTGATAGTCCATAATGAGTTCAGATAGGCATTTAGTGAGTCAATACGAATGAGAAATGTAAAGTTGTAGAAAAGTATCTGAAGAAGGCAGCAGGGCAAATAAATGTTAAGATAATTCTAAGGATATCAAGTTACATGTGAGTATTTGGGCTAGTATAGGCATCAACGTAATGTTCAGGTTAATGGCTCCTCCTTTAATTAAATATTTTACAACATTAACCCTAAGTACAAATCAGTTCTTTAAGCTTGTGCTTTTTAATCCACCTATTGTTTGTGTAATTACATACAAATTTGAATGTGCGAAAAACTACTTGTACATTTAAGAGTGTTTTATACTTCCAAAGAATCATACGCATCCTTTTATATGAGAGTACATGTAGTTCTTAATTCGTGAAGAGACTGAGATAAGCGTGGTATTGGAGTTAATTGAAGTATTGGAATAATTTGTGTTATGACAGTGATGTAGAGAGGCAAAGTCTGAGGTCTACCAAAAGAGATTTTGGTCCTGTGGGGACCGCTATAAGAATTGTGAACAGAGATACTGTTTTTCTTAATCCTCCCAGAAATGGGGAGATACAGTCAAAGAAACATGAGCCCACATAATCAGTGCCTGTCTCCAAGACTTCTGCCTTTGGTTTTATAATAATGGAAGAGCTTTTGATATGATAAATCTGCTGTGGACAGTAAAAGTTGCCCATAACCTGGTAAGACTGATTGAGAGAGCCTTAAACTAGAACTGAAGTAAGAGAGAGATACCACTAGGAACACTGAGTTTAAGAGGAGAGGTGATATGGAAAAGCCTGTGGCAAGGCTAATGGAAGACTCTGCACTGCTTCAGAGAGCTGCATAGATTCAGGAGCACATCTGAAATGTTTGTATATCAACACAAGCAGTTGTTTCTAGTTGGGAAAATCTAGAAGCTTTGATCTTTCCTGACTTGGTATTAGTAAAACTTGTTAAGACTGAATCTCATGACTTGAATATCAGGAGGAGTCCATCAAAAAACTGTGTCTTAGTATGTTATTTATCCATGATGAAATCACCCACTTGGTGGATGAAGGGAAGGCAGCAGATGCAATCTCACTGGATTTTAGTAAAGCCTTTGGTACTGTCTATCATGGCATCCTTCTGGACAAATTATCCATCTGTGACAGTGGTTCATGCTATGCTGGGTGACAAACTGGCTCAACAGTATAGCCCAAAGAGTAGTAGAGTATGGGACTATATCTTGCTTGTGCTCAGTCACTAGTGGTATTCCCCAAGGTTCAATTTTAATGTCAGTCCTTTGGAGAATATAGAATCAGAGGCTAGAGCTTAGAAGGGACCTCTGGAAATCATCTAGTCCAACTTCCCTTGCTAAAGCAATTATCTGTAGCAGTTTGCACAGGAAAGCATCCAGGTGGGTCTTGAATATCTCCAGAAAAGGAGATCTGACAGACACTCTGGGCAGTCTCTTTCCCCCACACAGTAAAGCTTCCAGGATCAATAAAAGTATGTTGCAGAATGTCTAAGATTACAGTTCAAACTGCTGTTAAGAACTGCAACTTTAACCTTGTCCAGTTCAGTAATTCTCTTTCCAGCAACTGCACTGGGAAGCTTCTCTTCTGATAGTGCTCCGAAGGAACATCCTCTGGGCTTCAAGTCGATGTAAATCTTCAAAATCCTTTCTGATCGGGCACTGCATTTCAGTGTAAGTACTAATGTCACACCTGTGCATGTTGCTGTGCACAAGTGCTCACTTTGCCCAGAAAGACACACAGCTGAGTTAGATGATCTGCACTTCAGCTATCAAAACTCCATGTCTCAGCAGGGATTTCAAGCACACGTAGACACTTCGATTCTGGTTCCAGGGCTACTGAATCTGTCTCTATAAGATATGCATATGTTTTTTCAAACTTGTCAATGTTTTTATCATTGATATATATGCAAGAGTGGAATGCATTCTCAGCATATGTGCTGGTGACACTATAATGGAAGGTGTTATTTGGTCTCTGCAGCGGTGAGAGACCTTGCAGATCTAGAAAGATTGAAGCACTAGTCAGTCATTAGTGCTACAAGGATCAACAAAGGCAAATGCTGGTTTTTGCATGAGGAATGGAGCTATGTCAAACTCAGGTACAGTCTGGAAGACAAACTACTGAAAAGCTAGTCTACACAAAGGAATCTGGGAGTGCTGGTTGATGGAAGGAACAGTAGTAGTCAGCAGTATGCTCTGGCAACCAAACAGACAAATCACATTTTGGGATGCATCAAACACAGCATAGCCAGATGGTCATAAGAGATAATTCTCCAGCTATATCTAATGTTGTGCTCTCATCTTGAATATTGTGTACAGTTCTGGTATTCACAATATAAAAAGATTGTTATGATATTTGAAAGCATCCAGAGGAAGGCAATGAAACTCAAAGGCATGGTCTATCAGAGGAGGTTGAGGACATGCGGGTCATTTAGTATGAAGAAGAGAAGGCTAAGACTTTACTCCATGGTTCTCTGCAAATTCCAGTCCCTTTTTCCAGGAAACATGGTAACATGTGCAGGAATAGCACAGAGCTTCACCAAGGAACATTCACTGAGAAAAAATTTCTTTACGTTGAGGGTGGTCTAACACTAGAGCAGCTTTCCTACGGAGGTTTTTGATGTTCCACGCCTATCTGTTTTCAAGAGGCGTTCAAATAATGCTCTCAATAACATGCGTCAACTTTGTATTAGACCAGAGTTAGTCAGGCGGTTGTAAAATATGATATTTGTACATCCTTTTAAGCAGAACTATTCCATTACATTCCATTCATCTTATGAGTGCAAAAACTTCTCATGAGTACAAAATATCTTATGAGTAGCAAAAAATGAAAGAATTCAAGGTTTTCCATTATCTTCATTGTCTGGAACTTCTAAATTTCAGATATAAATCTGTGGTAATGAGAAATGTCCAAATTATTATTATTATTATTACTTTTCCTCTAGCATTAGTAAAATCTAGTAACATAACATAAGCATACAAAATAACTTATCAATAAAAAAATTAACTTTGCTGGAATTTGGTGAGATAATTACCAGCTTTCATTAAGCAGTCAAAGTGGATGTCAAACTAACAGACACTGTTCAGAATGGTTGTCCTCCTGTATTTCCTATCAGGAAAATACAAGAAGAAAATTAAGATTGCAAATGTTTAAGCTGAGAGATAAGCCTCATGTTTTAGTGAAGAATTCATTTAGAGAAGTGTGTGAGATCAAAACACCTTACAGTCTTTCCAGTTGGCACTGAAGGTGTCAAGCAAGGTAAGTTGGATGGAAAATATGATTCTTGGGACACAGCTATTTTTGTTTATGCAGGCAGCATGCTTTTGATCTGTCTCTAGCAGAAAGTAATAAACATGTTAGTACTATTCTCTAGAATATGTGTAAAACAAAATTAACCCCCTTCCTTCCTGCTCAAAATTCTCTTTAAAAAGGAAAATAAAGTGCAACAATTACTACGTCTTCCCAGATTAATGATAAAATGTCTTGATTTGATCAGTAAGCTATTTTGATTGTGAAACACAGCAATAGTAAAGAAATTCTGATGGGAGAGAAAAAAAAGATTTGCCCTGATCAAAAGACTACTAGCAGTTGGTATTCACTGCAGTATAACATGGCTGCTGATCAAGAGCAGTTTTCCTGGGCATAAAAGTTTTATTGGATCTGTCATGGGAAAGATTACTTTTTCTTATCTCTTGGTGAACCTCTTCCTGATCTCTAGCAGTTATGTTAGAATTGAAGCTTTATGATGATGTCACAAAGCAAATAGATGCATCTAAACAATGAGTCAAAGTAAAAGGCAATAGTCTTTCTCTGGTCCACTTATACTTTATTAATATAGGTTTTGCTATATTTAGCAGCAAGAGGGAGGCAACAAAGGATATGAAGAGATACTGAACAATGACCAAGCATAAGAAAGTACAAACAATGCATCCCCATGATTTTAAAATTTGTCCTTTACTAACCCACTCACTGGAAGTGCTAGGCTTACAGTCTTTAATAGACTTCAAGAGGATATTTTATTTTCTTGAAGTCTTGCTCTTGGCAACTTACAGAAAAACTACAATGGAAAATAGTAAAACAGCCTCCTTAAGCCTCTCTATTTTTCTCACAGACACTTCTCGAACACTTTTATAGTATATTCTTTGCAAGAAAATATTTGTAATAGAAAAGAAAACATTCATTCAAAATGACTAATTCATTCAACATTTAATATATGTCCGTTCTTCTGATTTTTTAATATAAAAAATTAATTAAAAGTCAACATATTGGAACTATATCTCATTTAATTACTACACTTAAAACTAAACAGTATAGGTAAAGAATACATTTCAGTAAGTCTCAAGGCCAATGTCAGCATAAGTGAAAATAAAGTATTTACATTTTGGTGTCAGCACCAGATGTAGTCTAGGTGACGTGTTTAAATTAATACAGAAATTATTAATACATTCTAATAATGAAATAGAAACTGCAGATTATAAATGTGCAAATGTCAGTGGAAAGTGTCTATGACATAACAAGAGACTTAATATTATTTCTATTTCCTCTTCTACGCATTCATCATCTTATTCAATGAAAAAAGAGGCACGAATATTATAAAAAAAAAAACAATAGGGTAATTAACTTTAGGCTCCTTGGAAAGATTAAGAGTCCTTGGAAAAAAGTGTTCTGTATATGTTCATTTAAACATACAATTTTTTATTATTTTTAGTATCTTGTTTTAGTAGACATTTATATTTCTTTAAACAATGACAATTTACACATATCCATAACATGTTTTATTATGATAATTATGTTGATTCACTAATACAGAAGAGCCTGTCAACTGAGTCTTGTCTTCATTTTTAGCAGGAAAATAAAACATAAAATGAGATTAAAAGTACCGATGATTACATTTGGCTTAAAAATATGAATGCTTATTATCTTAAGAAAATATATAATTTCTTAAATTTCATCTGTAAATTTATATACTTGTTTTAGGTTTTATTTGCTTATAACGAAAATCTTGTTTTAAAATGCTGTCAAATGCTGGAACATATAGTTAAATAAATAAATGCATACATAAATAATTAAACCCCAAATTCTAGCACTACAACATATTAAAAGACCTCCCTGCTTTATCCTTTCTTCCTTGTACTTTTTTCTGCTTTTCTACCGAATGGATTCTAGATGTTTTTAGAAGACCAATAGAAGAACTGGATGCTTTGTTATTCTGCACACGTTTATAAATAATAGGATGTTTAGGCTCTTATCTTTGAGGTTTCCTGTGACCTATATGGAAAAAGGGGGAAGGGTTTCACAGAGCTGTCTTTGACTGATAGAAACTGGGCTCATACAGAACTCATACCAGGATTTTCTCAAGAATAGTTATCTGCACTGAAGCTGGTATCCTGTTTTGAGTCAACCACAATATACTCATTTTTCTTCAGTCTGTAGAGAGCCTATGAGCTTAGATTTTGTTATCTAAATTTGTTACCTCACCACAGACCTCTATTGAAGAAAATAGAACAAAACCAAGCAAATAAATAAGCAAAATAAGAGAGACAAGTATAACCTCACTAGCCAAAAAAGTATTTTCTATTTAAGAACTGTGAAGTCAAATCTAGTCCTGTTTTAATTGGATACTGTTGTCTGATAAAGTCAGGAATGAAAAGTGATTTTTTTTCAAATCCAAGTAAGGAATTATAGAATTACCTTTTCAGAGGTCCTGACACACAAGTAGTCTGAACTGCAGAAGAGCTTTTCTAAAGAGTCCTATTTCTCTCTTCTCTTTCTCATTGTTCCTGGTGTTGTTGGAAATTATATTTCCACAGATTCACAGAATATGGTATCTTTTTGAAAGCCATGCTTTCAAAACCATTAACCTTATGGACTGCTCTCTGGAAGTATCACATTTCAACATTAAACAAGACAAAGAGGGATTAGCTGAACTGATCAGTAACACAGATTTCTGTTCACCAGCTCTGTGCTCTGGAATTAAGAAAGTCCTTGAAGGATGGTTTGAGAGTCATATTCGTAAATGGTGGATATTGAGATTCTACAATAAAATGTTATTACATGACATACTTCAAGTGCAGCTCCTCATGAGAAACTCAGTAGTGTTCACTGTCTTTCAGCATTTAAATCTCACTAAGGATGGTGAGGCTTAATGCCTTACGTGGTACTGTAACTGGGAAAAAAAAAAAAAGAAAACAAAAAAAGCCACTTTGGCTGTAAAGAACTTCAGATGTTTCTGCAGCCAACAGATGAAACTATTTCCACATCAGGGTTCCTTGATCTCTGCATTTTCCAGTCTTCACTTTAGAGGGTTCCAGACATTCAGAAAAGTAAATATAACAAAAATTTCAGGACAATAACAAAACATCAGGGAGGAATTTATTTCTGGCAAAGGCTAACTGGTCAACAGAGACAGATCGCTTTAGTCTCCAGATACAACAAAATGAAGAAACTTAAGCAAAATTCAGTGTGTTGATGTAGAAGTAGGATAGACTGGGAAAAATGTTCTTCCCCTTAAATACTAGAGTTGTCTCTATAATTCAAATGGATTTGCAACAAGTCTGAAGTGTATCCTGATTCCGCAACGAACACAACTTAAAGAGATAAGGGCACTGTAATGCTTAATAACTTCATCCAAATTCCCCTTTGTGCTCCTACAGAAGAAATTCTGAAAGAAAAATAGCTATAATTGAAAGCAAGAATAACAGAGAAATTCATAATCTCATAAATACACTACATAAAAAGTTTTGTCTAGACAAATGAATGAGGATTCTGTGAATGTTGTAGTGGTCTTAAATTAAAAAAAAAAAAGAGCCAATTAGTCATTCTGTGTCACACATCTTGGCTGATGTCTTGGTCTGAGACAAATGCCACAATTTGTTTTGTTTAGACTTCCCATACAGAGTAGAGGAATTTAGATTACAGAGACTGTTCCTATAGTATCTGGCCTCAAAATCAGGTAGAGAATGTAGAAAGCTTTAAATGCATGAATATTTCCATAGTACTTGCAAATCTCTGGAAGAAGTGATAATTAAAATATAATTTGCATCATTCACAGATGGGTAAAAAAGATGTCTCTAAAGATATGCATGCACAAATGCAGATCCGTTATTAGAAGCTTCAGCAATCAGTGTGCATTTTTTGCAATAAATTCATTGATTTTTGAGACAGGATGGTTCTCTTAGATCATCTGACCTGATATTTTGCCTGCTGCAGGCTGCATAATTCTCCATCATCACTTCCTTTGACAAGGTTTGCAGGCTGATTTGCCACGAACCACACATAAAGAAGTAATGTATTTGATTTCTAGTTAGAGCATGGTCAGCTTCACTATCCAGCTACAGGTAATTTTTCAACAATTTTCTGTGCAGTTTAGAAGTTTATGTGCACTTGTATTTTCTCTCTGTGAAGAAGTTGACTCACTATAATCAAGTCACATTCCAGTCTCATTTCCAACAAGCTAAACAGACTGCTTTGAGTTTTTCTGCAGCATTTCCTACAAATGTAGGTATTCATCCTTTGTATTCATCCATGGCTTTTTATTTATTCCTTACAATATTTCCATTATTTTTTGTCTTTTCACAAAAGTAGCAAGAGGAACACAAAAATGATTCAGGAGCACATCTAAAAATAGCACATCTAAAGGAAAAAAATATTTATTTGTGTGTACTGCTCTACTGTTCCAACCATGAAAAATCAAACTAATTCTACCCTTTCTCACTGTTCTTATATTCTATTGTATACATTTTATTATTGCCCTGCTTTGCAAGTTTCTCATTTTATAAATATAATCTACGTTGCTTGTTCACAGATGTAGGATTCAGAATTTGATTAATAAATTATTTTGTTTGAACTGGCTTATATCTCCAAGATTCATACATCCTGATAATTATTCTTTTCTTCTGCATGTTTTACTAGCACTGATTTTATGTTTTCTTCTGGTTCACTGATTAAACACTGAACAATGGTGGAAGCTACCATGCCTATGAGACATCACTAAATATTCACATTAGAATACACATTTCAAGTAGTATCTGATTCCTGAGATCTGTAACCCAGTATATAACCCATTTAAAATTTACGTTACTGATTTCAAATACTGCTAAACTTTATGCCAAATAATAAACAGTACTTTGTCACAAATACTTTACAAGAATGTTCCTTTGGTGCATTTATCACAGTCAAACACATTAAGAATTTGAATAAATATATAACAAGCCCTATTTTCTGTAGAAAGATGTGAATTCACAGTAGCTATAATTTCACCCTGTATTTTTTTACCAATTAAATTCCCTATCACTTTTTTCCTTCTTTTGATGGCTACTCAACCAGATCAGGTGACCTTGAATTGCCTTCTTGTCTTGCTCAATTCTTGCTCAATTCTTTTAAAAGTGAGAAACTTTTTTTTTCAAGGCCTGGATTTATGTTATGTTTCATGTCATTTTACACTATTTTTTTTTTTTTTTTTAATTGAGATTAAAAACTGGAAACAGAATAATAGCATAGAACTCAACTAGATCATCATATATGATTCCAAGATGTATACTGTCATAAAATCATAACTGTTTATTGTCATAATGTAACATTTCCTTACTGTCTATCTTCTAGTCAAACATGGACTGCAATATCTTTCAGCTATTCACAGGACATATGACAATCAGAAAATTTTGCAAAATATAATCTGAAAGAATTGAAAAATTTATTGAACGTTCTGTCAGCACTTCTCAGTAATAGACAATATAGTTATCAACTGGATTTTGATTATTCCTATTATGTTATGAAATATAAGATGTAAACCTGACATACATTCATGTATGAGAAAATGTCATGAACCCATACCTAAATGTCAGAGTATTCCTTTAAAAAAAAATCAGATTACTTCTTTTCTTTTTTGAGACACATCTGAATTTTAATGTATACTAACTTTTCACTTTTTTTTTTTTTTTAAATTGTAATGTATTGTGTCTTTCAGATTGTTTAATTACTTAGCAGTTTAGAACCTGTCCTCCTTTTATTTATCATAATTGCACCATGCCTGTGATTACAGATTGCTGGTCAACAAATAATCTAAATTATTTTTTTCAGTACAAGATATTAAACAAACTTAACTTGATCAGTAGGTACAGTACTATATGTGTGTATGAGAACTTACTAACAATACATGCTTTAGAGATATCAGTACCTGAGTAGGAACTCTAAGGTATAGGTATATACCTCAAGTCCAAATTCCTTTATTCTTCCTTCTAGACACTGAAGAAAAATTCTTAAAGTTTATCCCTTTCTCTAAGATGAGACAGGCTTGTAAGAACTCTTTTGAAAAAGATTTTGTTTATATATGGATTCACATATATTTTTCCACCCAAAATGATACAATTCCACAGTATATTTGCATTTAACTTGATAGAAAAATCTGGTCTGAAGTATTTACAAATATTTTAATTGTAAATTCTAGCTATGGCCAGTATTTTTAAAGTTCTTTGCAATGCTGAGAGTTCTATTCCAGCTTTTATTTATTTTATTCCATTCTAGCTTTTACTCAGAATTATGTATTTTATCTTTAGTACTTAAATATTAATGCTACATCCACATGAATTTTTAAAGTCCTTCTGCTGTGAATGGGAAGTGAATTGCTTCCAAGTAGACCGTGTGGATTTTCTTCTCTTTCAGTTCCTTTGTAAGGTCCCTGCTGCCTTCTCTGATCTTTAGTTCTGCTTAACTGTGGGACAGTCATAATTGATTGAACACTTACCGGATACATTTGAAAGCACCATCCAAACTTCACAATGGAGTTGTTCATGACCTGAAGAGACTTAAAGGAAGTGAGATAATTGGTTGGTCTAAGAGCGTCTGTACTGAGTAGGTAGGTGCTGTTCAAGTCAGGACCAAAAAATAAAATTTAGCCCTCCTGAAATATTACTTTATTCCTTGGAAGCTGGTGTTTTAAACAGTTGCCATCATGCACTTTTACTTTAGTTTCAAATCTCAGGGATTTACATAGCAGACAGTCAGACATGAAATAAGTTATTTAAACATCCATAAATCCTAATTAATCCTACAGGTGCCAGAACATCTCTCAAATAAATTGAGATTGGAAACAAATAGGCTTGCTATTCTGTATTAGTTAAATTCAGCATAATTTCTATATACTTCTCCTTAGCAAATGTTTAGAAATCATATTTGAACTTCTTGGGCTTTTTCTTAATAGTAAAAATGACTCAAAAACTGAAAAAATAAAACCATAGTCTCTCATAAGAATGGAATTTTCCTTCTCTTCCTTAAAACTTTCAAATACACCTGTATCTTTAAACCCATCCACTTCCCTTTATCTTCAGAAACACAACAATACTAATATTCCCAATAATCAAGAAAGTACAACAAAGATTTCCCTGATGTTGTTACCTTTGCATGCTCTGGACATCACATGAGCTATTTTAAACCATCCATGTAAGAAAATAGAAACTCCTTCTGTTCCAGCTCCTAGAACTAAAGAACTCATTTGATTTCCATTGTTCAATTCTCACAGAAACTGAGATTTGCATGTATACTTTTGATAAAAAGATAAAAGGGAAAATCTGGCTTTGATGAAGCAGTAGTAGCTATTAATTTAGTGAAACCATCTTTTAGACTGATCCCTACCTAATGATCTATCTGCACAGTAAAGGAGGCAAGTTGAGAGTTGTAGCTTGAACTTGTGGCTAACTGATTTAGTCCATTTCATGAACACAGTCTGAGCATGTTTCTTCACCGTACCAGGTTCGATATGTCCAAAATGCCCACTGGGAACAATTCCTTACCAGTGCTGTCCCCAGAACTACACAAAGTGTCTCTCTGGGAAACTGTTGGCAACGGTTAAAACACTGACAAATGGCGCATTAATCATTCTGCCATATAGACAGTTTTGAGCCCGTGCTCAAGCAGTGTCCATCCACTTGCCTTCACTGGCAGGCAAGTCAAATTTAAGCTCGAATCTCGAGTCAAAATAAAAATATTATGCTGTAGTAAAGGTTATTTTGTTTTGTGAGCCTTAAAAGGAATAAAGAAACTTTATGAATTATTGACAATGATCCTGAGTTTTATAGATAGTTTTGATAAGGAATGAATCTAACAGAGTAGACTGATTTAAACTAACTGAGATAATGTAGGATCTATATGCAATCTATTGTCTTTATTAACAGTACAGAGAACTGGGAGTATATACAGTGATTTTTTTCTGGCTCATTTTAGGCATTTATATTAGGATGAGATTAATTTTAGTCTGTTTTTTTTTTTTTTTTTTTTTTTTTTTCCTACTGATTGTAAAAGAAGCTTGAAAAAACAATCTAAAATGCAGATATTCATAGTTGGTCAGATTGCTAAACTCAAAGAGCACTGATTTTATATATTTTTCTCTAATCTGCATTATACCTTGGGATAAAGAACACTGTAGATTATAAAAAATGTTAGTATTCATATATGCCACATCAGATTTTAACTGATGTGTAAAGAACAAAAAGTCCACTCAATTAATAATCATAGTTTAAAACAAGGATTAAATGTCATATTTTGAGAAAGAATTAGTATCCGTGGGCAACTACCTCAAGGAAATCTTGGAGATTCCTTGCTTTTTTGTCTTCACAAAGTCCATTATTAAATGAAAAAATTTTTAATGCTTTCCACATCAACAAGTCTTATCTTGAGTGAAAAATAAGTTTCAAAAGGAACAACACCTAAGCCAATTTTCCACAATAACTTCACATTTTAGGACATCAGGTTACTAATCATAGTTTACTAAATGGAAACACACTGAATATTTTATTCTTTAGAAATATTTACAAACAAGGTGTTTTGAGGTCTTCCACATTGCATGAGCAGCTATCAGAGGAAATGAAAGTTCATACCCTGCAGGGAGGTTGAAACTAGATGATCTTTGAGGTCCTTTTCAATCCAGGTCATTCTGTGATTCTATGATCTCCTGATCAGAAAGAAATTAATGCCTTCTTCAAGTGTGAATCCAATAGAATGGTCACAATGGAAGAGTAAATTTGGTTTTCTCTGCAGCACACTGGTTTTATTTTTTTACCTTTGACTTCTAAAAACAGAACAACAACAAAAAAAATGTTTCTCAGACATCTTAATGATTGTCTAAAAATTTAATGGAATATATTCTAGTGGATATTACAGAAATAAAGATTGTTGAGAAAGATCCTAATGAGAGAGTAGACATTAAAGGTCAATATAAGGACTGTATTCAGTACATAAGAAATGACGTAAAAATAAAAACTAAGCAAACAAAAAAAACTATGAACAGCTGTTAAGCAATAACAAAAATGAAGAAAATTATGTGAGAGTTGTGCACAAAGGGGAAAGATAAGATCACTGTGGCTATTGAATTAATGTATGTCTTGAACAGTGGGATTGGGTGTCAGTCGATCTCTTCCAACCTGACTGATTCACTGTTCCTCTGTTTCTGTCTTTTCCTTTTCTTTAAAAGGGTCAAACAATGATTAAGATTTAAAAAAGTGTTTTACTAACTGTGTAGTCATTAATCATATTTAATAACTGCATAGTTATTAAAATATATTTAAACTAAGGGTGATTTTTTAACATGAGTTCTTTTTACCTACTCAGATATCTGCTTCTTAATTAAATATTGATAAAAATGCAGGTTGCATACCTGATTGCTGATAGCAGTTCTTATGTACCCCTGGCATACTGCAAAATTAAAAGAAAGTTCCTCTTGAAAGAATACCTTCTGTTTCATCCTGCAAGATAAAAAAAGGGCTGTTGATAGCTGCTGTCACTGCAGGTCATTGCCTACAAAGTTTGAACAAGTCTTTTGACATGAACTCTTTGAACAGTGCTAAGCACTTTTGCAGCACCATATTTTTGAAACCATCATGTACAGCACAGAATCAATACATTATTTCTGGTTTGTATCTACTTAACATTTCAAAGGAAGATTTTATTTTAAAGTATACCTCCATCATATTGCCCTGTGTAACCTCATATTCAATGGAGAAAATGCAAAGTTAACAAATGGATTTTGGCAGTGCTGTAGGCATATGACTCAAGTATATTAAATTACTTGTGGGTAATATGAGAACTTAGGATATTATAATACAGAGTATAAATATGATTAGTTTAACCTAGAAGACCTCTTTAATAATACACACTAAGTGCTTCTCCCACTTTTATAACTGCATGGCATATTTGAGACATTTGCTGATGTCATAATTGTGGTTTTAAATATGGTAACACTTTCTTGATCTTCTGTACCAAATATTGAACTTTTTTTTCTAATCCTACAAAATAAAACCTATCCGAGAGACATTTGTGTTCTGATTATGCTACCATGTATCTGTTGAAGATCATGGGTAAGTCTGCACATTGAGACCTGACTAAGTCAGTACTCAGATTAATTTGGATACTTTGAGATTCATCCCACGGAAATACGCTTCTTTAAAGCATCTTATCAAGCAGTCATCTTGCAACTATTATTCAAATGAAATTTAAGAAACCTTTCTCTTTCAAATCAATATCAAAATATACTGTTCAAGAAGCTTGAAACTTAGTGGCATTTGCTATGACTTCTAATATTTTGTGACTTGCAGCAGGATTACTAATTGAATATTCTAACACTAAAAGAGATACCAAGATAAGGGAGAATAAAGAATTTGCTGGAGTTTAAGAAAAAACAGTTCTTCTGTTTCAAGAGGAGCTCAAAATTTTAGTAGAAGTAAACTTTTTTCTTCTTGAAATGGCTTTAGTGGAGTATACTACTGTCATAGACTTCAAGATAAGAATTAACCACTCTAGCAATGTATCCTGAATTATGTCTGAGTTCAGTCTACTGCATTTTAATAAGTTCATCCCTCAGCTGTGAAAATTCCTCTGTTCCAAACATGACCATCAAAAGAGCTTCCACTTCAGTCTGATCTCACGTCAGGTTTGTAATGTTGTGTTGCTTTGTGACCTCTAACCAATTACTTATTCACCATACAGTTCACCCTCCAAATCTCTATCTCTCTTGCTTACAGATAAGAATATGGTGTGGGACCATGTCAGAGGCCTAGAGTTCTAAGGTCTTTTGAGGTTATATGCATGTACATAAAAAGAAGTGTGAAGAGCGAAGAGCTAAAGAGTGTGAAAATCTAAGAGCAGATAGTGATGAAGGCAGTGGGTATATTGTCACATGTAATTTAACATAATCTTTGACCTGTGTCTTATTTCACCTTTGTTCAAAATAATTTATGAGTGTTAAATTTCCCAGGGATTCCATCTTTCACTAAGGGAACTAATAATGTATTCCCACATTTCATTTCTGAATGAGTTACCTGTGAACAAGAGGACCTTCCCTGTTATTCCATAGTAATTTTAATTTTTAAAAAATTTTTAATGTTCAACTTTGTGAATACTGCACAGTTATGCAATAATGTGTAATAATTTATAAAGACAAAATTACAGACCTATTCCTTTTTACTCTTGATTGTCTCCCATCATGGAAGCTGGAATCTGATTTTGATGAATTATTGATATATCTTTCTAATTTGGAAATTTTTGTAATACAAAAAGAATCCTCATAAAAACTTACAATCTTATAACATAAATATATCTGAATACTACTTTTAATGATATTAGCATTCTGGTAATAATAATAATCTTTATAAAACTGATTATTTTTTAATATAATTCATGAAGAAAACAAAATAAAACAATAAATGAGCTAATATTCCAAGGGCTGTTTTCAATTGAAATATATCCTACTTCCTTTAAAATAAAACAACCATTGGATACATTCTTTCTAGTAAAGTATATATGAAGGAATGCTATACTGTAAAAACAACAAAGCAAAACAATAAAACAATCAGGTTAAAATCAACAGTAATTTTTAAATCCACTATTTATTTTAGATTATAAGAAGTAATAAAAATCAATTTTAATGTTTTTAGATAGATACTGGTGTTATAATGGAGAATGAAGAAAAAAATGTTGATTTTCTTAATTTGATGAGTATGCTAAATCATAAAGCTGAAGCAAGTTAATGTAGTCAGACAATGATAGTGAATTGGCTCGCTTGAAATAAAAAGCATACAAGTCCTCAAGGATGGTAGAACAATTTAATGTTGTATAGGATTAGCTTTCTAAGAGCACTCTGTAGAGGTCCTGAGGGTCTCGTAGCTCAGTTATTTCAAATTTTTAATGCCCTCATTTAAATTTCCTCAGACTTAATAATAGGCCCTAAAGTCAGAATTTGCTATTTAGGGAAATTATAAATAAAGCAATTATCAGCTTAGTACTACTCTCGAAGACAATGATCATGCATACAGTCATCCTGCTAGATCCACTAGGAATTACTGAGAAATTTTCAATGCATTATTATTCTGCGTGGACAAATGCATTTATATATGCGAAAACTGTCTAAATTAGTATCCTCTTCAGGTTAGGTACTGCAACAAGACATCTATTACAGACTGAATCAGACTCCTCTCCAGGCACCTTTAGGCATAATTACAGGAACAGTATCCATTCTAATAGAAACACATCTAACCTAAAAATATATAGTGTAATGTGTAGTCTATTTTGAAAATTCCTACTGGTTAATATCTGGCTTTGCCTAAAACTTATCAGAAGTATTATGTGCCCATTTTAAATTGATGTAAACCTCAACTGAGGCTATGAGACAATGGAGAAAGATTGAAATATTTTACTTGTTAGCAGCCTAGTGTAACACCTCATGAGGTCAAATACTTTAAGCGAGATAAAATGATTGGGTGATTTTGGTGTCATCTATATTTTTAAGTGGTAAAGCTCCAGCAAAAATGTCATATTCCAAAGGTCCGCTAACAAACGTAAAAGATGTATATATATTTTAAGATGTTGTGCATAACATTGTTAGATTACAAAATGGCAATATAAATACATAGTCAAGAACTTTAAACATATTAAATACTTTTCCTGTGAAAAAAGTAACATTCATATCTATGAATATTTTCTAGAAAATCCCTCAAACAATGATTCATCTAATATTCATGTGAAGTTTATCCATACTTGCATGAGATATTAATATACCCTAAAATTTTGTTGTGGGAAACCATGGAAGCCAGAAGAATCATCCACATATCCATTGCCTGCTAGCCAGCATCGAAGTAAAACTCAAATACAAGGAATGTTTTCAAACATCTTAAACAGAGCTATCATTTGAGTTGTGACCACAGCTCTAAGCGAAACATTTGTGGGAGTGAAATGCCTGCATGGAAGTCCAGGGTTCATTTCTATAGTATTCTGTCATCTGATCCAAGCATGAAACTGGTTTGTGTCAAGCTTCTGCGAGAAGGGATAGTGAATAGAGAATTTGAGTAAAGAGGCAAAGAGATGTGGAGGAACAAGATATGGACCTTCCACTTTCATACAAATCTAGTTGTTATTATTGCATAACCAGTTCATCTGATATTAGGTAATACACTTGACTGTGCAAGTAGAGGATTTTTAGGAATATTTAAAATGATTTTACATCCAGAAATGGCTTGCCAGAAAGTTGTAATCCATTAATTTCACAGCGTAGCATAACTTTCGTAGTCTTTCTCATAAAGACTGCAATCTCCACGACTTGGTACCTCTTTCCTCACACTTTCTTGATTGCTAGTAGAGAATAGTATTTTCAGGTTGCTTAGTTTAGGAAATTAGATGTACTCATTATTCATCTCACTGTGAACTTAGGAATTTACTGTCACACATCATCACAGAACTGTAGAGATTGGAAGGGACTTCAGAGATGACTGGGTTCAATCTCCCTGCAAAGCAGGCTCCCTACATCAGGCTGCACAGGTGCGCTAAAGTAATTCTTAATCTCCACCTGCTGTTCCTAATGGCCAATTTTTTTCTCATATAAGTCACACCATAATTCCCAGCTCTGTGTAAGATCTGTCTGTCTCCTTACAATATTTAATGTGATGCCTGATATTGTATGTAATATCTATAAGTAAGCAATGAAATCCATTTCAGGTTTCTGTTTTATGGCAATCTGAAATGCTCTTAAATCTATATGGACTTTGCTCACTGGATCTCTGTGGACTCTAATCTGGTTTAGACACTTAGCTCACATTAAAAATAATTACATGCAGAAGAAATGTTTAAGAGTAATCTTCAAAATGAAGATCAGCCTTAATTTTTAAATGTCTAACTATGAACTTTATATTGAAATCACTGCCCTCTGCTAGTCTTCTTAACTCTTCAGTAACCCCCCACCCAAACCTTACAGTATTAAGAAGTCGTTTCTTAGATGTTGTACTGTTGCAGATATTGTGTACTTTTACATTTATCTGCACATAATTTTATTCAAATGCCTTTCTGAAATTAATACAAAGGAAGTTCATGCAATGTAACAATGCTTTTTGTTGCTACAAGATAGCATACAGAAACTAAGAGTCAACGGTTCTACAACTGTTAATCATAGAATAAATTCTTTAATGACCACTCAAGTTTAAAGGTGAACTTTAAAAGATTCAGAACTAGTCAAAATTTAAAAATCAGTATTTTAAAACCTTAGAGATTTTTGCATCAATACTATGATATTTTTGACTACTTCAGAATTTCCAAACCTACTTATGAAATTTTGATGAGAATAGAAATGTAACTGAGAAAACAGATTAAAATAGAGAAAATGAAGGCTGAACTGAATTATGATTTTTTCTATCATAAGAACAAATTCAGTCATAAATATACTGCATACTTATTATAAAAGATTACACATTCAAGAACTGGAATTGAAGCCAAAGCCAACCTAGGAAGGTACCTAAACTGAAACCGTAGAAGATCAGAAGGAGTTATTTTCAGTATTAGACAAATGTGAAAAAGTGTGATAGTGACTAAAGCTATGGTTTGGTAGCTGATACTGTATGTGTGAACTAGAAATCAGGAGATCTGAGACCAATGGACTGTCAAGAAAGTAGAGAAGTTCATTTTGTGAGTATGCATCTCAGATGTTTTGTATCTTGCATAGCACTGTATTGTATTCACTTGCCCTGTGAATACAATATTTGGTATGACAGACCATTTTCAGTCTACTGTGGTGCATTTAGATCTACCACCAAACCCTCTAAAATGAAAGTTCTATCACAAAGTGGAATTAAGTCACAGCTGTGCTGCAGCACAACAGTGACAGTAAGGTGTATTTATCTTCTACCTTGTACAGTGGCAGTGGCAGTGGCCACATCTACTAATAGAATGGCTCAAATCTAAACACTATGCCTGAGCTTGTCTTTTCAGAGTCAGAGGCTCACATGAGATTAACTTACAGTAGCCCAAACTTTCTGGCTTGTTATATGAAAAAAATAATAACAGTAAAAATAAAACTGAAATATCCCTTTTAATCTAATATCTGTTTTTCAGAATAATGGTGGCTTATGGCACAAGGTCACCATGTGAAATATGGGGAAACTGTCAGCAGAATGAGAACTAAACATTAAAAAAAGTAGTATACTCAGACAAGAAAATGGAAAACTACCAATATGATAAAAAATGTTATACTCAACAAGTAGACTACACAATGTATTCAGAAGGTTGAAACTCTCAGTTTTCACTGTTTTCCTGATAATCATTCCAAGGATTGAAAAATTATTTGGAAAATTAAAATCTCCTGTCCCTGACCAACATTATTTTTCAGTAATGACGTATGTATCGTCATAGTGGGCTTAGCTCATGTGGACCTCTCAGCTGTGTTGACAATATTAACGGCACACATATCTACATATCTACAGACACCCTACCAGGCATGGTTCAGCAACTAAAAGGGATGTTACTCCAATAGGACAATTTCATCTCTATGGATACCTACCACCAGTTCCAGATGGCCTAGAAAATACATGGTGCCCTAGTCCACATCTCCTTCCTGGAATATGACAACTCCTTCTTGGAATACTACATGCTCATGTGCAATGCCAGACAAGATTAATGGAATCAGTGTGCTATGGATGCTTGGCAGAGTACTTATATTTTTATTACCATGGCTCATAAAGTCCAAAAAGGCAACGTCATCCATCATCAGAACATCTTTATTTACCACCTAAAGAGATGCCAGATGGCTAGGGAATACGTTTTTCATAAAGTAATGGACTTAAATCACTCTTGATTATTTGGAGTCTAATTCTTATTTGGTATTTGTAAATGCAAAGGGAAAACATAGAAAAAAGAATGAGAACAGAAGTCTAAGAGAAGCCATGGTTATTATCTGTGCCAGGTTAAGCTAGTTCACTAATTCGTGGGAAGCATAACTGTAAAATCATCAGGACAGTCCTGGTTGAATATTTCCTGTAAATTTTTGGCAGCTGCTTGCCTGCTTCTGAGAATTTCATGCATAGAACTCATGAAAAAATGTTCTTATCACTATCTCTTTTCTCCCTTTCGTTCTTCCTACTGAAAGCATTGAAATCTCACCATGCAGCTTCTGGCAGCCCCTGGCCTGAAGCTTCTGCCTGTAGATGGGAATCCATTTTCAACAGTATTTTAAATCCAAGCTCTACTGCTTTTGTGACGTAAAAACTCCATTTGGCATTTCTGGATTTTGTTTTTCCAGCCCTAGTCCTTGTGTCATTGATACTACCTTATTTTGAAGGTCCCCAAAATCTGATTATACTTGTGCAATGAAAACTGAACCATAAAGGTCTCTATTAAAAACAAAATGTACAAATACAAAATATACAAATTCATTCAGAATCACTTATATTCTTATAGAGATGTGGAGAGATGCTGGTTTGCTGCTAGTTACTGCTATAGATTTGGTAGTAGCAGGTGCTCTACTGATGAATGCAGCTTGATTTTTTAAAATTTATTAATTAATTTGGCTGGTTTTTTGGAGGGTTTTTTTTTTTTTTTTTTTTTTTTTTTTCCCTATTTGATTTGTTTTCAAATCCAATAACTTTTTAATGTAAAAAGCAGGAGTAGAAATGAGAATCATAAAATCATAAAGTTGGAAAGGAGTTGGTAAGGTGGTAAGGTCATCGTAAGGTGGTAAGGTCATCTAGTGCAAACCATTCATATATCCCCAGTGTTGCCCACTAAACCTTGTCCCTAAGTACTATATCTATTGCTTCCTTGAACAACCACTTCCTTGAACCACTTCCTTGGGCAACCTGTTCCAGTACCTAAACACTTGTTCGGAGAGGAAATGTTTCCTAATATCCAATCTGAATCTCCCCTGGCACAACTTGAGGTCATTCCCTCTTGTTCTATCACCAGTTGCCTGAGAGAAGGACCTGATAACAACCTTGCCACAACCTACTGTACAAGAATACTCGAGATGCAGCCTCAGCAGAGCTGAATAAAGAGGGTTGATCACGTCTCTGCTTCTGCTGGCTACACTATTTCTAATGTGAGCCAGGATGCCACGTTGGCCTTTTTGGCCAGCTGGGCACACTGCTGATCAGAAGGAACAGAATGAAGCTCCTTCGCCACACTTCATAGATAGGAAATTTTTTAAACTGTTCTTCATCTGACAACTGGAAACTGAAATAACTTTTCTGAAGTTTGATTTATTGGTTACTGTTGGCATAAAAGTCTTTAATGCTTGTTCATTTGATACTTGAATTTCATGAGAATTTGAGAAGACCTTGATTTGTATTTCACTGTCTACTTATTTATCTAAAGACTGATAAATACATGTGGATGTTATAATTGTCTATTTGAATGCTAGTAATGTACCCAAAGTTAGGACATTGCAGCCTTTTTGTATTCTGCTCAGAACACATCATATTTAATAGCCTTAGGCACAATAGCTTAGATTGTCTTAAATGCCTGTTTGACTGTCCATTATCAGTCTCCCTTCTTTCTTGTGATTTAAATTGGACTTTTTTTTATCGCTGCTTAATACTGTCAATGCAATCTTTCTCTGAGTTTAGGGGCTTCATTACAAAGAAAAAAATTGAAATGCAGACTGTGATTCTTTAAATGCTTTGTTATTCTTGATTTATGTCATCAAAGCTAACAGTGATATTCTCATATGTAGAATCAATCATGGTTATATATGTAGGATTGATTCTAACTGACTCTAACTATAAACTATTAGAGTTGTTATCTATGTTCTCTTATTCTGTCACTCTTTCCCATGTTACCATTAATTATCTAGGGTAAATTTCTATATTTTATGTAAGGATAGTAGATCCCTCTCTTTTCTTTCCAATGGAAAAACAAAAACAAACTTTGAAGAATTTGTGAATTTTATACTATTCTACATTGCGAATATTCTGATTTGATTGAAGGTGCAATGAATGTACATTTTGCAAATCAGTGATGTCCTTAGTGCATAAACAAGTAATGAAGATTTCCTAACACCAATTTTATTTGGAAGGTGATATTACATCCTATTTCTCAGTCTGTTATGTGGTCACCAATGTTTGCCAGAGTAAAAATTATTTTTTTACATAAATACAAGTTTTAACTTTTTTTTCTTTTTTTTTTTTTTTCTTTTTTTTTTTTTTTTTCAGGTAGATGACAGATACGCTGTGTTTTCTGCTGAATACAACTAGACAAAAATATAACAGAATACCTTTTATGTGTTCCATCTTGTATTTTGGCTTCAGAAGAGCTACCAAATATCCAAATCTTCAAATTTAATGCACTCTCATATCACACTAACTTTAGACAATAGCAGTTATTTTATTCATGACATGAACAGGATGAGAACATTTGTGTAAAAGTTAGGGACTGCATCAATAAAGATATCTGGTGGTCAAGGTCTATTACAGGCCACCTGATCCAGGAAAGCTTATTGATGAAGCCTTCCTGCTTCAACTACAAGAAACATTGTGCTCATATACTCTTCTTTTAATGGGGGACTTAATCTCCTCTGATGTCTTCTTGGAAAACAATATGGTGGTCTGTAAGCAATGCAACTTTTTACATGAGGAGACAGTGATGGGACAAGGACGAATGGTTTTAAACTACTTAGAGGTTAGAAGGAAAGTATTTCTTTTATGGCTTATTAACTGGTTTTAAGACACAGAAAGAAATTTCCCAGAGAATCTGTCACTGCCTCATCCCTTGAGACATTCAAGACCAGATTAAGTGATGGAGTCATAGACAGCCTATCCAGTGATTAGTAAACTTGCTTTTGGTAGGGAAGTTGGAACTAGATAAATTTTAAGATCCCTTCCAACTCAAGCCATTGTAAGATTCATCATTTTGAAAGTCCACAGTGGCAAGTAATTTAATCTGGGTTCATTTTCCCCATATTTTTATTTGTAGAATCATCTATATTTTATGATTTTATTTTATTTTATTTTATTTTACTTTATTTTATTTTATTTTATTTTTATTTTATTTTATTTTATTTTATTTTATTTTATTTTATTTCACTTCACACGGGGAAAAATATTGAGAGGCAGGCTCTTTTTATTGTGAAGTCTGTATCTTATTTTAATTGTACTATATCTTGTTCCAAATGAAGTGATACTTTTACCATTAGGTATATAAAATTTTGCTTTTAATTTCAGTGAAAGCAGTATGAACTCCTGCATTAATTAAAGATGGTTAGTTATTGCTTGTGGTATGATGCTCTTTCCTGATAAAGGCAAACACAAAATTACTGAGTTTAAAGAATGAATTTCAATAACACCATTAAAACGAAAAGATTTCCATTATTTGCTTCTGATTTTTTTTTAATCTATAATTTATATTCAGAGTCACAGCTTGTGAGCACAATCCATCAATAAATTAATATTGCAGTTGTTCAGCTGTTAAATTATGATCCATTTTGGATGTTTTAAAAGCCTCTGGGATTCTTTATATATAGTTTCCTCTAGTGTTTATTTTTTAATTTGTAACATGTACTAAATAAATGAGTTATGGCAATGAATTTCTGCTTTGTGATTATTAGTTTTTTAGATTTAAGTATTTTATCTTGTGGGATGCGGAGTAATAAATATCATTTACACACAAAGCATACAATTCTACTCATTCAGTTTGTTGTGTTTCAGGTTATTCAATCCAAGTGCAATCCCAGTGGCTAGCTAACAATACAGCATAGCAATCAGAAGCTGTAGATCAATTATTAGCACATAGGCCACATGACCACGCAGGGAAAGAAGAGCGCTGCACTGCAAAGGAGAAACTGTTTTGATGTTTCACTGTTTATTTTTCTCCATGTTTCTCTGAATAGCCATCTAGTATTTGGGCTTTTATTATGCAATTGTTCCAAATATGTTCAATTGTTGTGGTTTAATGTATTTAGTACCCAGTTGTACTGTACTGTAAATACAGTGATGGATCACAACCATAGCAATGCTGAAGTTTTTCTGTAAGAAACAGATTCAGTAAACTTTGACATTCCTCACTTAACCCTAATTACTACTATATCCTGTATTGGTTTCACAAAACGTGGGCTTTTTTTTTCAAATATGTGTAGCACATTTATGTGTACTGCAGTTCAAAGAGCTCCAACCACCTCACTTTCTGTCTCCTATCCAGGAAACTGTCAAATTCACTTCTCTCTGAGAATGTGTTCCCCAATTATGGTCATATCAGAGATCAAACAACGGTTTTTGGCCTTTCTTTTTATGTCTGTATTGGGTTTACATGATGAGATTTTGATAGTGGAGAGGGCACTACAAAGGCGACCTTTTTGAGCACAGCACAGCAGCTGCTCCGTGTCAGATCAGAGCAAGCTCCAGCTGTTCCATAAGGTACCTGCCAACGGCAGAGTTAACCACGAAGGTTGTTGGCTGTGTCTCTGGAAGAGATTTAAGAAAGAGTAAGAATTGCTTTTTGGAGTCAATGGAAACGACCTGTGCTGCAGTTCTTGAAGACCTGCAGTTTGAAGGCAGCCCGTGGTCTTTCTGAAACAATTGCCTTGTATTTTATATATATACATATATATAAACATATATATTTTGTATTTTACTAAGTACTTCTTTGTTCTGTGGTCTATACTATAGCTGAAATATCCTGTAAATGCAGTACCTGTTGAAATACCTTCTGGGAATACTATTGTTATGATGATAAAGTTACAAAAATTCTGGCAGAATGGATGTGAGATGTCTCTGTCATTTACATGTGAAATATTGTTTAAATATGTGACCTAGAAGAAAATCAAAAGGGCCCAGAAGTTACTGAGATCTCCTCTTCTTTAGAAGTGCCACTTTACATGTTCTAAGCATAACTTGGGGTGAAAATTATAGAATACTAACATGAAGAACCAGAGAATTTTACCTCAAGACCAGTACATGGAGCTTTGTCAAGGTGGGAAATATTCTGTTAGCATGGCTTGAGTTCCGCCATGGTTAATTTTACTCTTTATAAAAGAGGTAGCTATTCTCAATGAGAATTCAATTACTGTCTTGATACTTTAATTAGGTACCTTTGAATTTCTAAAATGACAGGAACCTGATAGAAGGCTAATATACCTGCAATTACCATTTCTTCTTTTATATTCTCTATAATAAAATTAAATAGTTAATGCAAATTCTCAGATGTTGTTTATTATGAAGTTTTTTTCAAAGTAATGAATTAAATGTTGGTAATACTGTGCCCTGTAGGCAAACAGAACTCCTATTGTGCTACAATAGTACATATGCAGACATAGAATTGCAACTTGATTATATATTGAGAATATGAATGGAGAGGACACTGAGGTTATTCTCTACTCATTTTATACCATTCCACAAGCTCTTAAAATTTCTGCCTGAATAGAAAAAAGCATGAAAAGCAGGAAAAGCAACAATAGATGAAGAGATTATGCACAGACATATATTGCTGATCTAACTAGTAGATTCAGCTACCCAAAATCTTTTGTTGCTCTTGTGTTTTGTTGATATGCATTAAAAGTGTAATCATTGAAAAAAAATCAACAGTGTTCACATTTTGCTCACAAAGTACTATGACAACTTCATAAATTCTATAAAGAATATTACCTCTTACCTTCTCATTCTTCATTTGCCTGTAAATGGCTTCCATGGGGATTTGCACCATAATATTTCTGTTAGGTGAGGCTGACCACATATCAGTTCTCCAGATTGTTCCTCTTGAAATTGTGTACGACTTTTTTTCCTGTTCTGGAATTTATCCTGAACCCTATAACTTTTGAAAAATGATAGAGAACTGTCTCCCGGTGAAAACAGCCAGTCTTCCAGAATGCTCAGATTATCCCATCTGATCTCATGGATCAATTTTTTATGTGTTACTTAAATCAGTTTCCTGGTGCTGAAAATAGAGTGCCACACTGTGCTGAGGTTCCTGAAACTTGAAGTCCTGAAAAAAACTGTGGCAGTAAAAACAGTAAAAATACTCATTTAAAACTTTAGAATTCACCATGACTTTTTTACTACATCACTTATTGAACAGACTCCCTTGTCCTTTTCTTAGTCTTCCTCTTACTACCTATACATAGAACTTCTTGTTACCCTTATGTTCCTTGCAAGACATCTTCTCCCTGCTTCTTTCTTAGGTATATTACTTTTTTTCACCTGAACTCAGACACAAGGTAGCATTCTTTCTTTGTGGCCTGCCACTCTATCCATTTTGGAGACTAAAATCCATCAAAAATGCAATGTTTTTATTTTCACCTCTGAAAAGGTAATTCTTGAAGATCAGCCAGATCTGTTGGACTTTTTTGTCTCCCTTTTTTGACTTTTTTGAGCAGACTTTCATGGGAAACTGCCACGAATGATCTCTGAACTAGAAATCCTTTTATGTAGTTTCCCTTTCACTATTTACGTTGTTAATTTCTGCAGTATTTAAAATGCCATGATATCATAGCTGTCGAGGCTGAGATAGAAATCCCAAACATAAACATCTATTTAACTGCAAGTAAGAAAAACAAACAGAAAGAACAACAAAACAAACACACAAATCCTTGGTCATTGTAACGACAAGACACTTGAGTTACAAGCCTCTCCAATTTTAGCAAAGATTATTATTTAACAGAGCACCCTCCTCTTCACACTTATTTCCAAGGGAAAAAAAAGTCTTTGCAATTAAATTATTTTTCAGGCAAAATATCATAATGATGAAAACCATTACTGGCTTTACCTGTACTGAGTGAGAAGCCCTCTTTTCTACACACAAAAATAGCTTACAGAATTTGTAGTGAAACTTCTGCAGCCCTACAATGAATCTTAAAGCACTCTCAGGAATTGTTTAGAATGAAAAAGTTAATTAAGCAAAAAATAAGGCCAATAATTGTACAACAGTTAAACTGTATAGATAAATGGAATTTCAGTGCCAGATAGTGATCAGAAATAATCTTTTGTGAATAAAATAAGTTTGTTAATATTAGTGTTGCTTGAGTTTTATGATAAAACTTTGCCCAGAGACATATTTTTTAATTAAAATTTCTTCTTTGTGCATCACAATTACAAAAATTCCTATATTACAGTAATGAAAAAACTCAGATATTTTATCTTTTTTTCACCTGAGTAGTAATGAAATTTCAGAAATATTTGCTTACTCCATGTCAGAATCATGAAAATTATTATTTTTCACAGTATCACGGAATGGCCCAGGTTGGTAGGGAACTCAAGGATTGTGAAGCTCCAACATTTCCCCCTTACAGGCAGCTCTGCCAACCTCCACATTTAATACTATACCAGGCTGCCCAGGGCCCCATCCAACCCAGCCTTGAACACCTCCAGGGATGGGGCATCCACAACTTCTCTGGGCAGGCTGTTCCAGCACCTCTTAGTAAAGAACGTGTCTTTTGTTAAGATCAGAATGTTTTCTTTTGACATTTTAAAGCTGAAGTATATTATACACATTATTATAAATGCTTATATGTAGTCAAATCTTTTTATCATAGTAAAAGTAAATATTTCTATTTTTGTTTCTCACTTTGTGACAGATTTGTATGTCTCTCTTCTATTTGACTGCGTAGTACATCATTAATTTTTTTTTTTTTTTAAATCTAATCATGACAAATAATCTCCCTCATCATAAAAGAATATCTTCAATACATTTTGTCCTGATCTTGCACGTCTTCATATGATAGCAATACAAATGCAGAGATGCATGTAGACTTTCTGGATGTGGCTTTTTAAAACACATTTGCTTTTCTTCATTTGCGGCTTTACCATGCTCTGACACTTAAGGACTCTTTTCTATAGTGATAAAAAAAGAAATAAATATTCAATTAAATTATGAATATCAGGCTATAAAATAATGCTTTCCTGGTCTATAACATCAGTGGAAGTTATATTTGTTTTCATACAATATATTTCCTGAAATTACAACATACCTTATCCTTTTACTCTTTGTTTCTCATCAGTATTAGTTATTAATTACCAGGTAACTTCCAAATTGAATTATATTTATATATTCCCCTTAGAGTGCTAGTTGTTAGCAGCTCTTTTCTCTGATAGTAATAAAAGGGTTTCATGAAACTGACCACCAACACTGTGTAGTTACTATAGGTGAACAAACAAATTTTTCTAATGATGTCACAGACAAATAAGGTAGCAAACAAAAAAATCTACACTACACACAAGAAAGCAAAACAAAACAAAAAATATACTTCTACATAATTCATGTAATGTCTGTGTAAAACAAAGCCTGTTAGAAGAGTTCATTTACATTCAGAGAAAGAAAGTATATTTATTATTGTATTAAAACGAATATTTTTGAAAACGTAGATAAAACACACTTCCATAAAATAAATACATGCATTGTAAAACTGTGTTAGGTAAATTTATTACTGAATTTATACATAAGGCAATGTGCAGATTTGTGTTCTTCTTATCTCATTAAGAGCAAGTGAATCCTTTAAGAAACAAACTGCTTTTGTAAGACCTTGAGTTTACACACAGCCAGAACTCTGTAAAAGGTTGTCACGGAACCCAACAGTAGAAATATTACCATTCATAGCCTGAATTCCTCAAGCCCAGTTAGAACTAGCAGGTTCTGGAATTACCACTTATATCCAGTACACACCGAGATTTTTCCCCTTTTCCCTGTATATTCTTTTGGCATAGTACTAAATGTATAATATAGGAGGGTTGCTCTGTAAGAAGCTGCCTATTTTATCATACTGGCCTACAAAGTCAGAGGCAGATGGTAGTGGTATGGCAGTAGAGGCTGAATATTCCCACCAATATGCAGATACATGTTGTTGTTGTGAGACAAATGACAGCAGAGGGACAGCCTAACAAAATGGCACCTGACATGAAAGTGCACATAAAACAGAAGCGTGAATTCCTCCATGCAGAAAAAATAACACCCATTGACATTCATCACTGTTTGCTGAAAGTTTATGGAGACCAAACAGAGGATGTGAGCACAGTAAGGATCTGGGTGGTGCATTTCAGCAACGACACCATCATAGCACATAAGTAACTGTGGGTCATTTCTGCTTGTGCACATTTTTACAAGCATGGCATGCAGACACTTGTTCATGGCTGGTGAAAATGCATAGCTAATGGTGGTGACTATACTGAAAAGTAGCTGAGAACTTGCTCTATTAAGTAGTGTTATTCTGCTCATTGTATGTATGGTAGTTTCCATGAGAATAAATAGGAGGTATTACTTTCGGAGTGATCTTTCCCGTAAGTATTTTTGACAAAAAGATTGTATATGCATTTTTTATTCTTTTCCAAAGTAGTAACAGAATAAGATAATAACACTTTAAGATGCATTTTATTTAATAAGATATGCTCTTAAATGTATTAGGAAGCTGACATATAAAATTTTGGGCTCTCAAAACTTCCGTTGCATTAAGTTTGTTCAAAAAGCAAGCAAAAACATATTTTTTTTTCAAATACTTACATGCATTCTGCTATAGCAAATTCAAACTTTAAACTAGAATTCATTTCAGACGCAGGATTTTACCAGCACTTTTTTATTCTGTTCTCAAAGAACATCTGCACTACATCCATCTACTTTCCTTTTTATGTAAGCTATGATGCTGTATTTTTACTTTGATAAAAGGATGCCTCAGATTCCTGCGCAAGACCTATATGTAATACGTTAATACGTAATAAAAAATTGTCTCATCATGCAATATTTCAAGCAGCACTATGACTTTTTTTGCCTTAATTCCAGTGTATTACATCCAAATTTAGACTTTTGATAGTAGGTCTAAAATTATTATGCTCTTTAATAGTAGTCAACAGTGCCTACTCTGTAGCATACTAATATATAATTACTAACATGAAAATGCAAATTAAGAATTGTATTAATCAGTCAAGACACGGCTCCTGTCAGGAAGATATTAATACTATTAGAGTAAGATTAATGAAATCTCTTCTGAAAATATTTTCCTAGTACTGTCAAGTTTGCCATTTCATGTCTCCTTAGCACTGATGTGACACAGTGATCCTGTATCTAACATGCATACACAGGCCGCTCTTCCCGCAGTCATTTCTGGTGATGACTTCTCACCACAACAGAAACAAAATATATGCAAGAAATACAGTCTTCTTAAACCTGACTAATTATCTCCTCGTATGTATGTAGAAAATTTTTTACAGAAATCCAAGTAAATTTTTTATGGCTTATGCCATATTTATGAAATATGAATATCCATCTATTATGATCTGCCTTAATTAAGATTGTATTAGCTTTTTTTTTTTTTATCATGTACATAATTATCATTTTCTGCAAAAAAAAAAAAAAAATATATATATATATATAGATATATATATATATGTTTAGATGTTAATTGTTATTTGGTCAGATTAAACCAAAACAAATCAAAAGTTCTCCTGCGCATAACTGATGTCTTGAATCAGCCTTTGCAATACTTTTGTTCAACCTTGTGCTGTTTTTTTAGAGAACATAACAATTAGCTACTGTTACAATAACTATTTTCTATCTGACATGCACCATACATATCACAACTGCATAGAGAAAATGAGAGTGATATATAGGTCAGAGAAGAAACAGACAAGCATAAAGTAAAGAAGAGTGAACTCCATTTCAACATTTACTGCCATCTTCTATCCTTCACATGCAGAAGCAGACAAGTAACAGTTTCCAGTTTGATAACTATACTAGAAACTTTTTATATTATAATTCAGTTATTAATCAATTTCCTGACTAATCCAGGTATTCTTTCAAAGTACATGCAGATTTTTTTAATTTATTTTATTTTATTTTATTTTTTTATAATAGGGTAGTCAGGATATTGGCACTCAAGAGTGATTTCTTTTCCTTTCTCAGCTAGATTTCTTTGATTATGCATTCCCTATCTGAATTGTCTATCATTAGCCATTTGTTTCCATACTTGGTTAGTGACAAGTGAGCATAATAGTGTTAATCAAACAGTAATGATACAGCCTTGTATGTAAATCTCATTAATCACAGTGTCAAGCTGCATAACCATTGGGTCAGATGGTAATTTCTGACCTGTAGTTATCTTTATCTCTGGATACATGATTATCACAAATATTAATAGTTAGACAGTTGCGTCATAATGGAATGCGTAAAAAATCCACCAATGTATAACATTTTAACTAAATATGAGAAAAATTAGAATGTATATTCTCATAAAATTTAAGTATTAGAAGCCAATATTCATATTTCTTCTTTTCAATAAAATGAAAAAAATGTTAAAAATTCTTCAGAAATATGTATTTTTTCTCCCCGGAGATATTAATTGTGTATTTGGGTCCAGGTAGGAAATACAGAGAATATTTCACCTCTATTGAGTTTGGCTGCTCAAGATTCAACCTCTTCAACCATGGACACATCATTTATTTACATATTCAAAATAATCACCTTTTAATGATTTCATGACATTTGATGAAAGCATTTTCTCAGATACAATGGGTTACTTTCTCTTTTAGTTTATCACTACATATGTTCCCCTTGGAGAATATATTTGATTGAAGTGTCGGAGTGGCATACCCCTAAGGCAGAGTCAATGAAATCAATTTCTGAGGTCAATCTAGTGAACAAAAAGCAGCTAAATGGAGCAGATGTCTGATAATCACAATCTGAGTCCAGCTCTTCAGCTTTTCTCAGAAGGAGCGCAAGGGAGCAGTTTGTAAAATTCTGCTTCTAGAAGCAAGATGGTTGTAACTGCCTTCAGAGAAATTTACCAACAACAAATTAAAATGTTTTCCTATAGTTTTTACTTAGGTTGTTAATGTAATTATTCCTTGAAAGTCTCTAAATTTGTCTGTCCTCTATACCAGCGTGTCATGTATTATTATTCCCAAGAGTATCATAAAGCAACTGTGTATATATTAGAAGAAATATAAACAAAAAAAATAACATCCATAAATCAAAAAGAGGAAGGTTTTGAACTAAACTTACTCATGAACTTTTTTTTTATTTGAACATTCATGATACATCTACTTTCATGAAAAGTACAAATTTTAAAATCCCTTATCTTAGAAAGCACATTAAGAGCATCATATATAATAATTCACTGACAAAAGCATACAACAACAAATTCATTTTTCCAAATCAGATTTTCCATGACATATGGAAAGTAAATTTCAAGCCATTCTTCTTGTCATTGAAAGATTTATTTCACAATAAAGGAATATGTGGCTAAATATTTTTAACATATAAAATAAACACTTAGTTTAAACCTTGATTATGATGCATAAGATTTATTCTTTCAACTTTTGACTAAATAATCAAACTTTTAACTTTCCTGCTGCATAATTAGTATAACTATTCTATGCACCATATATGCAGGTAATAAAATTAAATCACAACAGATTCTACTTTAAGTAGACAAAATACATATTGACAAAGTATATATATATGACTGCCAACAACTGTCTGCCAACAGTTATCCAGGAGTTGGTAGATCTTAGAATTAATACAGAAGAGACAAAATTTTCTTCTACATGAATTCTCAACTTACAAGACTTAGAAAACTTATAATTTAAGAAAATTAATAAAAGAAAATTTAAGAAAATTATTCATGGTTTATACTTCCTGTCTCTGTCTGATTCCTGATGAAAGGTGGAAATAAACAAAATCAAAACTCCATTTAAGTACAAAGGCTGCTCAGAAAGTAATACTTCCTATTTTAGTGTAATTGTCCATGATGTCAGAGCTAGATGCTGGTGATATAGATGTAGAGGTTGAACCCTCACACTAATATTCTGATATATTTTCTTGCTGTGCAGCAGATGGCAGCAGAGGGGGTTTTCTTCTCTCCAAATTGGAAATATGTGAATTTGATGGGTAGACTGATGGACAAAGAACTGGCTGCAGGACCAAGTCCAGGGAGTGGTAGTCAATGGCTCTATGTCTGAATGGAGATCGATGAAGACTGGTGTTCACAAGGGGTTAATGCTGGATCAACAGTGGAGTTGAGGGCAGGCTCAGCAAGTTTGCTGATGACACCAAGCTGTGGAGTGCAGTCAACACACCAGAGGGATAGAATACCATCCAGAGGGACCTAGACAGGCTTAAGCAGTGGGCCCAGGTGAACCTCATAAGATTCAACAAATCCAAGTGCAAGGTCTTGCACCTGGGTCAAGGTAATCTACATTACCAATACAAACTGGGGATGAAAGGATTGAGAGCAGCCCTGCTGAAAAGACCTAGGGATGGTGGTGGATGTGAAGCTGGGCACGAGCCAGCACTGTGCCCTCACAGCCCACAAGGACAACCATATCCTGGGCTGCAACAAAAGAAGCATGGCCAGCAGGTCGAGAGAGGTGATCCTGCTCCTCTACTCTATGCTGGTGAGGCCTCACCTGGAGTACTGTGTCCAAATGTGGAGACACCAGTACAGGAGGGCCACAAAAATGATCCAAGAGATGGAACACCTTTCCTATGAGGACAGGCCGAGAGAGCTGGGGCAGCTCAGCCTGAGGAAGAGAAAGCTGCGAGGTGATCTGATAGTGGCCTTTTGGTATCTGAAGGGGAACCATTGGAAAGAAGGGGACAGACTCTTTAGCAGGATCTGTGGTGACAGAACAAGGGGAAACTCAAGCTCAGTGAGGATAGATTTAGGTTAGATATATGGAAAAAATCTTTTACAGTGGGGGTGATGAGGCACTGGAACAGGTTGCCCACTGATGTGGTGGATGCCCCATCCCTGAAGACTTTAAGGTGAGGCTGGATCAGGCAATGAACAGCCTGATCTAGCTGTGCATGTCCCTGTTCACTGCAGGGGTGTTGGACTAGATGGCTCTCAGTGGTCTCTTCTAGCTGTAAGGATTCTACGATTCTATGATTGTTTGTATGATTGATAACACAACAATACTTCCAAGGAAAATGAAAAGTATAGAAAATAATATCACCTGAAAGAGATTAAAAATAAATAAAAAATATAAATAAAAATAAAATACACTGGTACAAAACTAAAGCAGAAATGAAATTTCTTCCCTCCTACTACCAAGATCAGAGAATATGCTATTTCCCCGGGGCAAATTTCATGTCCCATTCAGTTTTCCTTGAAAAACAATCAAACTTATCTTCTCCATCAACAGGAAATGTACAACTATTCATATGATATTCTTGTTTATAATTTTAAAGAATGCAGAATTGCACATAACATTCACAGTCCAAAATGTACTTTTTACTGTAAGGTTTTGCAAACAGTGAAATCAGTGATTCTGCTGTCTACTGGAGCAGCTTAATGAGAGCCTATTAAGTTGATCTCTTTTTCTGCATTGTGCCATGCATAACTTACAACAGGTATAGAATTTTAAGACATGAAACAAGAATGCAGAAGTCAGTCAGTGACATTCAAAGTTTATGATTATGCTAGTAAAGTAAAAATTACTAGCACAGTGGCCTGAGCGCTTGTTATCAATGTTCAAGATTGTTAGTGTGGTCAGCATTTCCCAAAATTCTTATACGAAACTTGGTCCTTGGCCCATTCCAGGGTCAGTCAAAACAGCGTGATCAAATGCATTCTGTTGCATATACCAAGACTGGGTAACAGTATTGACATATCCAGACAGGATCAGATAGCAAAAACATAGCATCATGAATATTCCAACCACAAGTTTGAAGTAGAGCACCAAGACATTTCTTGACAACCTTATCTGCTATAAAGAAAGCTTTTATGCTCTGAGATATATCACATGTAACTAGGTTTTTTTTAGGCCACTCATATATTTATCCTTTTATATGTGTCTCCATGCATTTTTCTATGTTTAAAAAGAAAAAATGGAAAGAAAAAGAAAAAAAAAAAAAAGTTATCTTTATAACAATTTTGATAAGCATGGCGGATTTCTGATACAGTCACACAGATGCTACTCTGTGCCATTTGGGTAGCGGAGCAAGCCCTAAAACTTGTAAGATAACAGAAATGTTCTCTGTGCAAATTTCTGAGATTTCTAATTTTAGAAAAGGACACATCATAACAATCAGTTTGTCCTCTGGAACACATGTTTTGATGTGGAAAACAGTATCTAGTTTTAAAGCATTGCTGAGAACATTGTATTTTGCCAGATGAAGTATTTAGATACATTTGTAGCATAACTGCTAACCTGCTTTAAGGTCACAGCAGGATTTTTTGCATGGTACGTGATTATATCTAGCAAGCAGTTGCATTCAGTCTGAGCTGAATCTGTACAAATAGCTTTTGCTTTTACGTCTCTTCTGAAGATTTTAAAGATCTCACAAAGAAGTATCCTAGCCATTTTAGTTAGCTTCCATTTTTACTGCAGTAACAGAATAAATAAGCTAAGATATAGAGAATCAGAATGCAGTCAAGATGTGACACACTTCACTCATGGACTACTCTTGTTTTATGTAAAAACAAGCCAGAATCTTTCCCGACCCAGTTCCAGCAAAGCCATCAGATTCTGGCACAATATTTTGAGTAACAAAGATGAAAAGACAGCTTCAAAATTCTGGACATTATTTTTCATGTTCTTGATGTCCATAAGGAGCAGCAGGGAACAAAGTTCATAGCAGGCAAATAAATTAATTAACTTTATTTATTTATTTATTTACTTGGAAGAAGATTGCTGACATCTGATTTTTCAGACCAGACAGGAAAATATACTCAACACTTCTATTTTACTGTATCAGAGTATTTGTAAGAAAAAAAAAAAAAAAAAAAAAAAAAAAGAGCATGCTTTAATCTGAACTTTGAAACTATTATAGCATTCTCTGAATTTTCCAATTTGTAGTGTACAGTACATGGAACTGATTACTGTATGAGTATCACATAATAAATTGAGAAAGTTGAAATGGAGGAGTGGAGGGCAGAATTTGCCTGTACTAAATAAAAAACTCTTGGACAGCCTAAAAGTAATCTGACTGTCCTCTTTCACTTCTGGTCAAACTTTGTTCTTAAAATTTCTTTTAGAAAGCCCAATGGACTTAGTCTAGTCCATATGATTGAGGGATATGCTGATCAGGATTCGAAGGTGAGCACTACTGTGCTGTTGTTAGGAAGAAATATTAGATTTTGACCACATGGGATATTTAACTTAAAGGATTCTTTGCTGTTGTGTTTTTTGTTGCTGTTGCTGTTGTTGTTTTCCTGCAAGACTCAGGGGGCATAAGAAACACTGCTATGAGAAGCTGATGTGCAAGTATGAAAGTCACAGACTTCTGTAATGTTCAAGAACATGATTCTCTTTTATAACACAATAAATCTTTTTCTTCATTCTCTCTCCCTCTTTCTTCCTTTCTTAAAGGACTATGAATGTTTGCAGCCTATATTTGACCTCCAATTCAAGCAGCAAGCATTCAGTGAGAAGCACTGAGAAAACATTTGAAATGAGAGTTTCATGAGCTTAAAACATCCTGTGTAAGGCAGCTGTCTTTTATGTATGCCATTTCTTGTTAGGTCTTTACACATTTTACTGTCACTAAGTATTTTGTATGTAGTATTATTTTTCTGCTTAGAAAAAAAAAAGAAAAGAAAAGAAAAGAAAAGAAAAGAAAAGAAAAGAAAAGAAAACTGGGGGAAAAAAAAAGAAAAGAGAGAGAAAGAGAGAAGAAAAAGTACAGACATTGAATATTGAGTAGTTTCTGGTGAAGATGATCAATTGGTGAGGTAATGTCCTCCAAACAAAATTGGAGGAGCTTAAAAGAGATAGAAATTTTCACACCCATGCACAGCCATCAGCTCCTCCAAATGTCCCTTCTCGTTCATTCATTCATTATACACCCTTTTAACTTACCATTTGATCCCCTTCCCTCCAGGACTCCAGTTGTGGCCCTCATATTGCCAGATCTTGATAAATCCATCACGTCTCCTGTTGCCTACTACAATCTGCTAAAGCAATCATAAGAAACAAATTCCCAGTCCTGTTTCTCAAAGTATGTATATACATATATGTAGGAACAGACTGCACTTTCCAGAGGTTTTTGTAGAGTTCTGAAAAATGAGGACATTTCCAGCAAAACCTTGACACAAGTTAGCCTCCTCCATAAGCCATGCATGTGCAGCACAGCTGACATATAAATTTGTCTCTCCTTCCAACCTAGAAATGTTTGACATCAAAGTTTATATCTTCAGAAATACAGAAAAGACAAAAATAAGCCACGTTATTTGACTATTTTGTGCTAGAAGTGAGAGTAGGATGCTATCTCTAGTCATCCACAGCAACCTGGATGAAATGGAAACTGGGAGGTCCTGAGCATTCACTAGTGCTGCATATTCAATCTGTTATGGTTTGAACAAAAGGAAGCAGTATTTAATACAGGATGTAACCCTTGCCCTCAGTGCTACCCTTAATATATTACTTCGGGTGAATAAGTAAAGAAGTTATCAATCATTACATTCTGTGGTGGTGCCACCCACAGTCCCACACTTTCTTGCTATATCTAACACAAGAAATTACCTGAGTAGACTTGATTTTTTTGCTTCTATTTATTTTTTTATTTGAAATATCTTTTAAGTAAATTTAACTTTGCAAGAAGTTTTTTATCACCTGATAGCCGTCTATTCTGATACTTAATCTGAGATTAGTTAATAAATTATGCCTTTATAAATTGAAAAAGAATCATAAAATAACTTTTAAAAGATTTAATAAGTCTTTGGTGCTAAACTTACATTCTCTGAAGCTAATATTTTTCTTGTACATAAAGAAAAAACAATTTCTAGACAAAGACCAGATAGTCCAAACTTGAATAACAGCTGAGAATAATAGAATCATACAGAAGAGCAAGCTATAGACCATAGAGATGTAATTACTGTAGGTAACATATGTTCAAATCATATGAAATATGAAATACATATGAAATGAAATACATTGAAATAGCTTTTTTTTAACATTAGTTTCTAAATATATATATATATATAAGAGAAAATAACATTTTTTCTTCATCTGTGTCACATGACTGGAATCTAACATTAAAATTATTGGAAAGAATCATCAGAATGTTGAATTTTTAAACTGTCACTTCGCAGAAGTATTCATGGTTTATTCCTAACATTAAAAAAGCTGCATTAAAAAAAGAACAGGACCTTATTTATTCTTATAGTTATCTATGTCTACAGTTTGATATAACATCTATTTACATTTAGTCATACTAGTTCAGTGTACAAGATCAAGTAGGCAAAGTTCTTCGAAAGAATTCATGCTGTTATGTACCTCAGTAGTGGTATTGTTTGTTGAATGGTGTCTCTGAACAGGCAGAATAGGAATGAAGTGGGTAATACACAGAAAGCATAGAACTAAGAATATATAAGAGACAGTACAAACTAGTTTTACAGTAATGAGAATAGGATAGAATGATCTGGCAAAATGACATTTAAAAAAAAAAAAATCAGATAACAATAAGACTGGAGAAGATTAAGAAGTAGAAGGCTACAGCTGAGATCTCACATATTTGGGATACATGTTGAAGGATATCTCCTATCTCCAAAGAGCAATAAGCAGTGGACCTTGTGATAATATTAAGATAATATTATGATCATATTTGCTTTATGCTGAGCTAGAGAACAAATTTAATCTTGACAGCTGCTCTATGATAACTGCCAATTTGTCAGGTCTTGCTTTGCACTTATTACAAGGTTATCGATCTCTTTTTGTATAGGGGTTAAAGCATGCTGTAGCTCTTACACTGCATGTTTCATGGTCACAAATTTGTTTCAGCTAGACCTTTCTTAATCCCATAATTTAACCTCCAACATGAAAGGAGAAGACATTTATATTTCAGTTTCAATCAAATAAATGTAGGAATACCAGAAAAGCCTACTTCAGACAAAAACATGACAACCTCCACGATACGTAAAATAAATGTGATCTAAATTACAGCTTTCAGACAGTGATAGTGAATGGAGAATCTAGCCCTCAAAGCTAACTTCCTATCATAAATTAAATTTACTTCTGGGACATGATCACTCTTAAAACCCAACCAATGGATGCCATTTCTGTATTATTTGCCACTACTCAAGTTGCAATCTTTGTTTACATTTTCTCCTGTGCAGTTTATCCAACAACTGCATTTATGCTCCTCAGAAGTCTTCCATACTTTATTTCCCTTCCACAACTCTTACTGGAATGAATCCATAACTACAATAGCTGCTCCAAAAGTACTGCCTCCTATTTTTGATATGTTGGCTTACAATGTCAGAAGAGGATGATGGTGGTATGGCACAAAATTTTCCTACAACATTCTGTTAAATGTTGCTGCCATATGACAGATGGCAACAAAGAAGCCTGATAGTTTAGTGGCTGAAGTGAAAGTGTGTATGAAGCAGAGGTTCATGTGACATTTAATTTCTCCACACAAAAAATCAATACTCATTGACATTCACTGTGGGCTTGCTGAATGTTTATGGAGACCAAACAATGTTTGTGAAGACAGTGAGGAAGTGGGTGGTGAGTTTGAACAGTGACAATGACTTGGAAAGCAAGTTCTGGACTGCTGGTACAGAATTTTACAAGCATGGAATGAAGGCTCTTGTTCATGACTAGTAAAAATGCACAGCTAATGGCAGTGATTGTGTTGAAAAGAAATGTTTTGTAGCTGAGAATTTGCAGTCAAATAATGTCATTGTGTTCTTTGTATCTGGTGTATTTTCCAGGGAAATAAACGGGAGTCACTACCTTCAGAGTGACTAACATACATCTTGGTCCTTGAGGCATTGCCATCTTCTGAGAAATTGTTATCTTTCTTTACTTGCCTTGCTTTTATTTTACCTGGAACAAATTTTATCATTGATATCCAGTGATTTTTTTCCCTGGTCAGTGATGAGGTCTGCCTTGTTGCTGACCTTCAAGGCAGCAAAACTCAATTTTGTCTGCACTGCTGCATTGAATATAATTATCTGGCCCAGGTTTCCCCTTGTCTCCAGAGGGTGCTTTGACAGACCATTACTATTTAGTCTCCTTTTAATCTTCCTCTATAATATTACTTTCTCACGTTTTTAATCTCTTTTCAGAGTTCCTTTCTATTTGCCTTTAAGTTATGAAGTCTCTAAAATTAAACAATCATCTAGAGAATATCCAAAAGCTAACTGACCTGAAATTCTTGATACAATTCTCTGCATATCCAAAGCCAGTTGACTAGATAACTATGTTATAATATGTTCTTCTACCTTTGTGTATTTCCTCTGGGGTTGTATTACCCATGTGATTAACGTAAAGTATTTTAGGCTAAAAAACACAATATTTGCTTTCTATATTTTAAGTTTCAACACAATCTCTTTGTTTATTTCAGTACTGTTACAACAATGTTTTCACACAAAATACCAAGCAGGACTACAGATCTTCAAAATGTAAAAAGGCAATGGTTCTCAGATATTTATGGGGGAAGTAACAAGTGTCATAATTTAAGTACGTATAAAACACATGCATGCTTGAGCAATTCTCACTGTTACTGGCAAGTTCTAGGTTTTAATACTAGTTGTTAAATGCTTGTGAAAATGAAAATTAGATCATACTAAGCTACTGTCTACTTTGTCTAGCCATTTGAACTGTTGGTGTACATAACTTAAAGCTAATATGCTCATTTTGAAGTTCTGGAAAAATCCCGCTTGAGGAAAAACAGTTCACCTGAGGCTATGGTTTGGCTCATGTGCAGCATGATGAAAGGCAACTTAGAAAATAAAAATAACAGTTTATATAGACACTTCAGTGTTCTAAAAAACAGATATTGATTCTTCCTTTTTAATCTTTACAGTCATCAACATAGTTGTGTTATTTATTGTTACATAATTCAAACCTCCTCAGAACTGAATCAATAATGATGTGCTATAAACAAAGAAAATAAGACTATCTCCTGGCTGTTACATACATCTGTAACAAAGAGATTGCTTTCAAGAGACTGTTGATATTTTATGTCAAGCAAGCAATCCAGAAAGTACAGCTGTATGGTAAACAAATCCAGTTTTCTGTGAAGATCTGAGTGGCTTCCCAGAAAATAATTGATAATGCTAGATTACAAAGAAAATACAAATGGTGCTCTGGTCAATATAATTCAGTACATTACTGGAGGAAAGAAAAAAATAACAATTTGGAATCAAAGATAGTATCTCTTTGCTTTTCCCATCAGGAAAATATTTAGCACTCAAATATTGGCTACACTGCTAGATTGCAAAGCAAAGTAAAAAGAACAAACAAGAGAAGTGCATTCAGTGAGAAGGAAGTTCCCTGTTTCCTTGCTTCTAGAACTTCTATTTGATACTCAGGCAGCTCAAATGGACATTCAGTTATTCACCTCCCATATGTCTGTAATTTAATTGTAATCAAACCTGTCAGGGAGGTATTCTAAATCACAGAGGTTTGTCAGTGTTTGTTGGCACACGCATGGAAATTTTCTGTGTTGATCTTTTCTTTGACTTCAAATTTATATTAATGGTCATGATTCCTTAGGCTGCCTTCCTAAGAAGTGCTGGAGACCATGATTGAAAGAGAAATAAACTATATATTGCCTCCAGCAGTGAGCAGCTGGTGTTTTAACTGTCTGAATACAAACCTAAGAAGTACAATTCTGGCTTTACATGACAAGGACTTTTATGGCTCAGACACTAACAGCATCAAGCTTGTCCAAGTCAACCATAAGGACTGACATGAAGAGATTACTGTAAGGTATTAGAAAAAAGTTGTCAGTAAGTGAGAAAATGCAAAAAAGTTACAGATATTAAAAAAACCTTGTTGAAATGAATATACTCTCAAGCAAAGAAATACAAAAATAGAATGTCATATGTATCAATTTTCAATATGTTTATGTTTTTTCAAAACTTGTGTGTTAAAACAAAATAATAAGCCCTTGATTTATGCCTTAATTACTCCTTATAAGACTTCTAATATTAATTTTAAAAATACATATTCTCTTATCACTGCCTTCTTTATTACTGGTATCTCTTAGACATATTTTTCTCACAACAGCAGGCGAAATCATAGTAGATTATGTCATAGAATAATAGATTCACCAAGGCTTGAAAAGACCTCAAAATCATCCAGTCCAGTTGTTTACCTACCACCAATATTTCCCCACTAAACCACATCCCTCAATACCACTAAATATTCCTTGTATATCTCCAGAGATCCTTTGCTCTTAAGTTATAAAGGGTTTTGAAATTCTGCAATGCCTTTTTAGTTACAAAATAAAACATCTAAGAGAAAAATATTTAGAAGAGACTGAGGTTTATATTATTTCCAGATAAAGTTCAGATTGCCTTGGAAATCTTTTACTACTTTGTATTCTTCTTCTGTTTTTGTTGGTTTGTTTGTTTTCTCCAAGAAAGGAGTTCCACTGCTTTTATCTTTTAATGGCACATGAATTGTACTTTCTCACTGAAATTTTGATCCAAATTTTGTGTTTTAAATTAGTTGAGATTTCTATTTTTAGAAATACATAGCTTTTGTTCACTAAAATATCATATACAGAAGAGCAGCCTATGAAATTGTTTGTGATAAATTCATAAATCGAATTAACATGGAATGTTTGTATGTATGTTTGTGTAAATGGATAGACTGCATAGATGGGCCAAGGTAAACTGCATAAGTTTTATTAGGGCCAAGTGTCGGATCATGCATGTTGGACACAAGAACCTACAGGCTTGGGGATGAGTGGCTGGAAAGCTGAGGGAAAGGGATCTTAGTGTACTAATGGACAGTTGGCTGAATATGAGCCAACAGTGTGCCCAGGTGGCCAGAAGGGCCAATGGCATCCTGGTTTGTATCAGGAATGGTGTGGTGAGCAGGACTAGGGTAGTAATCCTGCCTGAGTATTCAGCACTGGTGAGGCTTCACCTTGACTACTGTGTTCAGTTTTGGGCATCTCAATACAGAAGCACACTGAGGTGCTGGAGGAGTCCAAAGAAGGGCAGCAAGCCTTGTGGGCCTGGAGAATATGTCCTACAAAGAGCAACTGAAGGAACTGGGGCTATTTAGTCTGAGAAAAGGAGGCTGAGGGGAGACCATATTGCTCTCTTCTGATACCTGAAAGGTATTCAGAAATAATAGTTTAAATTTATTTGCTGGTCAAGACAATTATGATATCTGAAATATCTATTATATATTTTCAATAAGAACATCTAACATTTTGTTCATGGTAAAGAATCCAAACTAACAAAGCAAAAACATGCATTGTAATGCAATAGAACTCTTACCTTCACACACCCTCTCCCCACCCCACTAATCCAGCAAATATGATTTTGCAACAACTGTTGATAGACTGTAGATTTTTATTTCACTTGATTGTGTCTCAGAATTTTACGGCTTGTTTTGTGCTAAATTAATTTTATTTAGTTTTAGCTGCTATTATTACCTAAATTTATTTTAATTAGACAAGGAAAAATTTCTCAAGCAAACTGTGATGTCTAAATCTTAAAACAAACACACCCTAGAAAATGGAGGGAGAAACAATTAGCATCATCTGCTTCTAGATTTTTAGTTAAACATAGTGAAGATTTCAGCATGCTGACAACTGTTATAAACCTCCATTTAATTACTTGCTTGAGTGATCCTTCTCCAGGCCAATTCAGGGGCAACACACTTTGTACTGTTTTGTGTATGGAAACTCAGTTGCATGCTGTGCTCTGGATAGTGCTTACGGAAGCATTGCCTACACAAGAGAGTCCTCAGTGTTCCACGCACTTCCACTGATGCATACCAGTGGTTTTGTCATGCAAGAAACATCAGACAGGGAAATTATCAAACATTTATGCCCATGAATGTGTGTGCAATTTGCACATTTCCTAAACTTAGACTGAATTGAAGCAACCTACCAAGACAAAACTGAAGCCAGACTATGGTCCTTTGAAGTACAGTAGGTGTCCACGTTTTCCCAGAAAGAGAGGCTGAAGTACATTAAAAAGAGTTCTTATCAAGATGTGAAGATGCAGTTCAAACAAATCTATCTGAACTATATACATTTGTATTAGTGGAATCTGGAAGCGTGTGACTTCTGGGAACAGGAAGATCATTTAACCACTTGCAGGAGTCACTGACAAGGTGCAGGACCATGGTTACTAGGAAAGATGAACAAACTCTGACAAGATGTATAGCTCAGCTGGATTAGATTTGTGGGTTGGAAACAGAGCCACCAGGAGGATGTAATAAATAGTAATGATCAATTCTTCAGCCTCACTTCTTTAGCCACTTGAGGTACACATCTGCCAAGTTGTTTTGCTAGCTTTACCTGGCAGAGGCCTAGATGCTGTGGAGAAACTGCCATGAATCATCCAGTCTGCCAAATATTAACCCTTGGTTCTCATTCATATGGACACAACCAGTACTGCCCAGAGACACCCCCAGTGTACCAGGGTTTTGGAGACCAAGAAGAAGAGCCCAGAATGAAACCCATATATTCATTGAGTTTACCAATGAAATGAAAGGGATTGAGTAGGGGCAGAAGCAACCTACATGTAACTGTGGTGTTGAGTGGCTGACACTGCAGGTAGCGTGTGTATTTTTATAACCTCAAACCCTTCTTTGAGAATCAGTGATTGCTTGGAGTAGACAGGATAAAGCTGACAAAAATGGGACTGCAATATCTTCAAGTTTAAGTTAAATGCACTGAAGGATGAGAGAAAGGTCCAAAGTGGAGGAACAGAGGTAAACAAGACAGTGTGGCAAAGTGTGGGATATTCCCACACTTCCTCTGAGGAAGCAGCATGACTGAGGCCCAGGCCAAATGCCTGCACATTAAAGATAGCATAATAGGAAGCAAACAGTAAAAATAAGAAATCTGCATGAAGCTGTAAATATATAGACTCAGTAGGGCCACAGAAAAATAGTGGGGTATCTTGCACAGCTGGAGTGTGGCAAAATGAAAGGGTGCAAACTCTTTAGCGAGTAAACCATTCACAGTATAAGGAGGCTACATCACCGGTGTGTTAGACACCTCACCTAAAATTGCTAGACTGTGGAGATAAAAATCCCATACAAACAGCTGAATTTGAATCAAAAATCATGAATTTTGATCTCTTTTGATACCAGACGTCTGGAAAGTTGGTGCACAGTTTGCAGTTTCAATATCGCTGCAACTTTCCAAGCTTTTCTTATGGATTCAAGCAGACCAAACAACATAGTGCTCTAAATATCATCTGTAATAATTCTCGACTACATATTTTACCTCTATTGCACTATCTCCTACTGACACATATAATCTCATGATTGACAGTTCCACAGTTGTTATGAAGAAACAATAAACATTACTTTCTCTAACTAGGGTATCTAATCATCCCTGACAATAGAAAGATTTGTAAATGGCACTGAACTTTGTCACATTCTTACAGCTGATAGTGCAGCAGTAATGATTCACGCAAGTGTTAAATTCTCTTGTCTGACCTCCAAATACAGTGTAGAGGAAGAATAAAGGAATCTGAAAGCTGGCATTTTTCACACAGAAAACTTTTAATCAAACTTGTTGGATGTATTTATGTTCAAAAGAGATAGGTCCCCCAGTAGGTTTTAATTAAAATATCTTACATCACCATTTTTTTCTACTTCTGCTTCATTGTATCTGAATAGGATTTTAGGTCTGCAATTAAAATGTTTTCTGTGTCCGGTATACAACTAATGAGCTTCAAAAATTGCAACATTTACCACATTTAGCAATGGCCAGAATCGACTTATGTCAAGACTTTATAAAATATAAGCCTCTTAATGTGACAGTGATGTGAATCACTTCAAAAGGCTGCTTATCTACTTATTTTTTTTTTATCTTTTTAAGCTTTTAAAGAAGAGCAAACAAACAAACAAAAGAACAACAGAAAAAGTGTTGTTGTCACGTGCCCAAAAAGCAACCTGTGATTATGAATCAATCATCTTACCCCAAAAATAGTCAGCAGCCCAGGAGCCCCTTGGACTGTGTGTGCCTGGGGGTGCTGTTTTCCAGCAAATGACAGTGTGAATGAAGTCCCCCCTGAGAACAAGTGCCTGTGATTGTGAGGCTGCTTTCTGTTGCTTGTAGAAGGTCCCTCATCAACCTCAACTTCTTCCTCCTTATCAGGCAGCCTGTAGTAAATACATTCAGTGGTGTCACCCATATTGGCCTGGCCCTTAATTCTGATCCATACGCTCTCCACTCATTCATCATTCATCCCTAAGTGGAGCTCAATGTGTGTTATTTTCTCGTGTCAAGAACAACTCAGCAACCTCACAATGCTGGTGGGTCTTCCTCAAGAATTACATAGCCATCCCTGAAAGCATTCCAGTCATGTGAACTGTTCCACTATGCCTCCATGATCACAATCAGATCCTGGACCTGTGACCACACACAGATCTCTACTTATTCCTGTCTATTCCACAAGTGAAATGCATTGGTACAGAGGCATTTCAAGAAAAGAAAAGGAAAGAAGATTCAAGTGTCCTGATAGGGACACAGGAGGAACCCCCATAACTACATAGACCATCGAGGTGGCTGGTCTTCTGGCTCATGGCATGGGAGGCAGCTATGGAATATTTATAACTGTTCTTTGCTTGTGCAATGAAGACAATAAATTATTTATGAGATAATCAAGTAGATTTATCTTAAAAGAAATCCAGAAACTCTCATGATATTTCTGAGACATTTCTTCCTCTTTTCTTTTTTTCCTCTTTCTTTTCTGCTCTTTGTTGTTTAAACTATTTATTTAAGGACTTCAATATGAGCTTAACAGCCTCATTTCAAGTATATCCTTCTGAAAGTCCGTTTTTTCTTTTATCAGATGTTTTTCAGAAGGATGGAAACTTGTCAAGTAGAAAGAGTGAAACCACTCTGACATTTTCTCCTTTTTAACTAGTAGAAAAGAAATTCAAAGGAACACATCTCATTACAGAGCTTTCAAGAGTGCATAAGTGTGCATGTATATAATAAAAATAACATTGTATTATTTTTATATATATTCTACTTTTCTAAGTTACATACTTTCAAAGATTTTCTGTCACAAATAAAAAATTTTCAAATAAATAAATAAAACAACAACAGTAACAACAAAAACATATGAAAAACTCCTTTATTTTATAGCAAATATGAATGTATTCTTTCGTTAGTCTGTGCTAATGTCATATGTTCCATAAGATCTAGAGATGTGAGAGCAGGGAATAAGATGTAAACTGAGGGATTCCCCAGAAAGATATGTTGAGCAACGGTGTCTTTAAAAGTGCTAGAAAATAGAGAACGCAAATAAAATGCAACAATATTGAACCAGATTCAAATCTATTGGACAACAGCACATAATTTGATGCAGAAAATAAATATAACTTTCTTAATTAGTTGTTTTTTGGTTTGTTTTGTTATCCTCTAAGTGATTTACTTATTTCAAATGGTATTCAATTCCCTTTACTATGCAGGAACCCTTTAAGTAATTATGTTTTTGTCCCTGCTGCTTCTTCAGATCCCCTTTTTTGAGCAGAGTACTATGTCTAACAAGTCATGAGAATTACGGGAAAAGAAAGAACAAATATAACACTCAACTGAAAAGAGGGACTGTGTACTCTTGAAAAAAATCAGCTGTTTAATCTTTGACAAGATCGAATATGAAACTTAGATAAATGATGGAAATGTTCAGAAGCTTCTCACACTTCCCACCTCCTTTACTGCTTTTTTTTTTTTTTTTTTTTTTTTTTTTTTATGTGGCAATTATTTATAATTTATATTTTGTCACTACCAAATTACATTCTGATTTTTTTGCGAAAATTTCAGGGTGTTCGGCTGACTTGAGAATCACACATATGTATCAGCCTAACATCAACAATGTTTTTAAAAGTTATCCTCTTCTATTTAAAAAAATTTTTTAAAATTCCTTACCATTCCTTGTAATGCACTTAATTCAAATACCAATACTCTCAGCAATTTGGAGTAGAAATTAATATATTTTAGTGAGCACTTATTTTCTGACTGCAGAAATAAAGGTGCTTTTATTACTATTATCTCTACCTGTTTGGTTGTAGATAGCTTTAATCTCCATCATGTTACACAGATAAATCATGGAAGTGTTTTATTGCATTGGCTTCATTCTACAAATGGGACATGTGGGAACCATCTTTCAGACAGAAGGTTGTGAAGCCTAGGAGTTTTTCAGGTACTGTGATCTCAAGCACAGGACAGACTGTTGAACAAGGATTCTATACACAGATTTTGTTTAATCAATTTAACAGTTATCTGTTGGCAGCCATTATCAAGTCTTTTAAACTTACCATGCTTCCATTTCTGTTTAAGAATGTACATAATCATAATCATTGATGTTTTGAACTCATACAATTTGCTGATATAAAGAATTGAAAGCATAATTATATTCATTAATAATAAAAATCAATAACAGTGGATATAAGTTGTTAACAATTTGTGACTTAGGTGAAATTATTTAGATGATTTCATAACAAAACCACAGGAAAAAAAACAACCATATATTTACAATTGACACTATTAATATTTTCCAGGAGCTGTTCTCAAGAAGCTATTGACTTTTGTGCTTAAAGTAAGGCATATGCTTTAATTCTTATCTTTGCTGAATTTTTATGATCAATTATTTCACATCTCAAGTTAATTTCCAACAAAAAGTAAAAAAAAAAAAAGAAAGCACAAAATATAGTGTTCTGTGAGACTGTGAATTGGCATTTGTGAATTTGTGAATTCGATTTGGGGTATTTTCCTAGATAAAACAAATGAACAACTAAAGCAGAAACCTTTTCAAGCAGGTTAAGCTACTAATTTTCAAACAGAATTTGCACAGATTGTTAGAGAAATCTCTTATTAATGCTTTCCATGTGGATTAGATGTGACAGATCTTATATATGTAACAGAAGTCATTAGGATCAGTACATTTAGCAGGAATTTCAAAGAGTTTTGCTAATGTGACTTGTCAAATGTAGGTCTTGACATTAAGCAAAGAAATTAACCAGGTAAGCTTTGGTAAAGAAGAAGGCATTTTGTGAGAGCAGAGATATTTTTCAATCATCAATTAATTGTTGTGAGATTACCTACATTGCAGTTCTGATAACAAACAACAATTAAATCATTCTAATATTCTTCATATTCTTTAGCTTATGTTCTCTCTCACTTTTTTTTTTTATTTTTAATTTAACAATAAAAAATAAAGTAGGGCTTTGTTTATATGCAAAAAGATGTGGCAAAACCTGAAGTATTTTTAAATCTAATTTTAATTTTTTAACTGATAAGTTTAAAAATCTTGTCAGATATTTTAGAGCATGACACTTGCTAACTCACTCTTGATAGAAATTCTGTTTTATGAGTCAGTGATATAATTCAGACCCTACAGTACTTAATCGGTTGCCACAGGATCTCTAGGCAAGTCGTGCTTTTTGTTCCCTACCGGCTCTTTCCTTTTAATTCAAACTGATGAATCAAACGAATCTGTCTGTTTCTCAAGTGACATTTTTTTTTTCTATTTCTTTATTTTTTCTCTGAGTGACAACCTTGGCTACAGTCCTGAAACATTCTCATACAGAAACAGTCAGTAATTAGGCATACCATGTATGTACCTGAATAGCAACTATAATCAGCCTTCAGCACTAAAGGCTAACTGGATAATGCCAAAGAATTTTAAGCTATTTCAATCGAATCTTTTACTAATCTTACCACATAATGATTCTAAGGAATATGTCACTTATCTGAAGATAGCATTGAATAATATAACAAAATAATGAGACACATTAATCTTTTATTTAGGTCCTGGATTAGCACATTAGGAGAAACATTTCTGATTAGGCAACAGTCCTCTAGACATAGCTGATGACACTGGGCTTTAGGCAACTTATGGGAAAATATCATGCTGTGAATGGAGATAACGGAAGAACAGTTTCTGCTTTTCTGTGCTCTGAGAAAATGTACAGGCAAAAGAAGAGTTAAAAATACCAAACTAGAATTGTCTACATGTAACACAATTTGTGTTAGAAGATTTTAGGTTTTGCCCTCTAGCGAATAGAGTGTGAATTCTATCTTTGAGCCTTGGTTGAATCAATATGGAATATAGGTTTACTCAGCCACTGTTCCCCAAATATTGTTTCTGTCAGTTGTTGCTGTCAAGAGACTTTCAACACTTTTCTTTATCCTGCATTCATCCCTTTGTATGCACCACAGTTCCTTACTACACACTTCCTTAAAGTTAACAAATTTGTCTCTGGTCTCTTAGCATAGCTGTGGTATTCCTGAGAATACCACAGAAGAAGAAAGCTTTCTCCATATTTATTCCATATTCTCACTATAGAGAAGGGGAGAGAATATTTGGAAGCTTTAGTTAATCCCACTTGGAAAAATAACACCAGTTTCCAGCTTGAAAACATTATTTGTATACACCTGTATGATTATTTACATAATTTCCTCACACCAATCTTTTTTCCAAACTGTCAAATATTACTCCTTCATATTTCCTTAGCCCACACAACAGCTCATTTCCAATAAAATTTTGCCATCTCTTTATGTACTTGTCAGCACACTGCAACATAGCCGAGTAACAATCCTATATAATTGTTTCTGGACATGACTAAAGACAGCCAGAAAGACTGTACTCCTCTACATCAACTTAGGGGCAGAGGGAGGAACTGTTCTTCTGGCATGTCATCTGAAACTGGAATGCAACAAGAAACTCCTCCCTTTGTCTTTGCAGACTATTTTTCCAACTTTGTTTTCTCAAATTTAATTTCTTTGATTTTATTTTTATACCTTAATAGCTAAGGGAAAAAAAAAAAAAAAAAAGCAACATGAGAAGTAGAACGTCTCAGAAGTATCACGGTCTCAGTTTCAGCATTTAATAATAGTCCTTAGAATAGTCCCTACAAGTTATCACTTTAGAACCACAAATTCTGTAAATTAGTAATAGTATCTCTCGATGACACAACAACAGAAGTACAGACTACTGGACATTACAGGCCTATTAAACTGTATAACACATAAACAAGAAAAAACATACCCTGTCACATCTCGTAGGTAAAAAAAATTGTCAACAGAAAAATACCTGCTTTTATTTCTTCCTTCCTGCCAAAGTTAGATTGTTCCCCACAGGATAATTTTCAAGTGATTTGCCCAGTCTCATTTTAAATTATTCTAACAATGGGGTTTCCACTACTTCCCTTAGGAAGTGCAAGCATAGATGACAATTTGACATTCACATTACACTCAAGTCCCTAGATGACACAGTTCAGTGTAATGTGACATAAGAGTTATTGTGATGGACTCTAACATTGACAGGCTCCAATACAGTGTAATGTGCTATGAATGGGTGATTTAAAAGAATGTTTAAAAATTGCTATAGCTATAAAGTAAAAATGTTTGAAAATATTTGGAAAACATAACAAAAATATTAAAATGAAATAGAGTATAACCAAATACAATAAAATAAACAAAATAAATTTTGAACACCGAAAATCTCTCAAAAACATTAATCTAAATACAGTACTTTATCATATATAGATATTCGCAAACTGTTCTACTGAAATCCAAATATGATTTGCCAAGCTCCAGACAGGATCAACAGAAGAGCCAACTGTCAAAGACTAAAAGCTTGAATGTTAAAAGATTAAAAGTTCCATTATGAAACATGTCTAATTTTGGAGAAATGACAATAAGAACCTAGCAACAATTTCAAAAGATATTGTCTCTCTCCAGGAGAGAGGAGGGAGAGGAGGGTCTTTGATATATGTATATTTGATGGGAGATTAAGAAACAACGGTTCAAATGTTGGTCCTTCCAGTTTATTACAAATCTTAATCAGGAAGATAGGGAAGGGGAGGACTGCAACTATTAGGAATTAGGAAATCTTTAGACAAAAGATTTTGCCAGCTTTGACCAGGACTTGCATAGAATTGTCCGTCTGTGTCCTCAGCAAGCTTCGAGACAATGGTACAAAAGAATAATCTCTTATAGATGTCTACAGGTCTAACTGTATATTTAGGTATTGACTGACTTTAAAAATCTAGTTCTTAGATTTTATTGGCTGGTTCTTAGTTCTTAGATTTTATTGTACAAATTTTAACTGCTAGTTCTACATATCTTTGTGTCAGCAGAGAGAAGACAGTGCAGGAACGGGGGAAGAAAAGTCACTCATCTACTCACTGCTCGTAGGACATTTGGCTGCTTGGTGGTTTTAGATGTGATCATATAAAAACAAAAAAGCAATACAAACAATAAATAGGCAAGCAAGAGGAACTGAGCAGTCAGAAAATCAATGGAGATAAAACGGGAATGTTGTTGGCACAACTCTATGTCTAGCTAGAATGAACAAGCATTGAGAAAGTCAACTTGATAGCTGACAGCATAGGGGGGCTAATTTATGAAGAAGACACTCGGGTATGCTCAAGCATATGACTAATAGATACACCTTAGAAGTTGTATATGGCTTTTTTTTTTTTTTTTTTTTTTTAATAATGGAGTTGATATCACAAGACATAAGAAAGTTTTTGTAGACACCCAATCTATTTCATCAAATGCATGCTTTCCTCTCTAGCACCTTTGCAATATCTTCTGTCTTGTACCTTGTTAGCCAGTCCTCTACTGTGTATGAGATGTTTGCACTGATTACTCAATAAGTCTTCAGTTTCTAAGAACATAATTTGGCTCTATCTCATCCTTATGATCTGTGAATTTCTTCTTCCACTTGAGCAACTGATCCACACAGAAGACTAATAAAATGAAACACAGAACATCCTTTACAGGTCACAGCAGCTGTTCAGTATGGCACAGGTCCCAGTGGTTCAGTCAATTATCAGTGTATGTTTTCTTACAAAAACGTATTGCAGCTGGACTCTCCTTTGTTGTCAGTAAGATGAAAGGCCTTTCTGATCTTAGGCTGTCCCTTTAGATTACTGCAGTGGAGGAACATTAGGTCCATTGGGCAACAGCACAAAAAAGAAAGAGGCAGCAGAACGTCGTGGCATGACGTTTTACATGGCACCCAGTCTGGGAGATGAGGAACTCATTTAAAATAAAGCCATATGGATGTCATTCATTTTTTCCACAAGAAAAGGCACTGTCTAATCCTGAATCTATATGCCCATGGAAAACCACATTTCTAACTCTGTTTCTGCACGTCTTGTTTATAAAATGCAGGAGAAACTGAAATTTTTTATTGTCCTTCATATGATAATGTATACTTCTACCTTTTATTTTACTTTATTTTATTTTATTTTATTTTATTTTATTTTATTTTATTTTATTTTAAATTATAAATGCACAAAATTTTCAAACTGAGGAATGTCCCAAAAGACTAACTTTTTTGCTGAATATAAAATGTATAAAGTTTACAAGGAATCTGAAACTCAGAAAATATTTGCATTTACTTTTTCTTTTTCTTTTAGATATATATTTTAAAATGTGCATGTCGCATTGTAAAATCTGTTTCATTTAAAATACTGAATAGCTGATTTTCAAACCAAATACTAAACATTATGAAGGTAAGATTGTAAATTAATAGAACAAAATACATGCAACACATTTATCAAAATCCAGAAGGCTTCATATTTCTAAAAATGTCTTTCAATACGAAGTGTATTATTTTTGTTCAGTTTTTTCCAGTCATGTACTGCATATTCATTAATTGAAACTTAATATGAATTGATGTAGGAATAAAAGTTTTCAGCCGGTCCTGGGAAGATGTGCTTCTCCCCCTTTGACAAGAAATTAAGATAAAAATAAATAACACAAAAAATCTTTCACTATCTGTATAATTCACTTTTTTTTTTGTTTGTTTGTTTCAGGAGAAAAAAGTAAAATGAAATAAAGGAAGGAGAAAAAAAGATAGAGATGACAAACAGAAGTTTTCCAAGTATGTTTTTTCATCATGAGTAAAGCAGGTCTTGCAGCCTAGATTGCTAGAAGCTGGGATGTACATAAGGAAAAATAGAATTTGATACCTTTTCCTCCTTACACACCTGGCCTTTGGTCAGACACAGCTTGGTCTTTTTATGTTCCTATATAGTGCATAGCTTGCTCCAAAAGCAATGCCTCCTATTTATTTTTCATGAAAATTACAACACATACAAAGAGAAGAATAACACTGTTCCATAGAGAAAATTCTCAGCTACAAATCAATATTTTTGTCAAGAAAGTCAACATCATTAGATATCCATTTTAGCCAGCAATGTCCAAGAGCCTGCATTTCATGCTCATAAAAGCCAGCAGAGATGACCCACTGTTTCACAGCTGCTATGATGTTATTGTTGTTAGGAAAATGTTGCCCACACAACCCATATTTCATTGGCCCAAACAGCTGGAAGTAAGAGCCATCATATTTAGACATCACACAGGACGTGGTAGCATATTCCAGTCAAGACTGACAATGTGCTCCACAGTCTTCAAACTGATATGAGACTGTGTTTCAAGAGAAAGGCTGTCTTCTTTTCTATTTTGACTCTCAAAGTCTGAGCTTTCAACTTAATCAGTGTCACAATGTAGTGCTCAGAGTTGATAGATCCATCAGAATCACTCCTTTCCTATTGTAAAGGACAGTGCACATCACTTTACCTGCTGAGGACTGCATCTTGTACTTTTTTTCTCCATGGGGAATTCACAAATTGACATTTTGAGTCTGATTTGTTGTTGTGACGTCATGTCCCATGACTGATAATGATGCAGTCCAGGAATGCATCACCTTCACATTGATTCAGTATGGCCTGACAAGCTTGCATATGTTGTGTTGGCTCATGGCTCCATTTGGTGCAAACTTTGCAATATTCCAATGTTGTCACCATCATTTCCAATGCATTGAAGCTGATATTCATTTCTCTGATTGTAATCTGCTGGTTCACATGGATGAGTTGATCGAGATGCTCTTCATTTCATGGTATGATAGCTGTGGACGGCCATCTGAAATGTGGTTTGTCTTTCACGTTGCTGTCACCACTGCTGAAATGCATCACCTACCACTTCACCTTGCTCACATCCACTGTCAGTCTGCATAAATATTCAGCAAGCATCAGAAGATGTCAATGGGTGCAACTTTTTCCACACGGAGGAATTCATTGCTCCATGTGGATTGCACCTTTGCTTCATACACACTTTCAACTCAAACACCATTTTTGTCAGACTGCCCCTCTACTGTTATCTGCTGCATGACAACAAAATGTAGTGGAATACTGGCAGGAAGTTTCAACCTTTACTACCATACCACCCACATCCTCCTCTCATGTCATGGGCCAACATAACAAAATAGGAGGACCCATTGCTTTCAGATCAGCCTTCATACATAGAAATAGATTAGTTATACCATATAATCTTGTATTCAGTTTTAAAAAGATACTGTAGCTTGAAAAAATTGTAACTTCTTTCAAACTAGAAAAATGATTGGAAATTCCATTCACAAAGAGACAAAGTAAGTTATTATTGATAAACAGAGAGGGAAAGAACAATTTAGTTGGGATATTTGTCATTAATTTTTGTCTCCTAGTGCTCTCCCTGTCTTCAAAGCAGTATATTTTGTGTTTTTGTATGGTTTACTCAAAATATTTCAGTGAGTTTCTGAACTGCTAATCTAAGTCTTGTTCAATTTCTGGAAATGAAAGCTTTTATCTTCAGTCATGAGAAATACCTTGCACAACCAGTTTTTAAGATTTATTCTCAAAACATTTAATTATTTAGGAAAACTTTCTATATTGCAATTAAAAAAAAAAAGAATCAGTAACACTTCTCTCTCATGATTAATTCTACTACTTGTAACTAAAACAATGTAAAGCCACATCCTTAAAACAAAATTCTCTAATTCTTTCAACATATTACAGTTTTTTGGTACTATCTCTCTTTTTTGGACCTCAATCCATAAACGAAAGAAGTTCAGAATAAAACTTACGAAAAATGGAAATCTGAATATAAAACTAAATATTTCAATACTTAAACTCATTCATACACATATAATAGAAAATTTTGTTTAGGCTTTTTCTGAAAGATGAGCATAAAGACTACAGCTAGGATACTGGATGGTCAAAGGAAATAATGAAATCTCATTTTTGGTTTACAAGTTACTTCTTCAGTAACACATAACTCAGAGTTCTAACCTTTTTTGAAGTTATTGATACTCCAAGAATATAAAACTACAGTATTGTGTTACACTTCTCTTGTTAAAGGTTAAATGAAAATTATGCTAGTAAATCTCTTATTTCAAGACTGTCCAAAATGACACTTCTAAGTAAGGTTCAAACTGTAGCACTAAACTGTAGCACTTACCTGTTCTGCATTGTCTGTTACAACTTCTCAAGGATTTCTCATCTTGAATCCAGGAATTTTCCACATCTACTCCAAAATTCAGTGCTTGCAGAATCTACTTAAGGTATTGTCTAAATTCTAGTTCTGTATTTTCTGGGCCAGAATATTGCCTACAACAATAATATTGCATAGATTGTTTGTAAAAGTACACTGGTGCACAGGTGAGAGTGCAAGACCTGCATTAAAGGTGAACATTTGTAAATTATATGTGAAGTAAAAAAGTACTCATGAAGTTCATTTTCAAACTTGGATAAGGGTAGGAAAATATATGAATAGATCATAGATTTTTGGATATCCATTCTGTTTTATTGTCAGTTTTCACCTTTATTCTACTGCTTAGCACTGGAAAAGTTACTGATTATTGGCATTAGGACGAATAAGGCATCCTGATGCTTTCTTTAAATTAGATTCTCTTTCTCAATACTATTTACTTGCCAACTTGAAACAGAATATTATATATTTCAGTTTTTTTCTTTCTCCCATTCCCCTTTTTGTAAATAAAAAGTATTGCATACAGATTTATTGCCTTCACCAACCATATTTCTGATCATTCATTACTTGCTTAGAACTTTCTTTTTTACCTGAATAATTATGTGAGTCCAGATTAATTGCCTGGATCTTGCCTAAGGCATTGCATCTCAGTACCTGAGTCCTAGTTTCACTGCTGTATGTATTCTCTTTGCAGAAAATAGTATACATTCATTCAATCAGAACAGTCCATTCAGCTACCAGAATGTTCAAAAATCCAGAGAATATTCCTTCACTTTCACGCATTTTCTTTCCACTGTCTACAAGTTGTTTTGTTGTCTTTTTTTTTCACACTTGATTTCACTTTGTTTTTGATATTTTTATAAAGCATCTTGTCTAGTTTGTGTACCATGTCAGATTATTTTAATGGACAGTTCTAATTGCTGATTTGTTACAGCTAGAGTGTACATATTCTGTTTTATTTGTAACGCTGGCAGTAATTACAATATGCATAACATTCAGTGTATGCCTTTTTTTCTTAGCTAAACAACATCTTCTATGAATGTCTTCCTAAAAATAAGCCCATAAGCCTGGCTGAGATACTATGTTAATTACTTCTAGTATAAGAAGATCTTTTACATTCTATCTTTTTTTGCTGCTGATTCTTTCACTTCCAAATTCTCCTTCCCTAGTGATGAGATCTGGCTGGCATGACTTCAGCTGAAAATTTGAATTAAGTGTATTATAAAATAATCAGTCAAGAAAGAGAATAAGGCAGTTCCTCAGGACAAGTTATTCCACTTGTTTAAGCATCTGCCTCTGAGGATTGAGTCTCTCTTTGTTCATAGAGAAAATATAACCAGCCATTGTAAGTTAAATTTTTAGATGATTCTGGAAAGTGCAGATGAATCAATTCTCAATTTTACAATTAATAGGCTGCAAAATTATTTGTTATCACGAAAACACTTCACAATATATGGTAGTATAAATAATGATAAAAATAATTTGGAATAGAATTACAGAATGCGGGGTTTAATCTCCTGGAGTTACTTAGAAATTTATTTGACTAAGATTTTGGTTAAAGAAATGAGCTATAACAAATCCACTTTACAGTACCAATATTTTAAGCGTCACCATTGATATCTTAATCTTGATTGCACACAAGATTTGTGGTGCTGCCAGGTAAGCCTAAATTATCTGATTTTAGAAACTGCAGAAAAAATATTTTTTGACGTTTATATTTGTCATACTTAGGGGACCACCGTTTCATAGCCAGTGCTCCTTTTTGGCAAAGAGAGCATTTTGTATGGAATTTCTGCAAGGTCAAGCTCAGTCTTTCTAATACCACTTTATGGTGCTCTGTTATGGACAGAATAGACTTTTGCCTTTGTGTGTGTAAACAGAATAATACTCCATCAGACTGCAAGAAAACATAACTCTTTGCTATTTCATTACACAAATAGATGCATATCAAATTTTTGAGACAGGAAATTTTTGTTCTGTAGTTTTTTTCTCTGATTTTGCTAGGCTTAAAACAGTCTTATATGTAACACACCATACATCTATAAATATTTATTTATAATACTGTATCATCAATGACCAATGTTAACAGAAAATCCATACGAATAGATTAGAGAATTTTTTTTCAAACGTCTTTCAGATTCAGTACAACTTCTTTCTAATTAGATGTTTTCTGTAAATGTGCATACAAATTTTGGGAATGGCTTGAACATGTCAAATATCCTCGTTTTAATTAGGAAAAAAAAAAAAAGGATGCTTTTAAGAGCAAAAGTTTCAGAATTTTGAAAATGAATTAAATTATGTTGCTTTTATTTTCTTTTTCTAATTTCTCTAAAGGAAAAATAGCAATCCTGAGAAATGTATGTTGCATTGCAAGACTTAGAATTTCTTCACAATAATTATATATATGTTTTTCTTTCATAAATATGTATATACAAACATATATAAAGCAGGGGGTCTGGGATGGACCAAAATCACAACTGTGACTGCAGCTCAGTACTTCAGTGTTACAAATTAGATACTTGGCAAATTAAAAACTTACACTCAGTTAAGACAAAATTAATTTGTAAGCCTTGTCAGCACGATGTGTGATTATGGGGAAACTGAAACTCGGTGCTTGATTCTGGAAACAAAATATGCTGCTTTAATCCGCTCTGCTGGGATAGCAACACAGCTGCAATGTGTGGAAGCAGATGGAAGAAGGGACTGTGGCAGTGACTAGCAGAGATTCTTCTATTCTGGAAGCAAATTCTTAACTTCTCCTGAACATCTGCATTTAGTCTGAACAACTATAGTTGTGGGTCAGTTCAGCACTGATACTGTTTCCCCTACCATTAAAAAATAATCAGCTTTGAGTAGTCATTGTAAGAAAAAGAAAGTATTCACAAAATAAATTTTTGTACCATATAAATTTTTGAAGGATTTTTATTTTACAGTTCTGACAGTCTGCTAGAAAGTTCCATTTTCCCATTCTTTTCTAGTTCACATCACAATATAAGGAACAAACTAATTAATGAAAACAGAGAATTGATGGAGGCAGATAAGTTACATTGACTAGATAGACAGATGTGTCAGTTATGGCCAGTCACCATTCCCTGATGTTTGTGAGCACTGGAATTAGGTATAAAAATATATCATCATAAGGAATAGCAAAATGAAAATGTTTTCCTGCTTGTCCATGTGTGTATTAATGTCTGTTTGCATATATTCTTCATATATGTTATTTACATGAGTGAGGTATATGTTTGTTTGCAGAAATGTATGTTTACACTACATATCTAAAACATGTATATAGAAGAAATGTAGGTTTTATGTGTAGGTGTATATAGAATCATGGAATCACCAGGTTTGGAAAAGACCTCTAAGATCATCCAGTGCAACTACCCACCTATCACCAGTATTTGCCACTAAACCATGTCCCTCAGTATGACATCTAAATATATATACATACAGATTAAACACAGTAAGTGTATAAAATATGCAGGTAATAATATCACCAAATCAGACACTTGATGTGTTTTACTAGAAAGTGGTATAAGCAGTGAGTACAGACTATAAGATGCTTTTATTTTACAACAGATGCCTTAGGAGTTTATTTGCATTGGTGGCAGGACTAGATCACCTTAGATATATTTTTCAACCTTAATGATTCCATGATTCTATGATTTTAATACCTCTACCTTGAACAACATAAAGATCAGCTATTTTAAGCTACAAAAGAGAAGAAATTTACAAGTGGAATTTAAGTTACTCTGTTTCAAAATGAATTATGTTGACTGATTTCAATGATCTAGGCGTATGCTGTTATTGATCTGAAATTTGCATCTAGTGATATGTTGAACATTAGAAAGAGGGAATAACTTAATGAGGACACTCACTGATCCCTAAATCACATTGGTTTAGATATATCAAAAACAGTGCTTAAGGAAAGGAATGACATTTACTGTCTACTTCTCTGTTACAATCTTTTTCTTAGAAAGAATCCATTATGTTTGGAGAGAATTCCTTTGTTAGGAATGACCTCAACCACCAGCTGCAGGCTGTTAGCTGTAGGGACCAAAGGGAGGCCCTCCAGAGGTTAAAGAATGAAGTTAATTAGGGGAAAACACTGCAATTAGATAAGGAAAAGGTTGTGACCAGTTTTCATAAAAATGTCGTGGAAAGCAAAGCAAAGCAATTTTCAAAGATAAGCAGTTGCCTATCCAGGATGTGTAAAGATTATAAAATAAACTAAGAAAAAGATAGAGAATAAAACTCCAACACAAGTGAGGCTAAATAAGGAAAAGCAGGTGTGAAAGACAGCTTTCTGAACTTTTTCTTTCTTGTCTCAAAGCTTGGTTCGTGAGACTTTTATTGTGATATGACTCTAACTGAAAAATGCAAATTTTCTATGGGGGTAAGTGGTGGCTGACACCATGCCATAGTACTTCTGCTAATGAAGATGAGCAGAAGCAGGACAAGCAGACTTCTTTGGGGGCGTGGTTTGATGAAGTTTACCACTGAAAAAGGCAATTATGCTCGTGCATGGCAATGAAGACACCACTCCCTGCTGGCTTATCTGTTGAATGAGGTGTGTCATGCTAACAGAGAGAAGAAAAAAGTGAGAAGTGGGTGATAAAAGGCCCCCACTAAACTAAGGACCTCGGAGAAGAACTCCTCCTCAAAAAAAAGTAACCTTTGTCTGAGGAATTCCCTAAGAGAAAAAAACCTTTTGGGAAAGAACTGGGGTCTGCTGGCTGCTAATCTTCTTGGTTTTCTCCTATTCTCTGTTGAGACTGGACAAGTTCCGGAGATCTTCAGAAAAGCTAGGAGCAATGCTGAAAATCCTGGTGGGGATTATTTTCCTTGTTTTCTACAAAGACTTCTTGTTTTTCTATCTTATTCTATTGCCTGTCTTCCCTTCCCCATCGCCCTATACAACTAGGATTTGTAATTAAGTTATTGGGGAAATATTTGACCCATTGTGTTTTAATCTTTCTGTTGGGTATACAAGTGCAGTATCCACTTCCAGGCTCCACAACATAGGAAAGACCTCGACATACTGTAAAAAATCCCACATAGTGTCACCAGTGCAGTCAATGGACCGGTGCATAACTCTTAAGAGGAAAGGCTGAGAGACTTGGGACTTTTCAGTCTGCAGAAGAGGAGTCTCAAGGGAATACTGAGAAAGATAGGATCACAAAGGTGATGAGAGGACTGGAGAATTTCTCTGCTGAAGAAAGGCTGAGAGACCTGTGGTTGTTCAGCCTGGAAAAAAGAAGGCTGAGGGGGATCTTATCAGTGCTTATAAATATTTAAAGGGTAGGAGTCAAGTGAATGAGAAAAGGTTCTTTTCATTGATGTGCAGCAACAGAACAACGGGCGATGAGCACAAACAGGAAGATTGTACTAGATGATCTCCAGAGATCCTTTCCAACGTCCATGATTCTTTGATTCTGAGACATCAATGCCTGCAAATACCTGAAGGGATTATGCAATGACTGTTTTCACTGGTGCTGTAAAACCGAAGACAATGAGCACGAACTGGAACACAGGAGGTTATTTGAACACCAGGAAGCACGGTTGTGACATTGATGAAGTGTATTTTCTAATAGAATACTGACTGCATTCAGTTGTATGTTTTTCAAGCATACTTTAATGTAAATATTAATGTCATGAATGACTATATATATATATATAGCAATGCTGGTAAAATATGGTTGCATAATCTCTTCTATTGCGAAGATCTTTTTCAGTATTGACTTCACAGAATATTTAAGTCTAAAATTCAGCAGTTTTCCAGGCTCTAATTTTCCATACGCAATCTCAGTTTTTAAGGAACCCTAAATTTATTACGCATTTACTTAATTTTATGTTTTTAATAAATGTAATATCTGTTCTTAATAAGCTTATAGAAAAACATAAAAATTAATTAAAAAATAGGAAAGTTTTTGCAACTGACAAAAAAAATACCTAGAACCATAAAAAATTGAATTCTTTTTCTCATGGCACTATAGGATTTAGCAATTAAATAGGATTTAACAGTACTTTTGCCTTTAAGCTGAATGCTTAACATTTGAAGGTATCTACAAAATGGGAGGTAGAATTCAGGGAGATATTTTTGCTCATGATTCTTCACAGTTTCTTAGATATGAATATATTTATTCAATTTTTGCTGAGTTTTACGGAAAGTTTCATTTAGTTAACTGAAAAAGATATCTTATAAGAGGCAGCAGGTACAAATATAGGTGAAAATCATTATATTAAACCATGAACTAACTCCATAATACATTATGACTTCAGTTTCTAGCAATAAAACTTGTGAACTTTTCCTCTGATGCATCTTGGAAAAATAGAAGGAGCAGTAGTGCCCACTCTTGCTAGTTTATATAAAGGTATAGTGGCTCATTGTGTTGTCTGTTTGATGGGCTTTGGTGAAATTTTCCAAGCACTGGGTTTTAATGCAAGTTTGAGGAATACCATAGATGAACTGTTGGGTGCAATTCATATCTCCACTCTTCACCCCTGCCATCCACTCATGGCCATATGTCCTACATAAACTTGTGCACTGAGGCTGGGGGGGAACTGCGGTCCATGTTGATATGTGACAACCACAACATAGGAAGAGTGTTGAAAAACTATTGCAGTAGAATTGTAGAAACAACAGTAGAGGAGGACCAGCTGTTTTACCTATCTCTTTATAAAAACTATTTGAAAATCCAAGAAATATAAATATTACAATCAATGAAACCATACATATGGGATATTTAAATCATTTTCTGGAGCTGCATAGTAAGGACATACTGAATCCCAGAGTAGAGTTAAAAATGCCTTAAAATTATTCAGGTATGTTCCTCCAGGATATACAAGCAATCTCCTTTGCAATTCTGAAAATGCAATGTTCCCAAATGTATTCTAAATGTTGATTGTTCATAATTTTTCTATGGAAGATATCTTGCATTTATCTTTTTTCTAGACAATACCCAAGTATTATCTTTCTTCTAGACAATACCCCAGTATCTACAGAAACCCTTAATGGGAGAATAGCTGAAGTTTTCAAGCCATGAAGTGACAAGTTTTATAGATGGAAAGCAAGATGTGCAAAGAAAGACATCTTCATTCGTAAAAACTGTACAGGAAGGCACTCAATTAGGCTTGGGTTTAAGTTATTTCAGCAGATCAATCAAAACATTTCTATGATGTGTTGTTCCTCCCCTTGTATTCTGGTGATGTGACTGTGGGAGGCTGGATATAGCAGGGAAGAGAGCAGAGAAAACATTATTCCCACAACAGAGAAATGCTGTTATCCCCCAGCATGATCTGCCTATAGATGGGCATGGAATCCTTAGAATTTGTAGGTAATGTCCTCTTGTGTTATGGTATCACTGTGTGCAAAACCTGTGATTATGAAATTATTTATTTTATTGGAAACACAAGATGTATACTTGTATATTTTGCAGTGAGTTAAAAAACATTTCCCTATCTGTATTTAAAATACTGATATCTTACATATAGCATCATTGTTGTAAATATATGAATAGATAGATTACTGTGGAGCCTTTTTCATGAACTGCATTTCAAATTTGCACAGAGCAAATAGAGTTTGCGGAATTTTTATTAATGGACAGATCCTAAACTCCCTCTCCACTGCCTGCAGAGGGATTGCATTTGCTAATACCATATTCTGCAAACCTTATTCTGAAATCAAATTCAGAAGTTCAATTTAAAATTTGGCAACCCTTCAAGAACATTAAAAAGAAATTAAATTGATTTTAGGACAGACAAGCTGTTATATTTTAACTTTTTATATAAACACAAAAAAAAAAAAAAACCAACAAAAACTGGTGTTTGCAATCTGTCTTGTAGCACAAGACTAAGATTAGTCTGTGGTGGCCAGGAAACTGAACCTACTTATGTTAATTAAAGTATGCACCCCAAAATAATATATTATAAAGGGACCTTAGAACTGCCATACAACAAACATCCTATGATTCGTTGGTTGATTCCTTTTAGTTTATTAAAGATACATTTTTACTACCAGCTAGAACTGCCTCAAAATCCTTCTCGTTTGAAACAGCTGGTACATCATCAGCTACACCCTCTAGTACCCAAAAGAGGGTAATGACGTTCAAACTGCTTGTTGGCTAAGACCTCTTAGCTCATGGTTGTCCCCAAATGAGGAGTGGAGACTGGCAGCCAGAATGGCAGCTGGTCAAGCACATCAGCTCTGCACAGAACAGTTTTACAAGACTGAGACAACATACTTTTGTCCAAGCTCTGTTTAGTTACAAGTACAGATAGTTTGTCCCTGGTAAACTAGATGGACGTGATTAATATGAAACATTAATATAAAATACTTTAAAGCATTAATCAGTATTCTCAATTTTCATGGAAAACCTCTGATCTTAAAAGAAGATGAATCATTCTATTAAGAATTTATAAGGGAACAATCCTGCAGGATTTCTGGCAATATCCAAAATATTCATAAGAAAGACTCCGAACAGGTAAAAGCAGTTGCTATACTGAGTCATCCCTTGGGCTGATGTATACTGCAATTAAGAAAATTTATTTTAATGAACTGTATGAAGATTTGCTTAATACTGCAAAGTAAAGAGTGATCCTAATGTGTGAAATGTACATTTTAGAATAAGCAAAAATAAAAATAATTGTGTGATGGAGGAAAGATGCTGACCTATGCACTTTCAACAGTAAATTATATATAACTCTATTTAGCAAGGTTAGATATCTGAACACTTTAAAGTTCAGGCTTCTATTTACTCAGAAATAAGCCACAGAGTAAATGCAACCATTATTCAAATCTAAATGTGGGTAAATCAGGGAACTGTTTAGCTGAGTGTTATTATACTAGATACAGTGTTATGCGTTATTATGTATGGCAGTCCTAAGGAGAAGAGAAAGTAGCTTAGGCATTAATGAAAACAGATACAGGAAATGTAGATGGAACTAAAATATATATGAAGGGAATACTCATCATTATAATTATCTAACATATATCCTTAACTAAAATCTATTATTCTGTCTTAAGCATGATGCACTTGTAGTCCAGTTTGGATTTGCATCACTCTAAATCAGATTAGAATTATTTAACAAAGAGTTCTGAAATAAATATTTTGAAGAGCTCCTTTATTTGTTGACTGTTCTCTAGAGTTATCGAATTATTTTAGTGTAAACAAAAGCATTTCAGTATGACAGGTGGATAATTCTAGTTGTCCTGTAAGCACCCTGTTACACTGCCTCACTGATTTGAAGTAAATATAATTTCCCGAAATGTACAGAGGAGAAGAATTTCAGTGCACATTATATCATTTTTTTGTTGTTGTTCTTTTTTTTTTTTTTTTAACCTCCTATTCACTTTGAAATGGGCTTGGCATATTGCTCCTAACTGCATCTTTAAAAATGCTTCAGTGAATACAGTCTTGTGACAATAAGTCTTTATTTCCAGGAAAACTTAACCAAGAGTCTTTCCAGTTTTACCATGAAGTATATCAGCTCTTTTAATGGTGCACTGTGTACATGAAATTTTGCCTAAACTAGAGATAAAACAAAATCCTAATCTATAAGTAATATATCCCCTCACTACCCTAAAATGCAGTTCTAGTGATAGCATTTCTTCAGTGTTTGTGATGTCATCCTCAAAATTCTGCACGGTATTGTGCATTCTCATCTCCCACTTTAATCTCTGTTGTATTAAAATATAAATAAATGTAACTGTACAAATCTCTGCTTAAGTTCCCAAAGAACTTATTCAAATTCTAGCACTGATCAAAGCCTTTGTGTACTGACATGTGAGGTGGTATTAGTAGACCTCTTTGACCCTTTCAGAGTCCTATGGAAGACGTGAAAATGTGGAAAGCCAAAATGATGCATTTGGGATCTTTCTACTCCTCACAAAACTTGTATATAAAAATATTCAAGATATCTCTCTTTGTGTTTTTCTATGCCCTCTAATATTTTAGAACAAAATAAATGTTGATGATGTAATAAACTCTTTATCCACATCTGCAGTTTCAAAGACGTGCCCTGCAGTATTCTCTTCCTTCAGCTTAAAAATATTCAAGATATAATGGGAGAACTTGACAAGCAAAACAAATGATTCAAGCACTGCATATAAATTGCACTTGTATCATTGTAATGTAAAATGAAATAGTATAACACATGGAAGAAAAGCTTTAACATTCTCACTGTTATCATTCTCTCAAATTGTATTTTTACTCTGCTGATTTTTCTATTGTTTTAACAACGTATTGGTATACTTAAGACAATCTGGCAATTGAGGTAAAAAATTTGCTTTGTTCTAGCCAGATTAATTTCAAAAGGTTTAGCACTTCAGACCTGTTCATTCGTTTTCCATTTTTCTCTCATTATATATAGCTTAATGTATCTGGAGAACGCAAGTGCCCTCCTTTTGCACTGTCATTATTGTCCTTTCCCTAAAATGCATTTACCTCTCATCTGTGTTTTACTTCCTCAGAAAATACAGTACTTCAAGATTTGTCCTAAAATTCAGGGAAAAACGGTTGGTCAAAATCAGACCTCCTTCAATGAAAATAGTGTCTTTCTCTATTTTGACCCCTTCACAGTTTTGAACACAATCATTTTCTGGAATCAATATCTCAATTTAGTATCTTAACTGCCATTATATCCTTGACTGTGCACATGTAATCCCTTAGGCATGAACAGTTGACCAATTCTGGGACTAGGAGTGGATCCAGCTGTACATAGGCTCCTCACCTTTGTAGTTCGAGGAGTTTAGAAAGAAAGGCAGCCTACTCTGAACCATATGACTCAATGGGAGAGCCTTCTCCCATTGGTGTGTATTTACCTACCCTCTGTGTAATAAATAATCGAGAATACCCATTTATCTCCAACCTTGTTAAGTTAATATTAAATCACTGCATTATACCTATACCATGACAGTAACTCTATTACTTCTTTTCTTTTTTTTGAGAGAGAAGTGTATACTGTAGTTATTCCTACCTGCCTTAGTGGGTAGGCATATATATCTGAAATTTGAACTCTGTGCCTCCAGAAAAATAATCAAAGTTTTAAGAAGGTAAACACAAAGTAACAAGTGCATCTAAAACTGTTTAAAAAGAATCCCTCCAACCAAAAGAAATTATTTAAAAGAAAAAAGAAAAAAAAAAAAAAAAAGAAAAAAAAAAAGAAAAAAATATATATTTTTGAAAATTTAGGAGTCTTGAAAATAAAGTCTGCTTCCTGAACATTCATGATCAATTCTTTTTATATTTTTTTTCTCTGTCCTTATGGTTTAATGCTGCCACATTGATTTTTTTTTTTCCTCTAAAGAAACAATCAAAGACAATAATATCACAAAAAATCACAGGAAACTTTGATGTTTCTATAAATTAGTAAAAGTGTATGTAGAATAGACAACTGTAACTCAGGCATCATAGAATCCTGTATGAGGTAACTAACCCTTTATGAAGGACCAATAACAGTCCTGTGCAACAGACTGAGTTGATGCTCATAGAAATAGTTTTCAGCTGAGATATATAAAGGAATAAGAGATCCAGAAGTATATATTTAGATATATTCTAAAATGCTGGACAATGAAAGGAGCAAAAAGAGAATTAGGACAACTAAGTATAAAAAATTGTTGCAATTGCTGAATGCATCACCACTATGGCACTCTACTAAGAAACATTGTCTAAATCTAGTGGGTGAACAAGTGAATCAGCAACAACTCTGTGGTCTTTGTTGTACCCTTACCCTCTTCTGAACACTGATCTTTCAGTGTTAAGGAAGATTAAAATTTCAAAGGATATCTGATTTTACCATACTTGCCATAAAAATCATACAAACATCTATTTTTCCTCACATTTCTCTCAGCCAACATATAGAACTGAACTCACAGCTTCCATTAACGTGGAAAATGCGGATTTATACCTTCAACATTTGTATGCAATATGTGGGAAGACTTTATATAGACAAAAGGTAAGAGCAGAAATGTGGGTTGTTTTAATGGGTTATTTGCTATTCCCAGAACAAAGGCTTTATGCTCCTAAAATTCTATTGCCTCTAAAGGAAATAGCAGCTGACAGCACCTAAGAATTCTGCCAATGAGTGTGAAAAACATTTAATTCCTCTATAAATAATAGTGCATAAATGTTCCTGTAATAGGTGTCTGCAACATAAATGGTACAATAATAACCCTTCATTTTAGTCTTGTTATTGCTTTTATGATTTTTTGCCCTAAATCAGCCTCCAGGAATCTGTAACACAGAAAAAGAAATATTATTTGTTCTTGACTTCTATGTAGTTTCAGTTATAGTTAGAGGAAGTGAAAGAGACATACATCTCATTTGTATTTTAATGTTTATATCTGTTCTCATTTCTCTTTTACTATGTCTCTGTAAAATTGTAAATGGTAATTATGAAGGAGAATATGATAATTCAAAATAAAAATGAATAATAAAGTTAGATAGAAAAAGATTTAAGAAAACTTATACAGAACAAAAGCACATTATTTTGAAAAACAGTGTTTCAAGAGGAAATTGGATTTTTGTTTTTTAACTTTGCATGAAAGTGAAACAACCAAAAGGATTTTTAAGCTAATATGTTTTGTAATTATGTACCTTAAAAATCTATTTTCAAAATCAATCTCATACGAAAATAAATAATGTACGTAACTTTTGGATGTCAATCTATGAAATTTCAGTAGGACTTTTGAATTCTTACTATTAAGAAATTCAATTAAAAATTATGGGTCTGTGCAAAGTTTTCTTTTCAAATAAATCATCATAATGAACAGAAATTGGTGAATTCTTTCATTAAAAAAACAAAAGACAAAAACAAAAAACAATTGAATTCTTAAGAGAGCACTGTATATATTCACAAAATAAGTATTGAAGTTAATGTACACAATGGTAGTGTATTTCAGTCTCCCCCTTGACTATGCCAATGCAGTTTTGACTTGCAATTTCACTGCTTTCTTTCGGAAAATATATAGTTCTGTTTTGTGAAGTGACTGAGACAGGCATTTTTGAGAATGAAGAACTGATGCTCTCACCATAACTTATAGAGATAACACTGTGCTGTTTCACAACTTGTAAGCTTCACTTTTTTTCAGCATAAAATGAAGTTGTTTGAAAATACCAAGATTTCTCTGATTTCTCTTATCTTGCTCTCACTGCTTAGCTTGAAACATTGGCTTAATGATTTAGACTGTGTTTCTGAACTGTTTTTGTGGTTTGAGATTCTCCACCCAGCCGTGATGACACTAATTGTGTTAACGCAAAAATGTTTACAAGCAGAAATAGCAACATTCTAGTTGACATGAAACAGAGAAACATCCTTCTTCCAAGTAAGAAATCAGTAACTCAGAATTGGTTTTCTTATACTTTTTTCTCTGATGGAAATTGAACAAATCATGAATGTTATATGTCCCCTCCTTTGATAAAGAAATATATGTATATATTCACTATATGCTTACAGATTAATTCAAAATCCCTGTGGTCACTTTAGCAAGGAAACTTACAAAGCTTAGCTTGAATCTATCCTAAACCTCCTCCATAATTCTTTTTATATGAAGGAGAGGTGTCCAATTTAGAGTAATTTTCTTTCTGACTAACTTTTAGATAGCTAAAATGTTTGATGGTGCATTAAACATAGCTGTTAATGGAGAAAGACAGGTGTCTTCACAGGTTTACACAATACATCATAACAAAGCTGTAGAAAATGTGTGTGCTTGATGGCTATCATGAGCAAGTCAATTGTTCCAGCACAAAAAGCCTGTGGGAATTTTTCTCTGTCTGCCAATTGCAGAGGCAGCTAAGATAGCCAGTGTATTCTGGCTGCCCAATATGTAAGACCGCCTCAAATTAGCTGTTTTTGAGTCCATCTGTAACTTTTTTCTTAGATATTAAAAGCTTGTTAAAATTTAGAATGTTCATTAAGTATCTGGACCATCATGCTAATAGGAAGCAAGGGATAATAAATGTTAAAAAAAATAAAACAGGAAGGTAAGCATGTAAACAGACAAGCTGATCACTTCAGAACAATTCAGCTATTTCATGGATTGATTTTATACCTAAGCACACTATATAAGTGTGATCAAATACACTTTAAAATAGGCAACAATACGAGTAGCCCACTAATAGCAGATAGGAACTCAAGAACTTGTTTGATATTTACTTTACGTTTGTCACTGATGATAAATGAATTTGATATTAACATTGTGCATGCTGATAGAAGTTAATAGAAGTTGAACAGTTCTGAATCACAAATATCTTGGAGATACTGTAGAATGTGTAGAAACACAAAGGCTGGAAGAGACACTGCCATCTAGCGATGTGATAAAAATTTTACCAGGTCGGTTATCAACAATCTTGATGTTGTTATAATAGAGATAAAAAGAAAAAAGAAAAGCTAATCTCAACAGATCTTTAAATTAAGAGTCTAGTTTTTTCATTAAAAGAATCTAAGATATAAAATTTTTCCTTTGATATAAAATAAAAATGTTTATAAACAGATACTTATACACCACTAAGAAAGTGAGACAATTTCTTAGAACAAAACAAAACCGTATAATTGAACATAACAATATTTACGTTTGCTACAATAAAAGCAGGCAAATATAAATGAAAATTAATAAAGATAAATTGATATAAACCAAACACAATTGTTTCACTGCTGGCTCCAACATCTGCACGTTACTCCATTGAAACAATGCTGAAATGTTCATCAGGTTATACCTGATAGTCTGACTCCAGGGTAAACTATTGCTGCTACAATTTAAAGGCAAAGTCTGTATTGGCTTGTAATCACAGCCCTCTTCTTATCTTCATAAACAAAACTTTCAGAAATCTTAGGTAAAGCTATGCAGTGCTGGAAAGTATTGCCTGTTTAAAGGCAACTTCTGTGCCTTATATACTCACTGTTAATGAAATATTAAAACATACAATAATATTGTTATAGTTCTGAGAGCCCTATTTGAATTTAAACAGATACAGAAGCACATTAGAAATGTTTTATGAAGTGGTCAAGACAGTTTGGATGGTGCTTTGAGCAGCCTGGCCTGGTGGAAGGTGTCCCTGCTCAGGGCAGGGGATTGGACTAGATGATCTTTAATGGTCCTTCCAACCCAAACTGTTCTGTGATTCTGTGATCAACTGACAGATAATTATGTTCTATGGAGGTATATTGTGCATGTGAAAAGGTTACCTAGAATTCACCTGAGAGGGGAAATTATTGAAGATCAAAATTAACAGAGAAAAGCAAGGAAACTTAGAACAAAAGAAATATGTTGCAGAATAGTCTTTTTTAGGTATTATTCTACACATAATAGACAAAGAGGAGCAAAAATAAAACACAAGGATTGAGGGAATAAATATTGATAGTGCAGCAGCAATTGACTTGACATCGTAATCTCTTGTCAAGCTGCACAGTGTCTCTTGCTCTTGCACTGACATACAGCAGCTCCAAATGTCATCCTAATTATACTGGCAGAGCAAAGTGTCCTTAGGGAAATATGAAGTGGAAACAAACAAACACAGTTTTCCCTTGTCGTGGGAATAGCACTTACTCTTCCATTTTAGTGTTGAGGAATATCATACTCTATTTGAATCTAAAACATCAGACATCACTTTGGCTGCATTTGCCTTTATTGTACAATATAGATACTTACATCAGTGATGATGGTGTTTCTCTGCAAAAAGCTTTGCTATTTTTGTCAAATCTACTTTCTAAGCAGAATAAACGCCCTATTAAGGACCAGATGATTTTCTAAAAACAAAAGTACACTTCATTATATCTCTTGCATTTATTTTTTTCTTATTCATTTCCACTAAATACGGAGAAGCCTATTGTTGTGAGACCAGTATTTTAGCATATTTTTCATCACAGAATGTTTGTGATGTATAATCAACCTCTTTAGAAAGATGAAGGAATAGAGGCAGAGAAAAACACCAGTTTGACAGAAAACACAGCCATTGTTCTTACCAACAGGAGATATCTCAACCCAATTCATTTTTGAAAGGGGATAGTCATAAACAGATATAATTTCCTTGGGGAGGTCTGAAAGGACACATTTCTAGACATGAGAATGCTATAAAACCAAACTACATTTCAAGATTATTGAAAAGATAATGTAATAGCCAGATAAACAGAAATATAGTAGTAGTGATAATAATAGCATTTGTAGCAAGAGCTGCAGCAACAGGAGTAGTAGAGCTAGCAGTAGTAGTTGTAGTAGTAGATATTTGTGACTTCAGTTGTCTCCTGCAGTGGCTCCTAGACTGGAAAGTGTTGCAGAGCGACAGCACAGACAATGGAGCAGAAATATGTTGAACAAAACAGCAGTATGTGGTGGTGAGAAGCATGTGAAACAGACTGACATTTCCTTTCGCAAATTCTTGAAGACTGAGTTTCCACACCTGGAACTCGCAGATATTCAGTAGTAAGAAATTTTATCTTAGTGCTACAGGAGCATTAATTTTTGGTCGTGGGGAAATTGCCCACAGTGAATTCCTCTCATCTCCATAGCATGTAACATGCCGCGTTTTATACAGTATTTTACACCTCTTTCTTCATAAAGCTTTCAAAAGGGCTAGATAACATCAAAAGGGTGGTTATTCCCAGAAATAATACAAGATGTCTTCCTTTAAATAAAACAAAAAACTAACTAACTCCATATGTCAGAATGATTTCCTTAGTGGAAAAAGTTGAGAATAAGTGACAGGCTTGGGCAGTAATCAGGGGATGCACACTGCCTTTCTTTTCTAACAAAAGTTGCACAGAATATTTTGGATCAATAATTTTTTTCCCTGTATAGTTTCAATGATGATAAATACATGTGGGTGCAGTAACTCCACCTGGGCTTCTTGAATTTGTTGTATTAGTGGGCTCTATTTCTCCATTATGAGTTTCTCCATTTCTCCATTATTATTTTCTCCCTTACGCTGCTTTGAGGGATTTTCAGAAGAGGGGCAATATGTAAAGAATTTTCATTTTTCTTTGGCTTCTCTGATATAACATCAAACAAAAGTTTATGTTTCCAAGTTCTGCTCTTTTCCTCTACTACCGTGTTACTGTAGGCACAGTAACGTGAACAAGGAGACATGATAAAGGTTTAGAGGAGAAACATACTACTGATTAGATACATAGCTTGGATGCTGAAAAATGTAAGCCAAATAAAAACTTTCAAACAATTTGAAAGTAAGAAAGATTAGATGTTCAGAAGCTGGTAATTAAGTTTAAGACATTATCGTTAACTTGAACACAGCATGAAAAAACAAAAACAATAAAACCCTCTCTCTATATATATTTTTAAAGAACCTGCGAGTTGCTAAGTTTGTGATGCTTAAGATCTACAGAATTGAAGGGATTGGAAGGAACCTCTAGAGATCATTAAGTTCAAACCCCTGTTAAAGCAGTTTCCTTATAGTAGGTTATATGGGAAGATGTCTAGGTGGATCTTGAATATCTTCAAAGAAAGAGACTCCAGAGCCTCTATGGGCAGACTGTTCCAGTGTTCTGTAAGTGTATTATATTATTATTACTGCAATTACTTTTAACTGTTCATATGTTCTTCATGAATAGAAAGCACATAAAAAACATTTTTCCAAGGTTGACTTACAGAGAAATTCATGTTGATTTAGTTTGAAACCTTGGACTGGAGAAAAAGTAAACATTAAAAAAATAAGTTTTCTTGGCAACTGTATTTTGTTTCTGCTTGCACTGTGTGTGTATCTGCCAGAAAATGGAGTCAGTCAGAACAGCATGAGAAGGGGAATAACAGACTAAAACAGAGACAGTGCTGCAGTTGAAAGGCAACAGTTAAACTATCTTTAAAGACGAATTTTGGGTAGGAAAACTCAGTGATGACAAAACATTGGGAATATGTAATATGAAACCATGCTATTATTTCTCTCTGGAGCAAGAGAGTAGTGTTAAATTTCTTCCTAAAACATTGCAAGAGTCTCTTCCAAGGCATTATGTAGCATTTGTTCTTTTTCTTTTGGTTGTAAACTGAACACTGAGGTATTGTAGCTCCTTAGAATATCCTGCTTTTGGAATGGAGATACTGATGCTTTTGTCTTTATAGTTTGAGCTCAGAGTACTTGGTTAGAGGAAGATTTCTGTACTTGATTGGAATATTTATTCCAAGAGCTCACCAGTGCCAAAACTAATTCAGGTGAGAAAAAAAAAATACCAGCTTATCTGCTGCTTCCATTTAGTTACTGTCCACCACAGGGATCCAAGCTTCGTCCAGCCCCTTTAAAAAAAAAAAAAAAAAAAAAAAAGTGCATTTTTGAGAGATTGCATGAAATTCCTTTCCCTTCCCTGTACGGCTTCCTGAATATGGTTATATTTCCATGGCATTGAATCCCCTCAGGCACAGAGTAGACCTGAAGGTGAATAATTTTTGATTACGGTGTCTAGATTTAAAAAGATAGAAAAGTATTTTTGTTGGTTATAACTTGCTGTTTATTGTTTGAAAATGATATGGGTAGGGAAGAGAATGAGGGTCCTGACTTTATTAAGAGCAGGCTAGCTGTAGTGCTGTTTAGCCTGGCAAAGGCTGAAGCTCTGCCTATACTCTGGAAATTTGCAATTAAAAATGCAAGTCACACAGAGACTTAGGTGACAACTGAGTGAGTATTTTATCACAGTTTTGGACAAAAGTTTTTGAATTTCTCTTATATCTTATTTTTAAGAACCTTGTGGCCTCATAAACTTTTTAAGATCTTTATATCCATAATAAGTGACTAATAACTAGGACTAATGAATTTAAATTGAGAATAAAAAATGTCTTTTGCATAATGTATTTCAAATAAATATTCTATTCTTCCAACCTGCAAAGTTCTCAAGCACTGACAATAAGTGTTCTGGTGAAAACCATAATTACTTCATGTTTTCTTAGATATTCAATTGTACTTCAGAAACAAAACGTTAACTATTAGCAATGTCATAGAAACAAAACTCAACAAAGCAAAACAAAACTGAAAATATCCATGAAATCAGTAAAGAGAACAAAGGGGTAATTTAGAGACAAGTGGAAGATGAGAGTGATATAAAGATAAAACCAGAAAAACACATTTTTTAAAATAAAATTTGTGTCAGTTCTCCTACCTGCTACCAGGATTCCTTATTCCTCTGTATATTTGTATTTTAAATGTTTTTAAGAACGTTTATTATGTTGCAGATTAAAATGGTCTAAAAAGGTTTTACAAATTTCTTTTAATCATGTGAACATAAAAAATTATGCAGTTATTTCCCTACGCTGATTTTGGATTGTCTTAAAAATAACTTATGAAAATATAGTCTTTAATCCATCCCAAACTTAAAATAGCTATTTACTTCAGTAGTTACCTAAATCTTAACTTAAAATAGTTATTCTCTGATGTAAAGTTTATTGGATATATAGATATAAATCTAGTCTATAAAGCTAGACTAGAATTTTATCTCAGCCATTTTTTCAATATGATAAAAATCACTGTTTAGGATAAAAGTCATGTATTTTCTATTTACGCTTTTTATTTAGCCATTATCAAAATGGGGAGGTCACAACTTCTCATTACATCTATTTCTCTCCTCTGCTCTTGGCTGCGCAGATTCTTTTTGCTAGTGTAGCAGACCATCAGAAAACACTTTATACCTGGAATTTTCTCAAACACTTGCAAGATAAGATCATTATCATGACACCAGGCTAAGGGCTGGAGACAGAGGATCACAGGAGGGAGCCTTAAGGAGATGAGGAGGCTTTGCTGCATGCAAAATTCCCTTGCTTATTGAAGAAGTTTTGATTACAAACTTATTTGTCATGCACTTGTTGATAAATTTAGTAGGCATTAAAGGATACCCAAGAGAAACTCTGCAGAGCTTTGAGGCTTTGGTATTTTAGAACTTCTAGATGAGTGCTCTCATAGAGTGAAGATTGCACCCATGGGCTGGAACAGTGCTGGAATCTGAACCAACGATCTCTTGCTCTGTCCATCTCTCTTTACTCTCCTTCCCAGTTCCACTGCTCTCTCATTCGTTTTTCTTTTTCCCTTGTAAAGTAATGTGAGTTAGGAAATAAAGGGTAAACATAGGCTGGCTGTAAGGGAAGCTGAAGATAAAAGAATGTAACAAGTAGGATGTGCAGTAGATAAGGGTTAACCATTGCATAGGAACGTGAGTAAAGAGAGGACAAGATAAGGGTTAACCATTTTATAGGAATGCAGATAAGGAGTATGTGAGGCCAGATAAGAAAAGAACATCTTGAAACTCTATCTTAAGCTTGAAGAAAACATCACACAAGGAATGGGTCAGGATTGGATTACTTCAGCTGAAGACAATGAAGCTTCATCCCATGACCACCAGAAGGAGACCCCCACTACCCATGGCGCACATGCAAGAGGAGAGACCATATTCTGATGGGTTCTCAGAAATGTAATTAATATGTATATGAATTCCAGGAAAATCATTGATTATGTACTAGTTCAGCCTATATCTGTACCAAGCTTTTGTCCTACAGTGTGCAAGTTTGGAGGAGCTATCCCCCTTGCATGCAGCTTGGCACCAAATGCTGAATAAAACATACCTGCTTTATAACCTAACTCTGGTTTATAGAGTTTGATTCCACAAATCAAATGCAAGGCTTATTTCAATTTTTAAGTCATTGACAATAGTTTAACTGCACAGCTTAGATAGATATAATTGTAAGAGTATTAATACTTTCAAGATAAAAGTGGTAGAGATTCTCATTAAAACTGTTGATTTTGTTTAGAGCGTTATTTCTCCTTAATCTAACCAAAGGGATTTGCCTTCCCGTCTTTCATGGTGCAACATGACAGCTAGATGCTTCAAGTGAGGCAGTTTCACTTAATAGACAGTAAAAGGTAAACTACAAAAAATATGATGAGTTTCCAGAACTTAAGAATGAAGTACTCAGCAAAAGGGAGGTGCTAGAACTTCAGAACAGTGGTATTGAAAGGAGGTGACATGACAGAACAGTAAAGATGTTATCTTGAATCAGCTGTTCCAAGTTGCATGTCCCTTAGGATAGCAGCTATGACAATCAGCATATCAAAACTTGTATTATTTCACCTAACTTTAGGAGCTAAATGAGTTACTCAAATTAGATCAAAGGCACGGGAGCATGAAGGAGTCATGATGTGTTTTAAGTCTGACTCTCTTTTTGACTTCTATGTCTAACATCGAGATGCAGAAACATGTTTCTTCCTGTGCAGGAATCGCATATTGGAACATTTTTTCTCCTACAATGTGTATGAAAACTTGAAAGATGCTAATCATTCTGTTAGTGCCCTGAAAGGGATCTTTCTTTTTTGAAAAATATTACCATCAATGCAGACACCAGAATTTGAGTTTCTTCTGCTCAGTTTGGGGATATTGGCACAATCAGTGGCCAGCAAATTCTTCCAGCTAGACTGTAGAGAGATTGAATTCCATCCAACTACTCTTCTACATTACATTGCATGAAGGATAGCCTTTCTGGATTGGTTTAAAGAACAGCACCTATCTGGTTATATTTTCTCTTTGTTGATAACCTTTACTCTGAAGATTTTGAGGAATTTTAAAAAAAATATTTCTTTAGAGTACCACCGAGGCAGGGTAAAACTCACTGCCTGAAATACACATAGAAAGTCAGAGCGACATTATTACTATAAATGCATTATTATCTGTCTCTTGATTTTTAACTGTAAGAAGCTCTACTTTTAAACCTAGGCAGGGTTTGAAGGGAGATGCTTTGTTAGGCACAGAAACTTTTAGGGTTTCAAGCCCTTTGAGCTGTTGTATTTTTGGTGTCTCGTTGTAAAAGCCCAACATATATTCACACAGGTGAATAGACTTTAACACAACACATGAATGTTAGTGAAGATTGTCACTCTTCACATTCATAAGCATTTATCAGGCTAGGACTTAAATCCAGTATGATAAGGGTCAGATTTTTTTCTGACCCTGTCAAAGGCAATTTAAAATCATTGAAGATGTTAAACATTTTTATTTCCTGAGGTATCCAAAAATGTGTCTATCATCTAGAATGCCTTTAACCTTGACGACTTACAAGTGAGACCTCGAACTCTTGATGGCCTAATTAGCAAGCTGTTCAAATACCTGAAGAGACCCTTAGGTCAATAGGTTAAAATAACAATACCTGTATTTCAGCCTCTTTGTGTAAACTTCAATAAAACTTAAGTTTATCAGCTCTATTTATGTTATTAATTAGTCACAATTCCTGGCATTGTGATACAATACAATGTTACCCAAATGGTTTGAAAATTTTATTCAGCAATATTAAAGAACTGTCAATTATTTAATTAGATGAAGTGTCAGGAAATATAATAAGTTTTCATTGGTGTATAACTTAGCAGTGGGAGAGCAGATTTAAAAAAAAAAAAAAAAAAAAAAAAAAGCAAAGGTACTGTGAAACAGCAGCTGTGAGAGAGGAATGAGATACAGTTTGACCTTTGAATACATATCTGAGACCAAAAAAAAATGATAATTTGTTGTTTGAAAATCTTGGAATGGAGAAGAACAGTGTGTCTACATTGTTGCAGTTTTAGTGATAGCTTACTAAAAACAAAAGGAATCTGGGAGCAGTTTTTATCAACAGCTCCTCACACCCGCTCTATTACCCACTCTCTCCTTTGTAAGAGGAGATGTACGTGGGTATGATTTCAAGGTGAAATTAACTAAATCCTTAAACTCCTTAAGCCAAAACCATCCCTATAATAGTACCAATTAAGATATGGCTCAGTTCAGGTTCCTACGTGGTGTTTCTTGACCACAGAAATGTTTTAATATTTACTAATGCCTTTCAGATAAATTGTATCCACAAAATTTTAAGACGTTCATAGAAATAATCTCACTCCCAGAGTTCACTACTAGTTCTGTATTTTAAATGCTCATTGTTTTGCATGGCAATAATTTTAAAGATGTAGTTTAGAAATAAGATTTCCATCTCCGTACACTTTCTCCATAGATTAAGCACACAAGTAAATAATTCACAAATAACTGCTAGTGTAGTTTTAAGAATAAAATTAAATCCTGGCATGTTTGCTTCCAGTTTTGCAGTGAAAAATTCCTGGGTATTGTTTGGTGCAAATTATGTGCAGCTTCATGTGATTCAGTTTGGTTTTATGTGTGCTGCATACACTCACAGTCTTTATAATTCATGTAAAACACAATCTGTCATTAATCTTACATCAGAAGAAGTGTGTGTGTGAGGAATAGGTAATGAGTAAGAGGCCTTAGAAGGAAATTGTAATAGATATGATAATACACACAAAAAACCATTTGCAAGGCAAAACTCTAAAAGATACAGCAGTGATGAAACAGTAAGATTATACAGATAAGTGGCATTAGTATAGAGTCATTAATGAAGTTCTTTTCCATAAGATCATGACAGCAGCATATTATTATCACCTGAAGTATCAAATAAAATCTCTGAGGTAGGAAAGGAATTTGATAGTATCATTGAGTGATTGAGTGGCAAAATGGATACAACATTAAAATAATTATCTGCAGTATTATTGTGTTAATTAGATAATTAGCAGATATTAAACAGTCTAGAAAGATAATTGTAGATCTAGGTGCTTATTCTCTTAGAAAACTATTTTTCCTTCTTCCCAGAGAGACTTTAATTATTCTAGATATGAACAATTTTTTTGTTGTATGACCTATTTTCTTTAGCAATAGAATGGGGAAGATAAAGTTTTCAAAATGCAATAGCAATAACATTTTTCTTCACTCAAAATCAGATAAAGTTGACAGAATACTCAACACTGAATAATGATTGTAAATCCATTTCTTTCATCAGCTACTGAACTACTTTCAAGCAAATTCCGGATTCTAAAACGAAATCCTGCAATCATTAAACATATTCCAATTGAATATATAGAAAAAAAAGTTGTGGATTTTAGCAAAATATTCAGGCCTTGGTTACGAAGATCAAAGCGGTTTGGGATCAGAGATTTCACAGAATCCCACAATCAGTGCATAAAATACTGACTAATATGTCATTATATCAGATTATTACTGAGCTAGAGCAATATCCAGCTGATTTTACTGATTCTCTAGTGGCATTATCATTAAGCTACTCATTCTGAAGTATGTGACACAAAAGCAGCAAGAGATTGTAAGGCACAGAAAAACTATTATGGTATTAAACAAATACAAAAATCTACATAATGTCAAGACACTTCTAAATTAGAAACCACAGATAGAAGCACTCATAATCTATGAGATCATGCTAGCAATGAAATAAGGAAAAAAAAATAAAAATAAAAATAAAAAAAAAAATTACAGACTAACCCTCAGGCCAGCGTATAACCTTTTTCTTTACTAGTGCAGCAAGGTCAAAATCTGATGTTTCTATTTAAAGATATGTTGCTTATTGTGCAGAAGTGATAATCATTTTGTTACCAAAGATACTTCTTCTCTTTTTCAGTCAGTCATGTGATTGCATGCCTGCAGTCAGTCTTCAAAATTCAGATGTGATTTCATTAATTAGTTTTTACCAATCAAGTGTCGATTTTGTTTCTCAAGCTATAGCCACAATAGATGTGGTGTTATATGATCTTTTATCAGTACTTTGGAGACAAGTGACTTTTAAACCCAAGAAAATGCAAAGTGCCTGTAAAGTCTTTAGATAGTAAGAATTATGTAGAGCGCACATTGCTAAAATGAATACAGAAAAGAAAGTCAATGAATGACTGCAGAAAAGGTATTTAGGCATTTAAATCTGGGCTTTAAAAATACAAAGAAGACACTTTCGAAACATTGTTGTAACATTATTAACATTAATTAATTAATGTATTAATTAATTAATGTAACTACATTAAAACATTAATGTAGTTCCCTACATCCAACAAAACTGACATCCAAATTATTCAAAACTAACAAGCTTAAATTAATTCAAAATGCAATTCATACAGATTAGGAAATCATAGTTAAGCATGTTACCTAGGGAGACTGACTCAGTTTCTCTACGTTTTTGAGAACAGAATGGACAACAATTTGGGTGTGCCTCTGAACAGTAACGTGGACTAAATAATCTCTTTCCAAGCTCATGTTTTCCTATGACTGCATTATGTAGCTTTTATCTTCTTTTTTGAGTAATGACAGTTTGTGCAGAATCTATGACTAAACTTATGTAAAGCTATTAATATTTCCTAAAGGGATGATTCAGAGGTGGAAGTATTATTTAAAGCTGTGCTTAGTAACTTTTTCAAACTAAACTGAAAGTATGTTCAGAGAAGGTGATTCAGAGCACTGATAATTATCTGTGTTGGTGGTCTTCAATTTAGTAACATCCAGTATTGTACTGAGACTTTTTCAGAGTTGGTTCCTCTGGTAATAACATATGCAAATAAAACCAACAATGTTTGTTTTCTAATCTTTCTTTTTTAAAAAATAAAAATTGAAAAAATTGTTTTTCATATACCCCAAATTACTCTTGCTATAGAATTACAATCCATTATTTTCCATTATTTAAGGTGAAGAATTCTAAGCCTTTACTTTTCATATGACTCTATTTAAAAAAAAAAAAAAATGTTTTTATGCACAAAAAAAAAAAAAGACAGAACAAGTCATGTTATTGGCAATATGAAAATAAAGAAAGAAAACTACTCCATTATAGAAAAGAAGGTGATTTTCTTTTGATCTGGTAACACTAATTATATTTTCCTGAGATACATTCTTGGTAGCTGCGTAGGAGTTGAGTTGTTTAGATGCCACTGTCTTTTCCTCTTCTACTTCTTGTAGTGATTGTTTTGCTGTGTTCAATTTAAAACAGTTGCACAGTGTAGCTGTAAGATTATGGCTATCATATAAGCATAGGCAGATATGAATAAATGAATATATGCACAACCTCCTTTAGTATAGTAAGAGGAATAGTGTGTGCAGAACTAGCTCATGAATAAGTTTAATATATCCAAAGGACTCTCTGAAAAACAACAACATCGGCCTTAAAAAATGGGATCAACAAAAATGAAAGTGAGTCCAGATAACTCTGGTGGAGCATAAGAAAATGCAGAATCTTTCCATAACTATCATTCAGTTTCTAAAATAAATATAATATGCATCTGAGTTAGTAATAGATTAGCTAAGGAAAATAGACCTAAGGAAAAATGAGCTTTTTACAAGATGTGCCAGTTTGCTCTGTAGCACTATAATTTTTTATAATTATAGAGTCCTTAGCTCAGCAAATGGTACATTAAAATGCTTTGCACTGCATCTTCACCTAATATTTCTGTCAGCCCTCTGAAGGTGTTACAAAGCTAAGAAATAACCAGAGCTGATGCAGTCCCTTCATAAACATTTCCTTTGACAAGACAAGCAAGCAGCCAAAAATGCAGGACATGGGAATTAGCTCTGAATTTACTATTAAGCATAAAAGGAACCAGTGATAATGATTACATAAGCCACCACCTACCACTCTTATTATTAGTTTGAGAATTTCTACATAGCTCTGAGTTATTTTGAAAAAATCCGCCTGTTATTATGTCAATGAAGAATTTTCGTGTTACATTTGTAAATTTGTAATTATGTATAGATCTAAAGGGTCTGCAGGAAAATTATCCAAGCTCTGAGATTTACTTTTCTTAATCGATAGTTAAAAAAAGATGGATTCTCTTAGAAGTTTCAGTAAAATGAATAAGTACTTTCATACTGAAATTCAAAGAGCAATGGCTTGGCTTCAAGTTTTTGCTCTGTTTTATGAAATACTTAATGGCAAAAAATTCCGATGTGCGGAAAGTGCAAAATTACTGTTTTTTTTTTTTTATGCAAAGTATCTTTCATTCATAAATTAATTTTGCAACAGAACAGAATGAATAATTATAGAGATTTCATCTTGCTGACTTCTACCCCACCTCTCTCTCACTCCCCCTCCTCTAAGGAAAAGAGGGAGAAAATACAATGTAAAACGTGTTGAGTGTTGAGATAAGGGCAGGGAGTTCATTCACCAACTCCTGCAAAAAACAAAACAGACTCAGCACAGGGAGATTAAAATGATTCTTTGGCTATTACTAACAGATTTGTGCAGTGAAAAACTGAAAACATGCCTAAGAGCATCTTCTTTCCAACCGTTCTCTTTTACTTCCACTCTCTGAGCAGTGCAGGTGGATGGAGAATAGGGGCTATGCTCAGATCATAAAACCTTGTCTGTGTAGTTCCTCTGTGGTCACTCTCTGCCCCTGCTGCATGTAGGATGCTGTCCTTCCCCAATTGGTCCCATGTGGACTTTCCACAGGCTGCAGGTCTCCAAGCCACCCCTAAAGCCTCAGGCAACATAAAGTCAGTGCAGTAACAGGATTTATTTTAAAATCTCACATTCTTCTACTTTTCATATTATACTATTCCCTAATGTAGGACATTATAATGCATTTTCTATATTTAATTAAAACTAAGTCTATCACTCAAGTAATGAAAAGTGCATGACAATTAATTATAACTTTCAAATGAAAATTCTAACAGGGAAGTAATAAAAACTGACTGAAAATTAAATAACTTTCTTATTGCTTATTTGTTAGGAAAAGCAGTTACGAATTCTGTAAAATAGTTAAAACAGTTGAGTCCTTAGATAGCTTCCAGAGGTTTTCCTGTTCATTATTGAATATTAACTGAAGGAAAGGAAAGAAAAACAAAATAAAAACAGCAACAAAGGACTTGAACTTCTTTTAATGTTTATGTTAGATTTTAAATCTTTCTATGCACTGTCAATCTTATTTGAGAGGTTACTTGCACCAAAAACAATTCTTCTACTCCCCAATTCCTGTATTTTAATCACTGCTTAACTGATGGTTTTTCTATTCCCTTAAGTACTTCCTTAAAGGATGTTTTTGACATATCTTGTCCATTACTCTCAAATTAAAGTTTTTTTTACTTGAATTTTGTAGTTCCTTACTTCAAATATTCCTTTTTTTCAAACAGTTAGATCTTCTGAAACATATATCCTATAAAAAGGATCTATTGACTTTCCCTTTATTTATCACATGCTAACAGATTTTCTTTTACCACTTCCATCCAGTTGTTCAGTTTATGCATCTGAGCTAACTCTGGATCACTAGCGGAGCCTGTATTAAAGGTGATACCACTCATGCAAAATACTCTTTCTGTAACTCCCAGTATTTGGACTGAGATAACATACTGAACAATTTTGTGGATGAATACTATCTGGTTGTGTTACTGTTGCTGCTTCTGTTATTATTGGAATATTTTCTATTAATATTAAAATTTCCCCAGACTGTTTCCAGAAATGCTTTCCAGCAAGGAAGAATTTTGGTGAAGGAATCTTCCTGAAGAAATCTTTTCTGAGAATACCTATAGCAAAAAAAAAAAACAACAAAAAACAAACAAAAAAAACCCTCAAATTATTTTGCTTTTCTTTATGTTTTTGAGATCTCTTATGATTTTAAACTTTGCTACCATCACATCATTTTGCACCCCTTTTATGAACAAAGTTTTCCTTCTCTTTATACTTTTTAATTCGAAGAGGAATTACTGTTGCACATTATCAGAATCATATGGGCAATATACTGTAGAACCTTGCCACTTCAGTTCTTTAAGCAGTTAGAGTAAAATTAATAACAGTGGGAATACAAAGGAAATAGGAAATAACATTTTTCAGAATTGTAGCTAACTCATAAGATCTCCATATCTGGTAAAGTTGATTTTACATATCAGATAGCTACTAAAGTAGAATCTGATATTAACATTGCATCTCAGAAATGTTTCATTTCATGTATGCTATTCTTTTTGATCTTCAGCTAATTGTATTCATAGTGTTATAGAGAGACAAGGAGTAACAGCCTCCTGCCTAGATGATGAACTCAAGATTTTCTTCAGACTGTGATCTGATCTTTACCACTCTGTGGATTGTAAACACTTCTGCTATGCATTTATGTTTACAAAAAGATAACAAGTCAGATCTGAATCTATTGCATATTGAAACTTGCAAAGAACGGAAGATAGAATGTTGGTTTTAATAATAAATGGATTTATGAGCTATTTTAAAGTCACCTAGCTGGATTTTTAGTTTAGGTGCAATAATTCCTTCACTGGACTTTATAGGTTGTTACACTGATTATAGCGAGTAGAATGACTTTCTATTCAATTGTAAGTATGTGATGCTGTAGCAATTGTAGTACTAAAAAAAGTAGACTCTAGTAAACTTTAGACTACTTTAATGTCAGTTTTCAGTATACTTCTTGTCAGAAAGCTGAGAGCCATATTTACAAAATGAAATAATTTTACTTCATGTATTAAAGTATTAATATTGCACAGGACAGGACAAATTATTGTGTTCTCCTTCTCTCCCAGTATCACATTGGGAATATAATACCAGTATTAAAGGAATGGAAATCCCTACAAATTATTTCAGATATTCAGAGAGCTAAGAACAAGGCCAAAAGGTTTGTTATCTCATACTCGAGTTTGTTGGTGGTATATGAACATTAATATAATTTAATTATGTAAGTTTGGTCTGTATTTCTGCCTTTGTACAAATTATATAAAATCACATTATGTGTTATTTCAGAGATGTCAGCAACTCATAACTATAAAAATACAGATTTTACTGGAAGAAGTAGTAAAAATCAGTTTTAAGTTTTTAAAGAATCACTAACACTAGACTGGTGCTTTTTTAAATGTTGTACTTGATGTGAAGAGATGGGGGAAAAGAAAATAGGAGTTGCTTTAGGATAATGTAAGAATGATGGCACTCAGACTCACTAAGGAATGCTATTTTTCTTCTTCAAACCATTCTTACATAAACTGTTTTAAATGCTTGCCTGCACACTAACAGGATGCGTATGTGTAGAAATAAAAGTAACTATATTCTAAGCTATATTAGAAGACAACTGTGTTCAGTTCTTAGAAACATAAAATTGCTGAATTTTTCTTCGTTATGCCCTGCTTAATATCTGTGCAAAAACTGCAGAATTCACATTCTCATGGCGTTACTTAGAAGACTGTGTAATACCTGACTAATTTTTCATTTACTACATGCATAATGAGCATCTTATACAATCTCACGTAGTTGCAGTAGGGAGACACTTGGTCTCACGGTTCATAGCTTGGATTTGCTGCACACAATATTTCAGTGGTTTTTGGAACATGTTAAGTTCCAAAATTAAGTTATATATGACATGCCATTACTGGAATTGTCTTCTGTACATGAGCTTTAAGCAGTGTCAATTTCACCTGGGCGTGTATCCAGATGGAACATATTTCTGCTCTTCATTCATATCAAAACAGGGGAAAGCTGTGTATACAGTAATCTTTATAAATTTAATGTTAACAAACAGGCTTTGACAAAGTATAGAATCATAGAATTGTTCACGTTGGAAGGCACCTTGAAGATCACCTAGTTCCCACCCACTGCCGTGGGAGAGACACCTTCCAGTAGCAATTACCAGCCCTCCTTTTCACTCATCACGAAACAGTACGTACATATTAAGTTCCAGCACTTCTAAGGTCCTCCCAAAAAGATGGATATTCTGCAATTTTATGCAAGAAGCATAAAATAATTAAGAAGAATTCATCACTTCATCATATGAAATAGTTTACGGTTTCAATGCAAGTAATGGAATCACAGAAAAACGTGGTAGTTTTAAAGACCAGGCATTGAGTGACAGCACTACCCCAAGTATTCATATACTTATTAAAAAATGAAGTTTTAAAAAAAAAAACATTAGGTATTTGAACTAAGGTGCACATGCATCCCATAAATAACTTACAGAAATTTGTGGTCAATATTTCTTTTTTTTTTTTTTTTTAAACTTGTAGATGCTTTTACTCTCTGGCACATCACCTTCCAGAGAATCTTAAATTTCTAACTTCCTAATCCCAACAGTGCAAACACCTCAAAGAAAAAAAACAAAAAACAAAAACAAAAAACAGTGCCTTGAAAAAAACAGTAGATAACTGCATAATCAATGAATATAAAGATGTTATAATTATGAAATAAGCCAAAGAGTTTGGCTAAACAGGTTATAATAACAAAAAGAGAATAGATAGAATGCTTACCTGTGTCCTGAGCTCACTACAAAAATCCAGAAGAGGAATCTCCAGAAAAGATCATTTCCTACTGGTATTCAGCTCTTAAATGGGAATAGGAGATGCACAGCCAGGCTCCACCCCTTCCAGCAGCACAGGTGAGTTGCCTTCACCTATGCTCCTGTGGCTGACTCACTTTTTCTGAGCTCACAGACAACTTTCTCTGTGATAGTTCTCCTTAAAATCTTATTGTATTACAATTCATTCAGTGCTAACTGACCAGGAATACTTAAAAAAAATACTTACATTAAAAATCAGTTGAATCAGTACAATTAAGGCAGATTTTATTTTTCTTTTCTATCTCTAGTCTTGGCTTTTTCAATTGCAAAACATACAGATTAGCAATTCCCAAATTTATCTGGTATGTAAAGCTGTTACCAAAATAATAAAACCACACTATTGGTAGCCCATTTTTTTGTAACCAAAGCATAGCAATAATACCTGAAAGCATACGCATATGTTAGATACATTTTCTCATCAACAAAAAGCCACTGTAGCAGTGGTTTCATACCAAGCCCTGTAGCAAAGCCAGGATCTATATGTCATATATCATTCCATTTATAGAACTTTTTGTTTTGCTTATTCGCTTTCAGTTTTGTAGCTTGGTGTTAATGCCTTACTGTGTTTCACAGTTTAAATATTACGAACTGGGGGAGAATGGGGCTACTTTTATAAAAGTTACCTTCTTAGTTTCTTTTTAGATAAAAAATGATTTTATTGCAATCAGAAAAAGAATAAAATAATATTGGAAATTTGTCACAACATATCCCATGCATTACAGCTTTTTGTAAAGCAACGATCCTCTGCATCAGAAGAGGCACACAATGCATTGTCTGGGTATCTCCCACTGAGTGTAATCATTAAAAGTGAGTGAAAACTTCAGTTATAACTGGAAGAACACAGGGACACCGATGTTCTGGTAATTACTTCATAATGTTGCCCATGTTTCAGAAAAGAACAACTGCCTTCATTTCCTGTAGATACGTGATAATATACAGAAATTACTGTTGGGAAAGGGAAGGAGAAGGGGAAAAGGGAAGAGAAAGGAAAACAGAAAACAAAAAGGGAAATTGAAAAAGAAATGGAAAGGAAAATTGGCCTGTATGGGCCCATAACAGGATTTGTTTCCCTGATTTGTTTTCCATAACAAATTATATAGATTTTATCATAGAGGTGATGAGTGCTAAAGCAAATGCCTCTTTGAAAAGAGCAAAAATTACTGACAAGGTCATGAGTTCTGCACACAGCACTTTCAAATGAGCTTACCCAGCTTGATTGTTAAAATTTTTGAATGCAATAATAAAATGTCACTGAAGATCTCGTATCTTCAACGAGCTCTTCTGAAAGGAAAGAGGTGAGTCTGAATAGGTAACTAAAAAAAAAAAAGGAAAAAAAAAAGTGGGACACAAGTGATGATCTTAGACCTACACAATTGTTCCTAGACATGAAAAGGCAGATTGTCAAAGGAGGTAAAGTAAAACGTTTTGAGGCACACTATCTAGGGAATCAGGAGCATAGATAAATGCATCAAAACTAGTAGTGGGAGTAAACTGTTTTTGGGACACAAATGCTATTTCTAGTTTTCCTCAAGAAAAAGAGGGGAAAATTCTACTTAAAAAATACTAATTACGTGTAGAAATAAACAAATTAATACCTAAACTTATTTACATTTAATTCTGCATTTTTCTCCAAACTCTTCAAAGTTGTTATGTTAAGTAGGCTAAGTGTTTAGATGACTTCACTTCCGAGGAGAAAAAAAAAATCATCTGTTTTTCTTATGGAATGTAACCACTGTAGTTTTGAGTTTCATTGTTTTCCCTCAGTTTTTTCAAGGGGCACTCAGAAATTCTGTACTGTGAAATGTACTGTGAAATTCGATGGACCTTTCAGAAAATGAGAATTATATTGGTCATTTATTGTTTTCTACAATATCATTGATCTTTGTTAAAGTAAAAAGTGAAGGAAAGCTCATTGTTTAGAGCCAAATATATACATATTAATTGAATACAGACAAAACTGGGATGGTTGTACTGTACTGTCTTTTTTAATTTATTCTTCTTAACTGTAGATAAAGTACTCACCTCCAAATAATTGAAATTAAGCAGTTTATTAACCAAAACCTCATTATCAGGCAAATGAGAATAAAAGCTGGAGATTTTTTATATTTGTTTTCACTGGTTGCATTATATAACACAGGGAAAATACAAGCATACCTTGGTGATTTGAAGAAATAAAATATCTACAAAACTGAAGTACTTCATAAGACAGAAAATACATATGTTACAAATTAAATAATGCTGGGAACTTCATCTAGATCATTCAGCTTGCTTGTTGAGTGCATGGTAAGGTTATCTCTGCCAGTTCTGACCATAGCACTCAGCAGTAACAAAATGTTCTTACAGGTTAATTGCTTCAAAATGCACTGAGGTCTGGTTTCTATGGCTCTTCTGCTCATCAACCTGAAATAGCTAAAATCAACAGTACTTGGAGTACTGTAAAAAAGGTGGTTCCAATTAATCCTGTCATTTTAAAAAAGATAGACAGAGATGTACTGTTTACTAGCTTTTCTAGTCCTGAAAAAAAAAAAAGACCAAAAAACCCTCATACCTTATTTTGACCTTTTAATAGTTCACTCTTGTTTTCTCTCCTAGAATCATAGAATCACAGAATAATTCAGATCAGAATGTATTTCAGGAGGTTTCTACACCAATCTCCTGATCAAGGTAGATCAGCGATGAAGTGAGACTTGACAGCTTAGGTTGAAAACAAGTCAAGTCTTGAAACCTCCAAGACTTGAGAGACTGGATAGCATGTGTAGGCAAGCTAGTAGACCCCTTAACAATTGATCTGATAGATTTAAGTAGATCCTATAAATCCTTCAGTAGATCGTACTATTTCTATAGAAATATTTTTATAGCTGCAGCTAACACAATCAATCCAAACAACTACTATGGACCCTGAGTCCTTAGTCTCTTTATTCTTTCTCTTCATTTACTTACTTCATGTCTGAAGACATTATAAGATTTTATTTTTTATTTAATGAGTGGATAGTACACCCTGAATTGGTGTACATATGCTGTACAGTTTGCCCTTGAGCAGATACAGTTAACAGCGAGGCTCTTTTCTGGGAATTTGTTCCTGCATGATGCTGGAGCTTCTGCTGTATGCTGTACTTGCTTCCATATCCTGGATTCTGAGCTTCCAGGTCTATGAAAGGGTGATGATGAAGAGAATACAATGCTGTTGAAAGGCAGAGAAAGTAAAAAGCCAGAAACTTGACTTGAGAGATTGGGGAATCATGAACGTTGAAGACAGATTTACTTTTATAAAAAGGTAAATGTCATTTTACAAATGACTTGGGACACCAATGGAAAATCTTCCTTAGGACTTGTAGTGCTTAAGACTGATCCTATATAACGCTGTTTACTGACTTTTAGCACTCTGTCAGGCTTTTAGAACAAACCATGGAGCTACTACAAATTTTAGATTTTTTTATTCCCTCAGTGGATAACCACAAGCTGGCACTTATAGGGACATTACAAACGGTTTGTTCCATGTATTGCACTGAGATAGAAATTCTGGCAGCCCAAAATTTCATCAATTCAGCCTAGAAGGCATGAATAAAGTTAATTAAGTCTAACAAGAAGGCACTGGGAAGAAGTGCAGAGAATTGAGAGCTGTTATCTCTTCTTTAAGATTGAGCTTTTAATGCATTTTAGTCTGTTTTTGGGTACATATTCTACGAATCAGTGGTCTGATAGATAAACATGCAAACCATTTTTAATATGAAATTAAAAGGAGCTGTATTTCTAAACTACAAAATTATAATTCTAAGTTGTGAGAATCCTTCTTTGTCTTTTTTGGCTCAAAGCTTGCTTCCTTAGGTATTTTGTTGAGCTTGTTGTTGGCAAGTGATGGATGTTGTGTGGCAATCAACATCGCTGTGTGGACAATTTTACATCTTTGGAGCTGTTTGCCTCCGGAAGATAGTGCTCAGGACTGTTTACTGGCAAAAGATCTAGCCTGTTACCAAATAACTCCTGTTTGCTATGGAAGACTGGGGGACAATGCCATTGTATCCTGCGAAGGCGAGGATACCTCTTATCTGCTGGCAAGGCCAGGAAGATAAGAACAAAGGAGTTTCCTGCTGATGTCCCAGAGCCAGAAGCTGCCACTCCAAGGAGAGCTGACAACTACTTTGGATTTGCGCTGTCACTCCAAAGACAGCTGACTCGACCACTTTGAAACTATTGAAAAGGGGCTGTCATCGTGCTTCGTCGTCGTCGTCAATAGAACAACAATGCCCGACGACCCACCACTACTGAAGATCAAAGACTGAACTATGAACCTCGCTGGATCCATGGTTGTGACTATGTCCCTCTTGCTGCCTATCAAGACTCCTTGCTTCTTCTCTTCTATCTTTTCTATCTCCCTCCTTCCCTTCCCCATTACCCTAATCATAATAGTGTCCGTCCTCCCCTTCCCCATTTCCCTGATTAAGATTTGTAATAAACTGGTCGGACCAGCATTTGAACCGTTGTTTCTTAATCTCACGCCGGGCATACAGATAATAAAAGAACCTCCTCTCCCTCCTATAAATTGGAGCGAGACGTAAGTACTTTGAAAAATCAAGCTATAATCATTTTATATTGGGTACCTGAAGACAATATTTTGTTAAATGTAAAATTGGAAAATTTGTAAATCAATTGCTGATCTTCATATGATGGAAAACCTTCCTACGACCTTATCTTTCTATACTCTTGGGAATATCTTATCTTCCAAATTCATAACTATAGCACTCACGTACATGTGCTCAAATGAATGATAAAAGTGTTATACTGATATTTCTAATGGTGGGTTTTATAATTCTAGATTCTTAACTTGATTTGAATATGCTATCTCAAATAAGGCCTATTGGCTATGTGTAATACAATGCGTACAAAGTGAATAACTGAAATTGCATTCATTGAAAGGGAGGAGAAACAGTAGAACTGGTCCATGAAGAAAACAAGAGAGGAGACTAAGGGGATAGTCAGAGTTGGGACCTGGGCATAGTCCTGCAGGATCTGAGCAGAGAAGGGAAGGAAATCAGTCTTGTCTAGGGTTTATGAGGATAGTAATAGAAGGACATAGGTCCAGAAACAGAACTGGAAACAAAGCAACCTACACTGAATATCCAGCTAGGAAGAACAGAATACAGATAAGCACATCTACAAGCTGTTGGCCTTGAGCTAAGCTGAAATAGGATTTTGGTGATGTGCAAGTGTATGGGAAGTACATGAAAGGACTGCCTAGGGCTAGGAAAATTTTGTGGGGTCCTGAAAAACCATTTCAAACAGTTGTCGTGTTGTTGGGTAACATGCTTGGTCATCTTCTGAACAAGTTGTTCTATTTGGCCAGATGAGAAATTGAGCTGAAAATGAAAAGGTAATGTTAATCCTCATTTTTGCTAACTTGCAATCTTTTCTTTTTTTCTGTTGTAGTTTTTTAAAGATAATGTTTAAGCAATGTAAAATTTCTTTATTTTTTTTTATTACCCATTCCCTCTCCTCAATCCCCTGTGACATAATTAAGGTAATAAGGTCTTGAAACTGAAAAACAAAATGTAATGGTTTTATGATTTTTGGTTATCAGTATTCCACATCATAACATCATGTAGTGCACTGGGAGTTAAAGTGTTAATGCTCCAGTTCTGGGTACCTGTCCCTGGAAAGAAGAACTACATTCCCCAGAAGCCTGTTTGCTGTGCTGTTGTAATTTCTTCTATGGGGGAGCAGATATAAGGCTTTGGTAAGTCTCTGATGGTTCTTCTTCATCACGCTTTCCTCCCTGCTGCTCAACTGGACTACACATCTCACCTCAGCATTATGGTCAGGCCTATCCACCTTTCGGACACTCTCTCTCATTATATTTGATCTATTAGCTTCAATTCTAATTATACTGTATGATAGCGTGTTTTCTTGCATACCAATACCATATTTAGTAAATTAGTTTGTTTCTCCTCAGATCATTGCTGCTGTTTTTAATTATTTTGGGGTCCCCTGTTTCCCTTTTTTGGAGGTGCAGATTTTGCAAAATCCCTCCAGCCCACTAGTCATGGAACCGGGCCGAACCAGCCTGTCAACCATTGACACAAAACAAAACAAAATAAAATAAAAAACAAAATGGCAACAGCAAACACACACAAAAGAAAGAAAGGAAACAAAGCTACAGCCTCTAGGAATCAGGTAAGCTCTTCACATCATCTAAAAATAGAGCAGTTGAGAAATGTGAAAATGAGGCAGGCACTTGACTTTATAAAGCCTCTGATTTTAGCTACTGAACAACTACAGGTACAAATACATCACCTCACAATTTTATTCTGTTTTATGTGTCCCTTCTCATGCTGCTGATGGCTGTCAGATGAGAAGCTCAGTAGAGATAATACAAAAAATTCTTTAATCTTCTACAGCAATAGATAAGAAGAGGCACAAGAAAGTTATTGTCTCAAGAAAAATAATTCTGAGTGACTCGTGCTATATCTGGGAAATTTTCATAACTCTAAAAACTAGCAATTAACAAATATTTTGCTTCATTGGAACATATGCTAACATTTATGTTTCCCTGTATAACTTATTCTCTTAAAGTATTTGGTTTGATAGTGAAACTAATTTTACAAATCTTTCCTAGTTAATTCTTTTTTTCACCTTCTTAGTTCAACAATTTCTTACATAGAGCATCATAAATGTCTATTCAAAAGATATTAGACAAGGAGCAGGACCACTGATTACAAAGAAACTGAGTTGGTTAAAAGGACATGGAAATATGCTCTAGTAAACATTTAAACTTGATTGAATTCAGGGAATGGGGGAAACTGATTGAGTTGATTTCTGAAGTGCACAAACCATACTGCCTCAGCATCACATGATTTTTAGTGACGTTGTGTGGGTAAATAACATGATCATCTAATATTTTCTAGCAGAAAGAAACAAGATGTCAAGAGAATATAAGTAAAAAAAAGAAAAAAAAATAAAAAGGGAAAAGATGCTAAAAAAGACATTGCCAAGAACATTAAAATTAGGAAAAGTTTTAATCTCCATTTATGTTCAAATGTTTGTTTCAGAAATGTCTTAGTGATGTATGTTAGTCTTCACTGGTCTGGCTAAACTGCATTCTGTACCCAAAATAGTAACACTAAATCTAGATCAGAATTTTGAATCTTTGCCTAGCCATACTCAAAACCTTGAGCAACAACATCAGTTTCAAGATAAAGGGTCCCATTACAGTCTTGGCACAGGACAGGCAAAGGAGGAAGACACATCCTTCAGGGTGAAATGCATTCAACTAATCTTCCACTGGAAATCTGTTCTAGTCTGCCCAACTTCAGGGTAGTGGATTTCCTGGTACTGATATTCGACAACACTCACAAATACTTACATGAGCAGAAACACAATACACTCAAATAAATGGCTGTATGTATCACCTCAGACTTTTCAGGATGAAAGCTTCTTGTGGGATTTCTGTAACTTTGACTAAACTTTTGAAGGTATACTTCAAAACTGATACACACCATTATATTTATAAAGTTCTTAAATTCTCTTGGCCCAGACTGACAGTCCTATGGGGTATACCAATATATAAACTAATTTTATTTTATTTCTGTTAACAGTACATTCTTTTTCACTGAATGCTACTTTTTTCCTATATGACTGGCATTGAAGATAGACCTACTCAGGGGATTTCCCTAAAGTTGCTTGTTTTGAGTCGAGAATAAATCAATCTCGAGAGTTAAATTATTGGCAAAATATATAAGCAGCTGATGGTGGAACCTTTTATTGCTAAATACCAAGTAGATCTCATAGAAAGGATGTGTTGAGTATCCTTCAGGATACTCAAAGCAAGGTTGAGAAAATTATTGACAAGAATTTAGTAAACAGTAAGTAATAAAACTGATATGAGTCAAAACTGGTAATGAGTCAAGCAAATAGAATTTAATATCATCTTCTCCTAACAACCTCCAAAACATACCTAAGGATAAAAACATTTAAAATAGAAATGATGTTTAGGAAATTTTAAGAAAAATGCTAATAGGATGACCTTAAAGAAAGTATGGAGAGATTACAAAAATGTAGGTTACACAAAATAATCTCAGAAAGTAAATAGACTCTGAAAGTAATGAGTTTTGTAACTGATTTTGAGAAAAAAAGATTGAATTAATAGTGGAAAATTTTATAAGATCTCTGCTTTTACTGCAAAGTTGTAAAGCATCTGATGTCTAGAAATTTGTGGAGCTGCTGCCCTTAGTGTTCGTTTAGCTGCTTTTCATTGGTTCTGTGGACTAGGACATATGACTGCAAAGTTTATGGGACAAGAATGGGTGGCAAATCATCAGTCCCTGAGGCATTCTTACTTTGGAGTAATGCTGGGTGATCAAAAAGGAAAAATGAGTCTCCATGTCTGGATTGCTCAAAAAATCTCAAGTCTTTTTACAGCTCCACACTGATTGAGTTTCTCAGACTATCAGATCTATGGACAACTGGATTCATAAGATTTCAGGAGCACATATAGACAAATTCTGTGCATGTTTCTGCCTTGTTTTGCCTCATTCATACAAGCATTCTTGACTCCATTTCAGTCTCTCATTTGTTCCAGACTAGAGGTCTGATTTCCTTCCATCAGAATTTGGAGTAATTACCATTTTTCCAGCAGGCTTTCTTTACCTGATATTATATCCTTTCTATCTTCTCTGTTGCTAATCAGTGATTCTTTTTTTAATAAAATTTTAATCTGTTTAATTAGGCAGACGTGCCATTACCCATTAAAAGACAGATTTAAAATGGATGTGTGAGAGATTTTTCTATTTGTAGATTCTATTTAAAGTTAAGTAAGGACACATATGTGGTGAAGTACAAAGTATGCAAGAATTTACCAGTGTACTCATAGGCTTCATTTCAGTGTGTAGGTAAAGGCAGATCATGTTCACAGTTAAAATATAATGTACATTCTAAAGTACAAAAAGATATTTCCCAGTCTTAAATACAATTTACATATTAGAAAATATTCTTGAAATCATACGAATGGAGGAAGCTTTTCATTTTTCCTTTTTGTTTTTCTTTTTTCTTTCTGTGAAACTGATTAATTTCTAGTATTAAAATCCCTGTGGATCTTTCTGGCTCATAAACTTACTTTTCATCACTTGGCTAAAGGTGAAAATATCACACTTCTCTAACTCATCGTGGATTTACAGATAAAACATATTAAAGAATGTCTGTATTTTCAAAATGTCATTAAGGATGGAAGAAATTAATCTAGTTCTGAGAGAAGACTATTTCAGAACACTGAATGTTGTTATTATTATGGTCTCTCTGGCCTCAGAGAATAAAGAAACATCTATCAGGCTTACCATATCATTAAAATTTTGTTTGTTTTATCTCACCAAGTTTCTGTTTCTTTCTACAAGTGCTGAACTAAATAGGTTTCTGTGAAATAACACTGTCCTGTTATGTTACGGTCTATCATTTTAATACTTGATTTTCAGACCCTGAAGAATTTACCTTTCTTGTTTTGGAGACCAGTAATGAGTTTGCTCATGTTATAATGACTTAATTTAAATGTAAAAGAAAAGTTTGAGTATAAACATTTTTTCCTAGGCCTGATAAGGCTCACATATAAGAAAAGGTGAAAAGGAGGACATTCATCCTTGGAAAAAAAATACATCTGCAAAACAAAATAGTAATCAAAATAGTAAATATCCTAATAGATTCATACCTCTTTAAAATTAATTGAGAAAATAAATGAAAATTAGTTAGTAGAATTGTTCATACAGGCAAACATCAGTTACTTATTTCTGGTTGCTCTAGAAAGATTTCCAACTCTAACTATTTGAAATTCACTTGCAATATGACATTAATTCTACAACTATGAGTATTTAAAACTTCTGGTGAGCTATTCAGAATATTATAAGCTTACTCTTGTTGTTGTGGAGTGGTATACTTGGTACCTCAGTTTGAACTGTTTTGGTCATTGTCCTGTTAACTACTCAAACTTTATAGAAACATCAGATCCTGTGACACAGCTCTTCCAAGAAGCCGCTGGATTAGGGATGACAGAATGATGACAGAAAGAAAAAAATTATGATCATGACTACCTAAATAATTTGGCCTCTCTAATCAGAATCATGTGCCAGAAAAGGAAAACACACACTATACAACCCTTTAAAATTATGCAGATAAAACAAATATAGTTGTATAAATATTTAAAACACAAACACAACCTCTGTGGAAATATTGTCACACATAGCAGTGTAACAAGATGGGGATTTTTTAAAACTTTGAATATCTGATTTTACCAGGTGACTAGTGTTTAAAATGGATGACTTTTTCATATCTGAAACAGTTTTTTTCTGGAGGTCTCAAGTTCATTAGAACCTCTGTGGAAAATCAAATACTGGTTAGAGTGACATTATAATCTGGAAAATGTCAATGTATCTGCTTGGAGACAAGAACAATTATATAACACTTCTTTTAGCCCTTCTGTGCTGCCAGACCATTTGTGTGCTTGATTTGATTTTGTTTTCTATTGCCCATCAGCTGCATTATTTCAAAAGTACTAGCTCCAAAAGCAAACTCTAGTTAATTACATCCCTGCAATCCCAGCTACCTCAGTAACTAGGTTTGTTGAGTTTTCCTGTCTATCCTAGAGTCCAACGACAGAAAAATGTAACTGTAATTTCTAATTTGAATATAAGATAGAAATATGAGTGAGTGAGCACTAAAACACTGTGATTCTGTTTTCTCAGGTTATCTGACTAAAGATTGCTTAATATAAAAGAAATAACAAATATGGAAAGTGATAAACACATGAACTGAAACATTAAGGAGCAACTGCTAACAGAGGCAGTAAGATCAAAGCTTTTCAGTCACTTTCAGATTGCCCATTAGAAGAATTACTTAGGAACAGCTTTCAAAGGGGTTAGCCTGAGATTTGCAACAGGTAAGGATGGGGAAACATGATAGCTATGAGTATTGTGGGATACATAAAGTGGCTTGTGGAAAAACAAAATACAGGGATGGAAAAGGAAAGACCAGGATAGATCAGTGAAGAACAGATACTCATAACATCCTTCACAGTGTGAGATTTCCTCTAGCACAGTGATATGAATCTGACAAGGATGGGGGAAGAGTTTAATATACAACTCTGACAAAGTCAGAATTATGGAGAAAATAATAATTCCAGGTGAGCACCAGAACAACGAAAGCTTGGAGTCATAAATATGTCAAATGCCACCTAGAAAAAAAGAAAATCTAAACAACACAAACATAATTTTTTGCTGTAGTCACATTGCTTTTGAGAAGTCTGTGATAGACTCATGCTCAAAAGCTGTTACACTTAACTTACGTCTGAAAGAAAAGAGCTTCCAAAAGAAAGAGATTTTCAAAAACTCTTTTTATTTTCACTTGCTTGGCAGTGTTCTAAAAATGATCTCTTACTGCAGTTACAGTACTGTTTGATGCTTTTTATTGCATGTTGTCAAGAGTGTAAGAGGTCTGCTTTAAGATCGACAGTTCCAGTGTTGTGAGTGACTTATAGTAGCCTTTTATTTCAAGGATAAAACTGCAGTATCTGAAATAAAGGATTTTAAATTCAGAGTTAGTGCCAGGTTTGTTGTTGTTGTCGTTCTTGTGATCAAAACCTCATTATTTTCCTCTTTAATTCAAGTTCTACTTCATGAAACAGTTTAAAGTTCCTATAAGAATTCTGTAAATATTCATCTATAAGGAGAGGAAGGAAAACAAAATCACGTCAAAAAGACCTTGAGCAATGTCAGGGGAGTGATCTTTAAATAATTTCAGTTGACAACAGAGCTCCATTTCTCCCCTGCAACTTGCAACATGCAGACTCCAGACAGTCTGCATGAACTGTCTTCAGATGGAAAAGGAAATGAACATGGGAGATACTGAGCAGAACATTAAAACTGAGTCCAGTATTTGGCAGGAAGCTGAACATGAGGGGGAAAAAATAAAATAAAATAAAATAAAATAAAATAAAATAAAATAAAATAAAATAAAATAAAATAAAATAAAATAAATACCTCACAACAATAATAATTTGATTAGAACGTAAAAAAACAAACAACCCAAAACATTATGAAACCATTACCAGGCTAATGAGATCATACCTACCTACACGTTTTCTCTGCTACAAAGCCAATGGAGAATAAGAAATTGTTCACGAAACAATACTGACCAGATGGATGAGCAAATATTCATTCTGAAAATATTGTAAGCCTGTGAATGTGAAGTATAAGATTACACGTTTGCCATACATGAAAAATCACCATCCTAAGATGATATGGAACCTGGATTGCATTGAATGAAATTGAATCTAACACATCCAAACATATTTTCATGACATACACTACACTTTCATGGTAGCAATGCAAGACAGGTGTTGCAAGAAACAGATAAATTTACTCTTTTTCCCTATGCAATCTATAATTTAATCAGTTTCAACAAATTGTTTCCAGTTTATTGCTTATGTATAGGTCACTTGGAGATCTGCATAATGAAGAGCTCTATTCCATTCCTTCTGTCAGAATCCATGAATGGTAAGCTGCGAAAGTGTTAGTAACCACAGTTACTACTGAAGATTTATGTAATACTTCTAAATTGTTTTCTCATGCTCAAAACTAAATCATTCACTGTCTTGAATAGCTGTCTCTCTCTACTGACTTGAATGGGAGTATGTCTTAGATATAGCAATTTGAAGGGCTTAAATTTGTTATGATGTATTCTTATTCAATACTTTTGACAAAATCTGTATAAAAAAATTGTTTCAGAAACCAAAGCAGAGCCTGAAACATTGCCCTACAATCACTTCTTTGAAGTAAGGAATTATTTACTCCTTCCTTCTGTAAAGTCTAATAAGGATTCCAAAGACATTGTCACTACACAGCATTTTATCTGTGTCTTTCCCCCCTTCCCTCACCCCCCAGAAAAGTGGAGAAAAGGAATAAACAATTTTGTGAAAGCTACCCAAGACAGATCAGATGGTTTTACCAAGATATAGTTAACTTCAGTGTAGACATAGATGTACAGTAATGTTGAAAAAACTTTAAAACTGCTGTAACATATTATTAACTTTGTTTGAAAAATTTTCCCATCAGAGGGAAAAAGAAAATCCATTTCTTTCATAGAAACAATGCATATTGAATCTGCAAATGCTTAGCCAACCAGCTGCCATGCAGTTGTGCAGTTGAAACTAGAGAAGAAATCAATATATCATTCTTCAGCTCTTAAATGTATTCTAGACATTTTCTCTATGCTCAAGATAAATAAAAATATTTTTTCTACTTCATTTCTATTAGTAATATTTGAAAAAGTAAAATAAGAATTGCAAAGTTTTCGACAATGACAAAAATAGAGGGTTATGGTATGCTGTGAAAACATTAGGCAAATACTGTCAGATACCTTTGACCTTCTGAATTATTGTGCCTGTAACCTCAATGTCCAACACAGTCCTGCAATCAATCTTTATCAGACTTACTGCCAAGACCAAAAATCAATTTGCCCGAGGGATGAACACTGCTTTTTCCAAGTGATTCTTTGAGCAGTGACATGCCATAAAGGTCTTAGAAAAAAAGAAAGCTAGTTCAGATAGGAAGAAATTCAAAGAAAACAGCATTCCTTAAATAAAAAGAATTTTAAAAGTCCATTCCTAGAGTTAGGCTGATGCATCTTGTGTATTTTCAATAGTAATGAAATAGGAGTAGGATAGATAATTTAAAGACAGGTTAGTTGCCTGATACCATACTTTTTAGGTATATGACGGAGTGTACCATACTAAAACTTATATCTGGAGAAAGTGTGTTGGAGCTTTTGGAGGAGTGGAAGGTGGTCAGGCTGTATCCATGGTGAATCCTTCTATCTGAACCCTTCCAATTTTGTCTGCTAGAATCAAGTGTAGTGTCCTTCACAGATTCCTAGAGAGACTGAAAGATCCTTGAGGAGGATCCCTAAATATTTTCCTTTTCTAGGGATGTGTGAGAATCTCCTCAGCAAATGGTGTAAATGGAAGCACAGTGAAGCATCTGTTGCTCCAACTCTGAGAGTCTACACTTTAGTTCTGATGGAGGATTGCCACTTCAATGTCTTATAATCAAAGGAAATATAGTTATTATCTTCCAAAACCCTTAGAAATCTCAGTTGTGCTGAGAAGTTATATTGTCCTCTGAAATTGCCTATATCTGTCAGTATGATAAGAAAAAATCATGCACAGTGCTCAGTAAAGTTTAATGCCTCTTAAGGTAGGTTAAATATAATGTGGTAAAATGTTTCTCTTAAACATTAGAGGTATCTGACAACAGCCATGCAGTGTACTGAATGGAAATCAACCACCATCAATGATGAGCATGGAATTTGAAATATGTGAGCTGGTCCAGAACCATAACACAGACCACAGGAAAAAAGAATCTCAATAATGAATAAGTAATATTTTGAGCTATGTAGCTATAAATATAAATAAACAGTAGCCTAAACAGCTCACCGCAAGTCTAAGGATGCTCACCCCTATGGTGGCTTTGAAGAACTCAGAGAGATTGACATGTCTTGTCTATGTACATACAAGGAGTGCTCATGAATAAAGCTACTAGCAACCTTACAGATATACTGTTGAACTATTTCCCACTTCTGCAGCTTGTATAGTTGTACATTCATAGTGTGAATATATGTAGAGAAAGAAAGATATAGAGAAACAAACATACCAAGTTTGGCTTATCACCTTCTGTGTGGTAAAAGAAGTCAGTATAAACATATTTAAAACTTGTCCATTGTTTTGATCTGAGAATATTCCTCATCGGCATGGGGAACATATTCTGCTTAAGGCTGGTAAAACAGTGTTTTCAATAAACGAAATCGAAATATTTTATAAGATTGTAGATATAATTTAGTTTATTAGAAAATTTTAATTTTTATTATTAGTCTGTGCTTTGTTTAGATAGACCAATCTGCTCCAGCTCCTGGGGCACTGGTAAAGAGTTCTGATGGGCTGCCATTACGCTCAGGTTTCAACAACAAATTATTGTAAATTTGGCTCTACTTTGTTGGAGAAAAAGCTTTGAATGTATTAAAAGGAAAAAAAAAAAAAAAAAAGGAGAAACCAGAAATGTATGCAACAAAAGATGTATGAAAAAAAAAAGTACTGACTACTAAGCATCTAATACCAGAAACCTGGTAATAACTGGAAGAAAAAGAAGGCAATCTCATAATCTCATATGATGACATTTTGGGTGTTTGGACATACTATAATAATAATTAAAAACAAAACAAAACAAAACAAAACTTTAAACATTAATATAAGCTTAAAAGTTAGGGGTGCTGATGCAAAATTAAAGAAATATCAAGTCTGTTCATTCTGTTGTATACTGTTATAAAAAAAAGTATCCTGCAGTTAAATAACAGTTAGCAGTAGAAGCATGTTAACTTTTTATTTATATTTCAAAATGGAAAAGTGTTCATTGTATAGTACAAAGAAATCTTTAAAATTTTGACATGAATTCATAAATTTCCCTTCCCTATTAGGCAAATATTCTAATATTACTTGAAATAGCTAGCATACTCTTTGAAAAGAAGCAAAGAGTAAACTAACTTTTGTTACTATTTTTATACTATATATACCCATATGTTTATTGTGTAGTCAGTTTACATAATAGGTAACCAACTAATACTGCTAATGGTGAATGAAGAGTAAAGATTTCTAAATTAAATTGATAGGTTATAAACCTGAAAGTTTCCTTATGCTCTTGTAGCAAATCAGAAGTTTCTAGCTGGAAGAAGTATCGTTAGGAAAATAGATCTTGTGAGTTTTCATCTCCAAGCTGCATCACTACACTGTGATTTTGTTCTTATTGTGTCTTATTGTGAAATGTGTCACATTCTGTAAAGGAAGGTTTTGTTGCAATTAAAGCCATACTTCTGTCTCTGAAGGCTTGAATCTCCTTCATTTTCTGTGACTGACTCCTTTGTTTCCTTTTGGATTTTATTACGGGCTTCACCTTTAGCCATATTAGTACAATTTAAAGTAGATTTACTTTAATAGTTCTTATGAATGTGTTGAATTACTTAAATAATCTAGTTTTCCAGTATTCTGTAATTTCTTGAATTTGGAAAGTTTTCCTTAATTTGATTCACTGCAGTGATGTCAACTTTAATTTTAATTCCACTTCTCAAATATAAGAAGAAAACTCTTGAATAACCTCAAATACTTAGCTTATATTAATAAAATGTATCCTCCTTCCCTATGGGGACAAATTTAATATTTCATACTTTACTGACACTACCATGTGCAGTAAGTATAATGTCCACTTTTCCCAGTTATGACTGAGTTCAGCAGCAGTTCAGAGAATTTCTGGTGTCACAGTACTAATCACTAGGCTTGTTTTATTTGCATTATTAACATTATTTTCCATTTTTTCCAAACCACAGAAATTAAATCAGGCTGAACATAAATCATTAAAATTTATGGAATTCCTCTATTTAAAATGAAAATTGTAAAATGATTATTGAAATCACTGTTTAAGAGATTCCTATGAATTTCCCCCCAAATTAAGTAATTTATAATCAATTTACTAGCATAAAAGTTGAAAGCACAACGTGCAATTACATTACCAATTACTTCCTATTAAAATCTTGTTTTAGAGTTTTTTAAAATTTTCTCAACCATATCACCTGGTTCAAATTCTCAATTCCTAGTATCTGGCTCCAGCTGAGATTTTTGAAGGTTTTCAGTGATTTGTACGTGTATGTGTTTTCAGAGAAAAGAGACAAAGAAACAAACAAAAAAACACAAGCATGTTAAAAACTATTATGGTAAAGATCACTTTGGAAATATACGGTGTTCTCACATGTAATGGAACAAGTATTTTGATATTTTTTAATGAAAACACTCTCAAAGATTTGTAATTCATTTTGTGATGTTCTTTAATAGGAAATAATTTATTTTGTTTTGCCTTGTTTTTCTTCTCTGGCAAAAAAAAAATATATATATTTGGTGAAATTACACTATTTCTAATTTAACATTTAAAATATAAAATCTACATTGGATATTCTCTGTATATAGTCATTACAATGGTTGCCTTCAAATCTATTTAGTTTTAATTGTGTTTGCACTGTTTGCAAAATCTGTGGATTTTGTGTTTCTTTGCTTTTTGTTTGTTTTTCTTTTAAAGGCATGTATATGTATGGTTATTTCTGAGCCATGCTTAGGTGCTCTCTAGGTGAAAGTTAGTTAGAATAAGGAAAAACTGTATCAGAAATGTAACAGTATTAATGCCTGTAGACATTGTATTATGCCCATGCCTTCTCTCTGTATCACCCATGTTCTTTCCTGATTCTTTCCTCCAGTATCTTAAATGAAGGTATCTGATGCAAATACAAAACAGAAAAGAGTTGGAATATGGAAAAAAAGAGAACAGACAGTATGATTCCTTGCAAGAAGGAGGAAAAAAAGACAGGAGTTATGTAAAGAAAAGAGTTTGCTACCATATCAGGAAGAAAGTTAAAAACAAGCAAGGGAAAATGCACAGGACAAAACCCACTGTTGAACAGTCTAAAAACCATTCATCTAGGAGATAGAGAAGAGGTGAAATAGAGTAATGAGACCTGGGAACTGCACAATACTTCATGTTTTCAATATGAAGTTAACATATGTCTTCACACACTTTTGCATGGATTTCAGGATGGCTAATTATCTCTGTAATTATCTCTATACAGATTCATAATTTTTCTTCTGCAGGGAATTTAAAAGAGGATAAATCTCAGCTCAGTCTAATCAACAACAAGAGGTAACTAGTCCAAACACATTAGCCTATATTTCCTGAACATTGGATGAGGGCATCTCTTGTGGGCAAGCAATGTCATCTTAAGATAGTTATCTGAGTTAATGGAAATGCCAATCCTGAACTGCTAGGAAGCCTGCCTATTGATTGTTTAGGTGGCCAAAGTTTGATGAGATCAACCACACCTATCAAGGAAAAAGTCTGGGTACAACATGGGCATGCACACATTTTAGAAAAAAAAATAAAGGACATTTTAAATACTTGGTTTTTCATATGTCTAGAATACTTTATCTTGTAATATTTGAAGAATGTAAAAAAAAAAAAAGATAAAAATGGTGCTTGAGTTCATTTTCCTTAGTCTTGTCTCTTCTTCCAACAACAAGATTTACATTGCCATATTTTGTAACTGTAATTCAAAACACATACTTTCAATTAAAATCAGCCTTGTCTTCTCCAGGCTAAGCAGTTTCAAGTCTTTCAGTCTTTCTTCATACAGGAAATGCTCCGGTCCTCTCTAATCTTTGCGGCTCTCTGCTGGACTACATCCAGTAGTTTCCTGTCTTTTTGAACTGAAGAGGCCAGAATCGGACCCAGTACTCCAGATGTGGTCTTACCAGGGCAGAGTAGAGAGGGGGAGGATCACTTCCCTAAGCCCGGTGGCCACATTTTTTTATAATGCACCCCAGGGTGCCATGGCCTTCTTGGCCACATGGGCACACTGCTGGCTCTTGGTCAATCTGTTGTCCATGAGGACGCCCAGATTCTTCTCTGTAGAGCTCCTCTCCAGCAGGTCAGCCCCTGACTTGTACTCATATATGCATTTATTCCTCCCCAAGACTCCACGTTTGCCCTTGTTGAACCTCATGAGGTTCTTCCACACTCAGCTCTCCAGCACGTCTAGGTCTTGTTGAATGGCAACACAGCCTTCCAGTGTGTCAGCCACACCTCACAGCTTTCTATCAGCACACCTAAGGAGTTCTACTTTGTATGTTAAAAATATATTGCCTTGCCACTCTTCTCCTGTTTTGTCCTTAACTCACATCAGATTGTATTTCTGTTTTAGTCATGTTGTGAGAAAATTCTTAAAACTCTTGTATATAATAAAGTGTATAGAAACTCCAGTATCCCACAGTTCTGTACATTTGGATGACTGTCACACATTGATATTTTGAAACCTAGTAAGCGTGCTTATGATTCTTACACTATTTATTCTATTATGGATTGTCTGCCAGTTAACAGTAACCATAGCCCTGACCTTACTCCACAAATTGTCAATGACATTTTTGATTTCTGTCTTCATATGTATGTGTAAAATCCTTCTCTACATTGGCTCACACTCACCAGGTCAAGGTGAAATACATTATCTGTAAAAGCTCAGTTAGGATTTTACCATCAATACTGGGCAGCTGTCAAAAGTGATATGTTACTTCTGGAATATCATCCTCCTTAATACATGAAAGGATTTTTTAAAATAGTAATACATTTACTAAAGCAGAAGCATTTGGGCATATATTTTGTACTAGAGATAAAAGCTGTATATCCCAGGGGTCAGTACTGGCTTCAATCATTAATTATTTGGATGATGGAGCACAGGGCACCTTCAGAAAGTTTGCAGAAGACATAAAACTGAAAGGAGTTGCTGGTGTGTCAGGGGGTTGTATTGCCATCCAGAGGGACCTAGACAGACAGAACAATCAGAGAATCAGCATCAGTTTCACAGTTCAAAACTTCTTTCCATCTACTCCTTACCCCAATTTTTCTGTTTATAGGTTTTGTTGTTATTTTTGTTGTTGTTGTTGTTGGTTTCCTTGTCCTTTCTTGAGGATTTTTCTCAGCCTCTACCATCTCTTCCTATGGTATTAATGAACTAAAATTATTCCTTTGCTCTGTATTTATTGTAAGGCTACCCATTACAAGCTGTAGACCATATCTCAGGCATTTTTTATTGTTGACTTCTAAACAAAGTATTCGGTAGTTTCTTTCTTTAGCCTGAACGTTGAAAGCTGCAAAATAAACTTAATAATCAATGTACACCAGCAGCAAAACTGTAATAACAGACACAAGAAAATTATGATCTGCTTAGAAATTTTCATGAGTTGAAGAAGAGGGAAAAAATTAAAACAGAAAATAAGCTAGTATTTGTGAGTGATTCAAATCCCAACACTGTTAATAATGAAAAATACAATACACAGTAACCATCCTCAAATTGGACTCTGTAGACTATGCTATTAAACTAGAAATGTGTCCTGCTGTTAACAATGATATATTCCAAGTTTTTGCTTGTGTTTTACTCCCTCCATAATGTCAAGTAGTTTAATCCATTGGTCTATAGAGATTCAGATTTTTTTCTTCTGAGCAGTATTCTATGATTCTACAATTCTATGATTAATTAAAAACTAGATTATGAGAGACTACAACAGTATAGTTTCACAGAAGCTATAACATTACACTGTTCAAGTGTTACTGAATTAGACTGATTTTAAGAGAGTACCTGACAGTTTGGACAGGAAGATCAACATTTGCTTTACCAACTGAAAAAATCAACTCATAGCCCACAGTCCTCTGTATTCAATATTGATGAAGAAAACTGCAAAAACTGGATTCAGAAATGGCAAAATGCAACATGAATGATGTTCCTTTACTTAAAAGCAAAGTAGTTTTCTTCCATGTGGTATTATTAATTTACAAATTATGCACATAACAACTTGCTATCTAGAACCGCAGGGAATAAAATATTCCAGTTCATCTGTTTTTTTCCCTCAACTTTTAGCCAAAATCTAAATATTACTCAGAAATATCCTTCATACAATACTTGAAAAAGTATGGTTGTTATTACTGATCTGGCTAAACTTCCTAAGAGTAATCCTTTAAGAGTAGTTCTTTTTTCCATCACGTTTACTGTCTTTCGAAATAAAAATAGTAGAAAGTTTCTCAAAGACCTGTACTGGCCATGTTACATAATGCCGAGTAATGAAAAATCATAATAATTCTTGTTGAATAGATCTCTGGAGATTATCCAGTCCAATCCACTTTCAAGCCAGGACCCACTAAATTGGTACATAATATTCTTTATTTCAGATGAGCATCAAATCTCTGGAAATTTTCCCCATCGTTTGGAAGATCCAGTGAGAAATGAGGCTTAATGGCCTATAGTTTCTGTGTCTACCTTTCTCTCTTTCTTGAAAATGCAAATTATGTTTCCCATTTTTCAGTCATCAGAGATTTCGTCTGACAGTCACAGTCAGTCACAAATATGAAATATGATGGAGAGCAGCTCAGCAACCACATCAGCCCATTTCTTCAGAACACTGGGATGCATGTCATCAGATCCCATAGACTCATTTCTCTTATAGTCATTTTGATTACATTTTTGCTTTCTGAGGTTCATCTTCAACTAAAAGGGACATTGCAAATTATGTCTACCTTGCCCAGCTGGACAAATCTGCAAAATCTATTTGTTACCAGTTTTTTTTTTTTTTTTTTTTTTAAGAGCATATGGATGCATGGAGATTATTCCATTCCAGGAGCCGAATTTTGAATTTGTCTTTGCTAAAATTCATATTATACTTAAACCATTTCTACAGAATGACAATGCCTGACTGAATAGTGAAATTTTCCTCCAGCACAGTCAATGATTCTCTCAAATTTTTATCATCCACAAATTTGCTTTCATTCCACCGGATTCTCCTCATCTATTAATGTCATTAATAAAGGCAGTAAAGATTATTACTTGTTTACGAACCCCTGAGGAATGCTGCTTGTTAGTGGTCACTATATGGAGTTTGTACTGCATCATAAATCCCAGTGTTAAATCTATTTCTTAGGTGACCTGCCTAAACCATACCTCACCATTCAATTAAAACAAACAGCAGCAGTAACTTTTTTTTCATTCACAAAGCCAATCACATTTTCACAAAAAGCTATTAGTTTTGTCAGACATGATTTGCTAGATATTCCCAGTCACCCTCCTGTGCTTTAGCATTGTCCTTTGCTATATATTCAGTTCCTCATTCTTTATTGCAACTGTATCATGCAAAGGATCAATTGAAAAGGATATATTTCTAAACTGCTCCCCCAGGTTTACTATTTTGCAGTTTTTCAGTCACATGGGATAAAGGAAATTCATCAGTTTAAAATAAATATTTTTTGTTTGTTTTCAAAATCTCTTCATGCATATGATAAAAAAAAAGAAAAAGCAAACCATAAGACCCTGCTTAATTGAGGGGATAATTTTAACAAAAAGCAAAATGTAAGAAGAAATGACTTGCTGTGAATATCAAATAATCCTTTGATTCCAAGATTAATTTTTTGTCTAATTTTTATTTGCATTTTCCATAATAAAATCTGAAACAAATCTGATTACTAAGGAAGACACTTTAGATACCTGAAAACACTACTGAGAATAACTTTAAGCATTCTGCAAATGGACTTACTGATAAATTATGTACAAGGGAAACAACAACTCATTAAATAGTTAGAATGAAATTAAATTTAGCTCAGCTACTTCATTCATAGTTTTCTGTGCATAGTGAATGATACAGTAGTTTTTTTTTTAATAAATATATGTGATTGAATATATTATACTAAATATACACTAGGGATAAAAATATGGTCAGACGCATATGAGATTTTACTCGATACTCTCACCTTGGTTACTTATTAATATGTTTACACGTATAGAATTAGATAGATGTATAAATGTTCATATGCACGGTGAATTGCACCATTCTACTCCCATAACTATCATTTTATTCCCTACCTTTTCTTATTTTGGCATTTTCTATAATTCCCATTCCAGCAACTATACTCTTATATAAATGTCTGTACCTTGCCTAGCCCTACTCACTAAAGTTATAAAACAGATTCATAAAGTGAAAGAAAAACAGAATATTTACTAATTGTGTCTGACCTCCTCCATATATCACAGGCTGTAGGATTTGCATGTGTTTTTGAAATATAATTTCCAAAGCTGTCAAAAGATGTGAGGTGCTGCCACTTTTCTTGGTATTTTATTAGAATTATACATTATTCTTATTTTCCAAATTGAACATATTCTGTTTAAACTTCTAGTACTTATTTCTTCTTTTCTGATAGATTTTATAGCCATCTGTACCTAGTGGTCTGTTTATGTGAAGAAAATTATATACTGTAATGAAGTTAGCATTCAGTCTTCTTTTTGCAGAATATATAGATACAGGTCATCATGATCATAACTTACTGTAGCACATTAATCCTCCAAATCTCCTTTTTGCACATGTCATATTTTTTTGCCTCCTGATATTTCCCTCAGAAAACCAACTGCTAAATGCCTAAGTATATATTATGTAGAAAAGCAGACTTCCAGAATTTTTGGTGTACAATGCTCCTGCTATTCTTATTATTACATCTTTATTAATTCTATAAAATAACAGTTGTAATTTTTTTGGCTGAAGATCCTTGATTTGTAAACAAATTAATGAGGTATTATTTCCATATCTGCGCTTCTTACCGAATATATAATAACCAGTTTACTTGAACTTCAGCTCAATAATTATTCCTGGAATTATGTTCATTTATAAACAAATAAGTAAAATGAGATATTGAAACTGATGTTAGCTTTATTTTTTATGAAGATTTCAGTATAATTTACTGTTGGTTTGGGAATGCATTGGATATTCTTCACTATGCTTATTCATAACTTCTATTAAAGGAAACAGAATAGTAATATTTGCTGATGTGTTATTTCTGCCAGATGCAGTGGGAATAGCTGTTTCAAAGCAAATGAAGAGTTTCTAGAAGCAGCAAAAGAGAGTTCAACAGATGCAGAAAATTGTTTCTTGTATTCTTTTTATTTTAGGCTCTGCGGGTTAGAATTTATTAACTCACTGGAGTGCAGAATACATCTGTGTAGAAAACAATTATTAGAGTGCTTTGTCACTGAGGCATATGAGCTGACATTGCAGGGCATTATCCTTGTGATGTTTTCATATATATAGTCCATTGGTAAAATTTCCATTTTTACTACTGACAGATTTAATTGTACTTCTACAAGGACAACGTCATAGGTGTTCTGTGGATTTCCTGAACAGTAATGAAATGGTGGAGTAAAAGCCTACAAGGAACATACATGTTCCAAGTTAAAACTGGGGGGGAAAAAAAAGGAAACTTTGAAACTGGAAAATAAAATATAAACCTATAGTCAGGAAATGTACCATTTTATAAGCACAACACAATGTTTATCCCTAGCTGAGGTTTACATTGGTAAATACTGGAAAACATCGGTGAAAAGAGATGATAGCAATGATTATGAGAGGTCTTTAAACTCCTAGTGAAAAGGAAGATTGAATTCATCAACACACACTTGAGACTTCCCCACTGAAACATGTTGGGCCCTGCTTGAGTTCTGCATCCAGTCTGGTAAGGGTTCCTATGGCACAGGCTGGAGCTGAGGGATGCCACAGGTATCTGGCATGAGCTGTGTGAGCCAGTGGTGAAACACTCCTGGGGCAATCCTCTGCCTGTGGGCTGTGCTTCAGCCCCAGTTCTCATCTCTACAGCTGGTCATACTTGCTCACTACTGACACCTCCCAGCTGGACCTGATGAAAATTCTAGTTTTGGGATTGAACTTCAGTTCTGCTTTTCTGGCTCTCTGCAAATTGGCAGAAGGAATAATCAGGAAAGGAAGAGAAATAAAAATTCAAGGAGTGGATTTCAATTGACAATTTCAGTTTATATTTTTAATGTTGGTGTTTGAGTTAGTGAACCAACAATTCCTTAAAATGTAGTGCAAAAAAAAAAAAAACAGGCACAACTAGAGAAACATCTAATCCTAAACATGCAGTCCAGTTGGATGGATATCTGAAATATCTTATTTGTCTACTAGGTCAACTAGAATAGAGAAATATGTGAGTATATCTCAATAAAATGAAAGCACTCCTTATTGTCCCAGTCTGAACAATGCTTGGCACCTTGGGAGAAGACTAGAATAGAAAACTTAACTTGTAGACCGTGATATTGACAGACGCAGACAAGTCCATAGAAAAATAATTCTCATTTGATTAACTCCATGAACATGAGAATGGAACTTCTTTTGCTCTTATAAGCTGTAAGACAGTGTCTCTTATCTGTAGTACATCATTTGAATCTTGCAGAACATAATGAACAAAGAATTTTGGATGAGCAAGGCAAAGTAGATTACACAGTACCCTAAAGCCAGTAAAGCTTTCTTAATTCATTAGGAAAAAAAAAGGAAAAAGAAAAAAGTTTTTTTTTTAGAATTTAGATAGTATATGGCAGATGTTCCTTTCAAAAATAATTAAACTAAATAGTTTTCAGAAAACTTTATTTATTATGGGATGTGGCAGACCTCTAACTTAGAAGGGAATTAAGGATGTTATAAGCAAATCTTAATCTTCCATTTGAGCTTAATAAATAAATTATGATTAAAAAAAATATCTTTGGGCCATCTCTTCTGTATTCACAGTACCTTTGATTTTGTCTAGCCTAGAAATATGGCCAAAATTACTTGCTGTCAGTTCAGAAGACTGAAAAACAGGGCAAATGAAAGTCAATGCCTTTACTTTATTCATGACAGACAAAACTTCAAGTGAGGTCAATAAGTAAGGAAGGAAATTTTAGAAAAGGCATAAAAATAAGATAAAAGATTATTTTATTGTTTGAAAACTTATGTAATTAAAAGCAATGCAAAGGAAGAAATAATTGAAGTATGATTCTAAAGCAATTTTTGTTATAAGTAGTTTATATGATTGCCTACAATTCAGGTAATGAGGAAGAAAAGATAATCTCTTTCAAAGTGCAGTGACCAAGCATTGTTTAGCAGGCAAGACCAGTCATTTCAGTGAACATGAGTACTCCGCTCCTTTCCATTTGTTCATTGTTGATTACAATTCACAAAATGATTTAGAGTATTACAAATTGAGCCATTACTCTAGAGCTAAATTTATAGCTATTTTTTTTTCTTCTTCAGAAAGGTTCTTTTCATAACCTGAAGCATCTAAAGCAATCTACATAGCTCAAAGTCTTAGAACTTTCTGATGAAAATGATCATAAAAAATTTATGTAGTAGAAACCTTTGATGAGGTCGTATAATATGCAATTCTGTTCTGCAGTTTCCATCTTAAATTGTTGTACGAGATTGAATTTTTGCATAGCTTTGTTGGGTCACAGGAACTTCATAATACATCCTTCTGGAATGTGATTTTGAGGTTTAAAAGGAGAATGTTGCAAAATAGTTTGAAGGTGAATTGTTAAAATTTCACTCTTCGCCCTTATTTCTCACCTGGAATGTTACATGCACTAGAAAAGTTTCAGGAATTGAAAAAAAAAAAATTAAAATTAAAAAATTTGTTCTTTTGTTCTCCTTTTAGGCACTTTCTCTAGATTTTGAAGTGCTCTTTTTTTACATGCTCTCTGTCTCAACAAAAATTCAAATGGAGGTAAAGGTAAGTACTTGAGAAATCTGTTGACTGTTGAAAAAGAATTCTAGATTTTAACACTTAAGATAAGATGTATTCGGGGTTTAATTATTGCAGTTAATTATATACGCACATATGTTTCATTTCAAATATATATACATTTTAATATTTCTACATTCCTTTTTCAGGATAGGAAAGAATTACTCCTTAACCATTTTTATAAATTACAGTCTGTATTATCACCAATACAGCACTTTACATAATGAAATTATTATCTCTCCATACTAATCTTTATCATGATGAAACTGGATGGGGCTCTGAGTGCCTGGTTGAGTTGTAGGTGTCACTGTTCATTACAGATGATTTGGACCAGGTAGCCTTTTAAGTTCTCTTTAAGTTCTTTACGAGGAGAGTGGTTAGGCCCTGGAACAGGCTGCCCAGGGAGGTTGTGGATGCCCCGTCCTTGGACGTGTTCAAGGCCAGGTTGGACGGGGTCCTGGGCAACCTGATCTAAATGTGTATGTTTGGTGGCCCTGCTAGGCAGGGGGGTTGGAACTACATGATCCTTGAGGTCCCTTCCAACCCGAGTGATTCTGTGATTCTGTGATTCTGTGATTCTGTGATTCTCTTCCATCTCAAATGATTTTGTGATTCTGTGATTCTGTGATTTCTTATTAATGTCAAATGAAACTTACTGAATGATTCTTCGTGTTTCTTCAATAATTCTCTTCATCTTCTGCCATCTTTTCTACTTTTCTTTTACATGGTCCCAAGACGATAATAATTTTCTTTTTTTTACTGAAGATTAGTTACATCTTCTCAGATCTGTACAAACATCCATTCCACACAAAAACAATTTCAAGCATCATAATCATTGGAAATTTACTGCCTGTTTGAATGGTGGATTGAAGTCTTCATAATCAGAAGTCTTTACAGAAAATCAAGTTTTCCTGAAATAGGATACAGTGCAGGTGTAAATAGATTACAGCCTATAGACTGAGATTTCAGAATACATTAGTTTTCCCTTTCAGTTTTGGAAGGATGAATCTTCATTTTATTCCACTTCCTTCTTCATATTTAAACTGCTAGACTGTGAAATGTTCTTCCATCAGTTTAAATACTTTTTAATCTTTTTTTTTTTTTTTTTTTTTTTTTTTTTCATTTTAAGTCTTTATATGAAAGGAAACAAAGAGATGGAAAAGGGTGCAAGACTGTAAATATCTTTTTTTTTTTAAAAAAAAAAAAAAAAACAGAATGGAATTGACAGAAACCACTAGGTGAAGACTCTCATATTGCTTCCACAAAAACTTCAAGTGAGATTTATTTCACTTAACATTATCATTTTTAGAAGTGACAGCTATTAATCAGAATCCTTTCATTAGGCTTATAACATTTCCATAGTATATTCCCCCAGAAAATAGACCATATTCTCTTATCAAAAACAGGTAAGAAGAAATGAACAGTTTAAAAAAAGTTAAGTAAAGTAAATTTATTATGCTCACCCTAGATTACTTAAGATGGCAACAACATAAGTCTCTAAAACATTAAGAGAGTAAGCAGAGGACATTCCAAATAGTGGCAAGGGGCAGCCCAGGGTGCCTATCTCTGAACAGAATAAAGAAGGGAATGAGAAAACAATATTGTAAATAACTTTTGAAAATGTAAGGGAAATATTTTCAACAGACATCAAGGAAATAGATTATAATGAACTGATAAGGAAAAACAGCATGGATTTATTAAGTACATCATGTAAAATTAGCTTAATTTCTTGCCATGACATAAGACTTGTCCTAGTGGAAAAGGGGTAGGTGATTAAAGTATCATGACTCTAAAAATCTTTTTGACACAATTTCAAGGGACTTTATCATAAGTAAACTAAAAATATGAGAAAAATATTGGAATAAGGAAAAACACACTAACTGAAATCCTGTTCTCTGAAATCTGCATATTAAATTTGCATTTGTAAGGATGGTCCATGTTTACAAAATCTTTTATCAAATTTGGACAAAATTTGGTTCCAAAGCATCTTTTATCTACATTATTTTCATTTGATAATTTTAAGGCTACTCAGTGATTTCTTTTTGTAGAAGGCCATGGTTTGAACTTCAGTTGCTGCAAAACATGGGGATACACAAAAATTACTTCATGAAATGTGAATCAAAAGATGTAAGAAGAGCACAAACGACATCTGAAGACTGTTGTGATGTATAGAAGAGCAAGAGTTTTATAAAAACATACAAATACAGTTAAAAAAAAGATCACATCTATAAATTCATTACAGTATTTCCAAGAGAAGAAAAGTACTTTCGAATGGAAGGGAAGGGAAGGGAAGGAAAGGGAAGGGAAGGGAAGGGAAGGGAAGGGAAGGGAAGGGAAGGGAAGGGAAGGGAAGGGAAGGGAAGGGAAGGGAAGGGAAGGGAAGGGAAGGGAAGGGAAGGGAAGGGAAGGGAAGGGAAGGGAAGGGAAGGGAAGGGAAGGGAAGGGAAGGGAAGGGAAGGGAAGGGAAGGGAAGGGAAGGGAAGGGAAGGGAAGGGAAGGGAAGGGAAAGACCTTGGTTCATTTTCATTAATGTCTAGTAGGTTTAAAGTCTAGCTTTTCTCAAATACTCTCTATAATGCTGATATTTTATCAATTATGCTGTGTCTTATGGGAGCATAGAAATTGTTTCTAATGATGTGTCTCTTCAGTTACAGCAATGCCTATCCACTCACTATAAAAATAGCTTTTATTGGCGTTTGTTAATATCAATGAGATCTCTTTCTTTGTTAAACAAGAGAGGGAAAAAAAAACATTCAATGGAAGTTATCGTGGGAGAAGTCTGAAAACAGACTTTTTATCATTCCCAATTATTGTAATTACATTTACACAAATTGGTGCCATTTTTATAAGTCATATCTCATATATTACAATTTGCAAACCACTCATAATCCTTTATTTCCTTCATTTCTGTAATTTCATTCACAGGCTTTTTTTTTTTTTTTTTTTTTTTTTTTTCTATTGGTAGTTGAACTCACTGATGTAGGTACATGTCAACAACATTTAACTAAATTGTAATTTGTCCAACAAAGTAGACAAGTGACATCTTAAAAATGTCATACTTCAATACAGAATGAATTGCAAAAAGTGTTGAGTTTGCTAAATCGGTGGAGATGAGCTAGAGAATTTGGCGATCAACTCTATTTGTTCAAACCCAGGCAAAGCCAGTGACAGTGACATATAATAATTAGCTTCCACCGATCTTTCTGAACTAAATTGGCCTAGTTGTGGTCTAATCTACTGTGCAAGTTTCTGAGATTTTAATTGTGGAAGTGAACGTTACAGGTTTTTTAGATGTGGCAAAAAAGAAATTTTCAATATATTATATGAAATAGAGTAAGAGCGCTGTTACCATACAAGATGATGTTCCCATTTAGTGTTCTGGTTTTCAGACCGAAAACAGGTGTTGAGATTTGGTTTAAATGGCAGTGTGAATGCATGAAGAATTTTAGAATAATTTCAAGAAAATATTTTCCTAGGCTTTCTAAGATGAAAAAATGAAGATTAGTTTAGTTTTGAAAAAGTAAACTTTCAAAGGACTTACCAGAGGAATTTAGGTCATTTGTACATTTTATGTAGGATTTCTACTACATAAGACAACACAATAATAGTATAGACAATGAACTCCTTCAGAGATATGAACAGCTATCTTTTCAGCCTCTACAATTATTAGTCCAAGATTTTGACAGTGTCCACATTCCCACTACTATTTCTAATTGATGGATTGTTGGATGCTTTAGCAAGATGGAAAAAATGAAACTAAATGACTGCATTAGTCTATGTCTGCAAGGCAAAACCATTAGGATGCAAAAAGAGCCTTTAGGTTTATTCCATGGAAGTCATAACTATATTAGCAAGAAAGTACATTTTTCCTTCAGTAAGATATTTTTCTAAGTGCACGTGATGTAATTGCAGGGCTCAATATATGAGATTTAGTTCCATTTCCCCCTAGATATAAACCATAAAACATAGACTAAAGGAGTAAAGTGTTTTTTTTATGTAAGTAAATGAAACAATGAAGCTGGGCTTCCATCACAAGGAGAGCAAAATACCTCAGCTAGAGTAGTTAAGGAAAGATAATTACTGCTTTTATTTTTTAGAATCCAATAATAATTGCTTTGTATTATGATATACTGTTTAAGCGTTTCGCTTCATAGGAAGGTATTCTGGTATAGATTTAATGATACATGATAAGCTGCAGTTAAGAGTATTCAAAAGTGCAATAAACATTTTGTGGAATGTAAAAAGGACTATATACCTGCTCAGTGTCACTTGTTAATCCCAAACTGGGTTTCTAATTTAATTTCCTAAGTAAATAAAACTTACATAATAGCTCTGCCTTTCTGTCCATCTGTTTCTCCCCACATCTGTCAGTTTCCCTTAGTAACTTTAGATCTCACTGGGCACTTGGAAAAAAAAAAAAAAATGACAGGTGGGTTAAGGTCTCAAAGATAATAAATTTCTATGAAATATTAAATTTTATGAAACATGATCAATGGCTGGGAAAAGGAATGCTGAGTAATACCTTCACCAAGGAAATAAGTTTGTGCAAGAGTTATTGGGGTTTTTTTGACTGCTAGCCAAGCTACTTACATACCCCACTTCCATTTTTCTAACCAGCTGCAAGATTTCCTTGATTTAGTGGTAGAAGAGAATTGAAGGGGGCAAAGAGAAGGTAGGAAACTGTAGGAAAATGAAGATAGGATGTGGAAAGAAAGGAAGAAGGAACAGGAAAAACAGGAAGATTATAGAAAATATGTTAATGTTCTTCTAATAAGGGAAATAGAACAGCAATCCCTGGAAAAAGAACTGTTGTTATTTCCATTTGTTCACATACATTACACGTAACAGATAACAGTTAGGTGTTTGTTTGTTTGTTTTTCATGCAGTGTAGAATACATATACTGTAATTTGATTTTGTCTGTACCAATTTTTTTTTTTTTTTTTTTTTTTTTGCTTACACTTGTGAAACCTTCACAGGGTATGCAAAAGGATAGACATTTTTCCATGTTGAAGAATGTACATTGCGCAGTTTTGATTAATATGAAAGAACTTTTTCAGGAAGATATCCCTGATGAAGTATAAGAAGTGGAGAACAAAGGAAGACCTCACTGAGGCTTTTTTAATTAAAAGGAAAAAAAAAAAGATAATAACATAAAAACATTTTTTTCACACTTTTTAACCTTACTGTCATTTCAAATTATCATTGCATTTTTGACGGTATTTTATTATCTTTGGAAGTCTTTGTTCTGAATTATGTACATGCTGATTACAACATAAATGTATTTCCATTACATACAGATTATTCCAATTTAAAATTTAAGCTTTTAGATTATTATTATTATTATTATAAGCTTTTAGATACTTTAAACTGTTACCAAGCAGAATGAGTAGTATTTCCTTTAGTAACTTGTTTATTCACTGCTGGTGGAACAGCCAATTTCAGACTGGGCTTGACACTGCTATCTTTTCTGATCCTCGGATATCAAAGCCTGAACAATTGTGACAGCCTTTTCTGAACCCAACAGGAATCTTCTCACGTTCTACCTAAATACTTCACTAACCAAGAAAATTACATATTGATTCAACACAGAATATTTTTGGGTGGTTTTCAGTTGCAGTGAAATGCTGCTTGAGTGCAGCACATATTTTTGAATCTTATATACAATGCAATGCACTACAGAACTGGCTTCTCAGTGCCAAATTCATCAAGTCTACACATCTTGCTAACTCTATTGTACTTTGCATTTCCATCAACCTTTATAGTAATAAAAACTGTATGACCAATTAAAAAAAGGAATGTAATAAAATGAAAAACCTGAATTCTTGCAAACCTGTGAATGGATGATAATTGATATAAGTAGAGATCATAGCAACTGCTACAATTAGAATTCAGTCCAGTAAAAAGATATCATTTTATGCTGATAGTGTCACACCCAGCACAGCAGTGTCTACACTGCCAGATTTTACCTGATTCTTCCATTACTCATACTAGTATTAAGCTGAACTTTTAGTTGAAAAGTTAACTAAACTGTATGGTTTCTGCAGAAATATATAGGGAGAGGTACAATAATGTTGTTATTATATATATATACACAGATATTCCAACATGAAACTAAAAGATTCCTGAGGTAGGCATTTAAAATCTGATAGCGAAGTTTAGGCACCGATATCTTTTGAACAGGCTGATATGCATAAGATAAAACAAGCAACCAACAAATAAGGTGACAATAACAACAAAAGAATAAACAAAAGCCATTGACGAGTTTAAAAAGTGTGTAAACCTGGTGAAGAAGTTGTCAAAGTCCTTGTATGGACACAGCATGCTTCAAATTAATGTCAGGACTTTATTAGAAGACTATCATCCAGACATTCTCTGTCTTAGAAGTAATTTTATTGGCAGGAACTGCAAAGAAAATTTTCTTGAGGAACAGGTGTTATTCAGTGAGTTTGTTTTGCCCTACAGGAACCCAGACGCAAAGATACAGGCTATATGACAAAGAAGAAAAATGCTAAGAAGGACCTAACTGCTAGATTCCGCCTTCCATAAGCATCTTCCATAAATTAATGAACTTGTCCATATTTTTGCAGAATGGTTCTCCACGAGTCTGCAGTTGATTGCCTTGGAAAATCAGTTTTGTCACTTGCTTCTCTAAAATATATAAAGCCCAATCTGTAACAGGCTATATATATAACTTCTGTATCAGATTAAAAATGGCAGAAATTGCATGATTTGATTCCATAGACACAAAATCTTCTTTTTTTTCCAAATATAGAATAATCTCAAAACTGCTTAGTAGAAATAATGCCTTGCACACATTCAACTCTGAACTAGCCTGTGGATTGCGAAATGATCTGGCCAAAGCCATTCTAAAGAGCACACTGATATCTTCTGGATATTTACATCAGACAGCATGTAAACCTATCCACTGGCCCTGCACATATGAAAACAGTAATATATTTTCCCTGTTGCTTCAGTTCCAAGATTAAAGGTTGCTTTGGTTCTCTGTCTGATATCTCCTGGCAAGATTATCAAAGTTGCCGTGGAAATATTTAATTTTTGTGAATCTGAAAAGCCAGAAAAAATGTTTATAAATTTCAGATTATTTTCATTATGCAAACTCTTCTCTTTGAGTTTTGCAGTGCCCATATGTTATTATCAGGTGAGTCACACGTTTAGCAAGCGTAGAAACCCAAGAAATTTTAAGTTAAACCTTAAACTTACTATGATGTCCTACTAATATTTAAATTGCTCATGCCTACTTGAGTAGGTTAATTAGCAGCTACTAATTAGAAAGGTCATTATTGTGTCAGATGTAACTATTTACTGATCTCTATATTAGTGTTTAAAAACGTAGTTCTCATAGCATATAAAAAAGAATTGATGCAATTATATTAAAATATGATTTTAGTTCTATAGTTATCATCTTAATAATGAATTTTCTCCAAAAGATAAGGAGTGGGTAATTGCTTAATGTAACTTGGTAAAAAACAGAACACAACAAATATTATTGTGAACTGAATAGCCACAGGAATTTAAAATAAATATGTATACAAGTACAGGTACTGAAGACAATGAATTTGTCTTGGAAATGTAAGACCAGGAAATTATTTATTATAATTTTCAGTGATTTAATTGCTAGCTCTATAACAACGTTTTTCAAAAAAGATACCACGATACTCAAATTTTGTTTTTAGAAGGTTTCTTCTGATTTCTTTTGCCACAAATCTAAAAGGTTTAAAGACAACCTCTAGATGGATGTGCAGACACTTCCTTGAAGTCCCCAAATATTTTCTTCATGATCTGTCTGACAGAACTACTTTGAAAAGTAATTATGGAATGCGTACTTATGCATACAAACCTGATAAGATATAAATATTAGTGCAAGTCTGTAGTGATATTTCTTTGAAAGCACACAGAATCAATATTGTACACAAGCATCAAGATCTGTGGATCTAGAATGGAAAGTTATGCTCTGTAAAAAAAATAAAATCCAATTCCGTTAGATTCTTTTTGTTAAATTCATACTTAAAACTACTATTTTAGAGCTGTGGATGACACTCAAGGTTGTGCCAAAGTAAGATTTTATTGTCGAGTTCAACTAAGCTCATCTTTAGACAGTAGGAAGAACTAAATACAAAAGGGGTGTTCAGGGTCCCTCCAGGATCCCTCCAGGCTTCCTCTATACTTTCCTGCAAAGAAAGAGCTAGCAGACACCTGAGTTTACCTTAGAAGAGGAAGGATCATCATCATAACCTTTGCCACTATTTTTGTAGGTAGAAATTATTCAGTCATAAAGCAAATATTATACAAAAAGAGAGCTGAATAGAGACAGAGGACAGGTTGTGAAGAGTCCAGGTTCTCCTCTGAATGCACTCTAACAAGTCCATGTTTCTTCTGTACTGAAGACTCCGCACCTGGATGCAGTACTCCAGGAGAGGTTTCACCAGCACAGAACATGGAGTGGCAGGATGGCTTGCAATGACCTGTTTGCCATGTGTTTTTTTTTTTACACACCAGGATACTGTTGCCTTTCTGGGCTGTGAGGCCTCAGTCCTGGCTCACGTCTAGCCTGCCATCCATCACTATCCTCAAGTACCTTTTCGGCAGAGCTATGCTCAATCCTTTCATCCCCCAGCTTGTACTGGTACTGGGGGTTACCACAAGTGAGCTGAACGACCTTGCACTTGGATTTGTTGAACTTCATTCGGGTCCATTCCCAAATAAATGTAATAGAAGTAATTTCAAAATTAAATTTGAAAATATTCAGGTTTGCAATCTCAGTAAAAAGCAGTAAAATGTTGCAGGAGGAAAAACTCAACGAGGCATTTATTAAAGAATTGAGAAAGGAAGAGAAGGTTAAAGCAAATTGAACTGATAAGTTCCACAGTTATAAAATCTTGTTATTAATTATGAATTATTTATTTGTTTGATAGTTTTTAAGAATGTGCACGAGCGTTATGAATTGTTGAATTTCTATAAAAATATTTCTTAAATGAGGCAATTTTAATGAAGCTGTCTTAAGAACCTGTTCCACTGAGACTATTAAGAGTGTTTCTAATTTACTATTTATCCTTATGAAAGATTTGTACTATGCTTCAGTACACATACGTGCTGAAGATGTAGATATTGCCAGAGAATCTAATGAAAGATTAGTGCACTGTTACAGAGGCAAAAATCCCACCAGGACCGCTAACATTAGCTCTGCTGTCTGGGCCAAATTTGGATTAGCATAATTGTATTCCACATACCCAAATTTATCCCACAGGGGATAAAGCAGGCAGTTAGTCTTCATGGTCATTACATCTACCTCATTGAGAATGGCAGCAAAGTTGCCAAAAGAGCTAGTTAGAAGGGAATCTGAAACAATCATATATAATTGTTTTACTAAAAGTGGCTATACCTGCCAACGTAATTCATTTGCAGAAATAATGACTATAATGATTTTAACAAATTAATTGGCTTTAAAATTCTAACAGAAGGATACTTGAAATTGCTCACAGTCATTCAGTAATCAGATTGAACTTGAATTTGTATATCTGCTTCTGCAATTTGTGCTGTTGTTTACACAATATTTTAGGTTTAGTTTTAGGATGGAGAAATTTACATCGACACTTCTAACAGAAAGAATCAACACATAGTATGTAGAAGACAATATTTCGTTAAAGAAACCTATGGCATTGCTGAGGTGGAGATGTGAGTTATGATATTCTTCAAAACAGGGTAAGTATTGCAGTAAAATCTGTTCTAGCAAAAAGTTTTGTTCTCTGTTCCTGAGATCAACTGCATGTTCCATTTCAATTGTTAACACAGAATATCCCCTAATCCTACAAAACAAGGAAAATGCCTACAGGACATGGCACCTGAACAGTGTTAACTCCAAAATTGTGCAAGGGAACTTCATAAACAAACTTTGGATGTGTCAAGATAAAACTGAACAAGGAAACATTTAACTATCTCAAAGAACAAAGGCTTGAATTCATATCCTGAGCCATTGACTGAGCAAAGTTTAATTTACTACAGCCAACAAAACCCATGGAATTAGAGCAAAGGAAAGCCCTGAAATAACTGCTCAAGCAGTCAGGAAATGTTTCTCCTTTCACAAGAAATTAGAGAAACATGAAATATTCTCAGATATTATATATATTTCCAATAAATTGCATAATCTGTAGCAACTCTACTCCAAAACACACAGGCACAAGCATAAAACCACAAATGATTTTTACTTGGGAATTTCCTAAGATCAAGAATCAGTTAATTAAAAAAACATATCTAAAAATTCACTGGAATAATTCAGAAAGAATTTACATACTTCACAAAAAACGTGGAAAAATTTGGGTCTTCTTTTTGGAGGGGAGGCTGGAGAAAGGGTATAAGTGCATATATAAGAGGACAAGGGGAAATGTCTTTCAATGGAGGAAGGTAGATTTAGACTAGATATTAGGAAGAAATCCTTTACTGTGAGGGTAGTGAAACACTGGAACAGGCTGCCCAGAGAGGTTGTGGATGCATCTACCATGAAAGTATTCAAGGCCAAGTCCTTGGAATTGTGAGAGGTAGATTGTGTTTTTGCAGTAGAAGCTCCCAACTTCCAGTATTTTCTGTATGTAGTATAGGCCTTTACTGAACTCATAACCCTCCTGTGAAATAGCTGTTTCTCTTCCACTAAGAAAAGCTGCTGAACAGAGAAAAAAATTAAGATTTGGGGTGCTCTGACTGTAGTAGAATTGAGCCAGGTACAAGATAAGACAAATATGTAGGGTGGAGAGAGCACCTAGCACAGGACAGAATGAACGTGCTCATGCTTGGAATTATTGCCCTCCTATCTCCATGGAAGAGTACATAATATACCAAAGAAACAGTAGGTTGGTAAGGGGCCTTAATTGGAAATGTATCATAGCAACGTCAGGGATGTTGTTGCTATGATGTTGTTGCAGGTTCTCTGGTGTAAGGAACCTGCTTTGGCAGGGGGGTTGGACTCGATGATCTCTGGAGGTCCCTTCCAACCCCTACAATTCTATGATTCTGTGATTCTGTGAAATTCTGAGTGTGAGACGCTCAACCAGTGAGCATTACCAGCATTGGGTTTAGGGTATATATTGGAGCGAATTTTGATGACCGGTGCACAATTTCTCCCTTGCCAATAGTGAGAGTGGGCCTGTTATTGCAATAACAAATAAAATTTGCTGCTATCACTAAGATCCTTGCCTAACCTGAAATTTTTGACTTGGAGTGTTTCTCACAGGATGAGGTCCCAACCTGGTCTAGTGGGGGTGTTCCTAGCTGTAGCTGGGGGGAAGAATAAGATAATATTAAAGGTCCTTTCCAATCCAAACCATTCTATGATCCTGCAAAATACCTTTATTTGGAACTTTTGTCAATAGATGGACATTATCACTTTTTTTTTTTTAAATTAAAGTTATATCTTTGGCTCTGACTTATCTACTAATTATGGAAAAAAAAAAAGAAAAAAGAAAAAAAGCCCACCTTCAATCGTATGTAATAAATTTAGAGTGTTCACACAGTAAAATGAATAATCAGTACTTGTAAATCTCACCTGCTGGGACTTCTTTATCATTCACTTACTTATAATCAGTTAAAAATTACTTTTAAACTATGCTGCAGAGAAATATGTTGCAAGGCATATGAGATATGTTGGCAGTCAACCTGGAATAAAAATGTCTAGCATTTCAATTATTTCTAAATTATATATTTTTAAAATTGTAAACATACTCTAATATTTAGAATTTTAAAATCTTTACAATAGTTTCATAAGGAATTCTTCAAAACTAATGCATAATGTAAATATCTCTTTTCTGAACAAATGTTATACTATCAGAGAAAAAAAATTAGGTATGGATGCAGTATGCATTAAAAATAGTCTTATTCAAAACTTGAGAATATTTATTCCTGGCTGTCAGTCTTGCTTGTTCTCATTTGTATTGGTTTAAACTTGAAAAAACTCCAGCAAAGTCAATGAACTTGAACTTGTATTAAATCTGGTATAAAACTGGGATGAGCAACAGCACTGTCTCTTGTGAAATATTTATGCTTCAGTGGTTACAGTTAATACTTATTCCTGTGACAATGTGACAATTTGCAAAGATCATGAACTGGTTATTTTATGTTCATATTTATTTCAAGCCTCATTTATGGCAAAGGAACATTAAGATTAGAGATGATTAAAAAAGAAATAAAAGAAGAGAAAAAGAGGACTATGGCTTTTACTCATAAAATTATCAGTTAACTCTTACCAGACTTTTTGTGGAAATGGAATGGATTCATCAAATATTTAAATAGTGTTTGTTACAGTCATATATAGTAGATTTTTGGTTTAAGGGAAAAAACATACAAACAACAAAAACATCTAATAACAGGATGCATAGGACTCATATTTAAACCCTGTGTTTAGTAATAGTAGATTGGTGTGTTGGGGGAGCAGAAAGCTTTTCCTTTTCCTCTCTGTTCCATATAGCCCTCCATAAAGCATTTAAATATCTTACCATTGCCTTATTAGCAGGGATGGGAGGATAATTCAACAACCAAAGCTGTCAGAAAAAATCCTGACTCCTTTAGAATGATTAACTATCTGTTCTATTTCAGAAATGCACAGGTATTTTACATATACATATATGTATAATATTATATATTCACATGAAACATTGCAGTACCCAGTTGTTAAGGTATTGTTGATTGCAAAGAACTGACTCTAGATCAACATGCTCTTCATTTGTGATGTAACTGATGGTCTCCATGTCTTACCTATTCATTTATTTGTTTTCCCTTATGTCATTCTTTTATCTCATGCTTAGATTTATTACTTCAAAGGAACAGAGTTCCCAAAAGCAAATGTTTCTATTGCTAAGAAATATTCATTGAAACACTGGCAGTCAGTGACTTCACAAAGCAAAGTAGAATCCTGTCTAAGGATTGGATACTTTGAATGTTTAGGGAATGTGAAAGGATCATATCAGTGCTCCAAGTAATTTGATCTACTTTTAAAAAAAAAAATAAAAAATTCTGAATAGTAGATTTCCTGTAACAGACATTAGAATCCCTCTTTCTGAGTACGTATATATAAAATCTGTGTTTGCAGTGCAGCTGGAGTTTTAGACAATCTTCAAGCAGTTCATTCCTGCAATTAACTGTGAGAGTTGTAGCATCTTTTAATTCTATTATATTATATTATTCTCTAAATGCCTACCTGTAAAAGTCTTTTCTTTTTGAACACGGTTGAAGTCTTGGCTTTAAAAGCTAGTGTGACATTACTTGCTAGGGGATTTCTATGCACTTTATGTAATCTGTTACATTTTATCACTGCTTGTTGTGTATCAATTTTAGTAAATGCCTTTGTTCTTTCTCCATGAAAATAAATATGAGTGCCAGTTTACCATTTGTTAGTTTATAAGCCTCTGTCATAACCCTTTTTACACCAGTCATGAGCAACAGCACACTGTAGAGAAAAACCACACTCTAGAGAGACAACTTTGGTAGATTTTCAGTAGCTATTTTTGAACACTTCAGTTTAAAAGTCTCATGCAATCATTTGTTTGGTAAAGAATCTCATTTGGCTTGTTTAAAACCACATTTTTTTACACACACACACACACAAATGTATATTGAAAAATGTAATATGGCATGCCAAAATTACTGAAAAGCAGACAAATATATAATCACTTTTCTGACATTAGTTGCAGGGCAAAATGATTTATATTCTCATACTAAAGCTTTATTTCAGTGATTATTTGTAGTGTTTTACAATTTGAGCTATAATATCCTAGTATGTGCATTATGAAGTTTTACATAGCAGTATACATATTTCATCCTAAAACTGAGAGATGCTTGCAATTTTTTTGTTGTTGTTGTTTGCTTGTTTTATTTTTCATTTTAAAAAAAAACCTACATGTTGCAGGGAGAGACCTTATTATGAGTAAGGGAGATATATCCAAAGTTAACATTTAAACTCTGTATGTAAAGGGCTGATATTTAAATCTCAATGCTAAATTTTTAATATGTGCTGAAGATGAGAAAAAAAAAATAACCAAACTTTATTAGGGAACACAGTGTAGTTTCTTATTAAGTATTCTTTCTAAAATCCTAACATTTAAATTGTTATATTATCACCAGAGGAATAGCAAAGAATGATCAAAATAGTATGTACATCATGCTGAAAATCTGTCTCTCTTTATGCCACATTTGCCAATCGAATACATAAAGGGGTAAAAATACTGCTTATATTTTCTAAAAGGCAGGTGTAACTCACATGCATTTACAATGATTGACAGACACAGGATCCAAGCTTAGGAAGTGCTGTTCCAAGGCCTATCTTTCCTCTGCTTTGGACATTTTGTACTCATTCCAGTCTGATAATAGTTCTACACAGCTTGAGCTCAGTGTTCAAAACTATCCAGCAGTATCAAGTATGGACTATACTGGAAGTATAAATATTGACACTTATTAAAAGAGATTCTATGTGTTGCAAACTTGTCTTAAGTGTATATACAGACTTTCTGAGTAGGTCAGAAGAGTTATAATGAAAATTAAAAAAAAAAAAGTTGCATTTTTTCTTCTAAATTAGGGAATAAAGTTTTGAGAGAAAAAGAGTAAAAGAGTAAAATATACACTAAAAATGCATCAAAGCAATGGGATAATCTTCTTTTTGAACACTTGGATTTGGAGTTTGCTTCATGTTGTCTGTTTGTACCAGACTGATGCCAGTATAAAGCTGATAGACAAGACTGAAAACCCAAACAAGTTTCTGGAGCAACACTGTCATTCAGTATTTTCAACCTCTTGCTGTTTTTGTTTCCTTGCTAATGAATTTTTATCTCCCTCAGTGCCTTAGGCTGTTAGCTTGGAAGAGCACTTAACTTCAACATCACATTTAATCAAAAGTGGGTGAGGGAAAATGTAATAAAAAGAAGCTGAAGACTGATCTTGCTCCAGTGAGAGATGCAGCATTTTATTTGTTCAGAAATAGTAATATTGAGAGCTCTTTCTTCCTAAAATGCTCATGCTCTCCAATGATTCTGTTTATCTACTCTCTGTTAGAAAAGTGGGCAATTAGGAAGTGCTACAGGGATATCCATGAAGAAATCAAACTGAATTTCAGTGATAGCTGGGAACTGATTTTGAGCTGAGGTTGCAGAACGCTGAGGTTCACATACGTGTGGGAGGGAGATATTTCCTGGGTACTGAGATGGTTTGAGGATGTATATACTGAAATACAGTAACAGATGAGACCAGCATCCTGTCTTTGCCCATGACTAATTAAAAGTATGTAGCTAAAAAACATATGGCAAGTGATAATTTCCTTACATATTCCAAATATACATATCCAAATTTTGCACAATCCACAGCTTAAAAGGGCCTCCTAAAATATACCTTCCACTGAACAGACCTTTATGAATTTCTCTTTGCCTGAATATTTTTAAATATAAGTTTTTTAAACTTCTGAAATACACAGAAACCTGTGGCCGTGAATTCTACAGTCTAGATATATCTTGAGTAATAAAACCTTTGTTGTTTTTCTTTTTTTTTTCTAAATGTCTACTTGTTTCTTCTGATGCCTACAGAATTGTATTAGGAAAAAAATAACAGGCAAACATTACTTCATTTCCCCAAAACACAGGTTTTAATTTCTCTTTGTCACAAACACCTTTCAGTTACATCTTTCACAGAAGTTGTTTTCACCATTCAATTAGTCTTCTAATTAGTATTAGGGATAATATCGGTCTCCTGCTGAATGAGGGAGGTGTTCCTGGTAACGGGGGATGCTGAGAAGGCGGAGATGCTGAATGCCTCCTTTGCTTTGGTCTTCACTTCAAAGACTGTCCCTGAGGACTCCTGGGCCCTGGAGGGAAGAGAAAGAGTTCAGGAAATGGTGATCTTCCCTCTGATTGAGGAAGAGGTGATCCGGAAGTGTCTAGTGGGATCAATGTGCACAAATCCATAGGCCCTGATGGGATGCATCACGTGTGTTGAGGGAGCTGGCAGAGGAGATTGCCGAACATCTCTCCATCATCTTTGACAGGTCTTGGAGAACAGTCTTGAAGACTGGAGGATAGCCAATGTCACTCTGGTCTTCAAAAATTTCAAGAAGGAAGATCTGAGAAATTACAGGCCAGCCAGTCTCACCCATGTCCTTGGAAAGGTGATGGAACATCTTGTTCTAGATGCCATCTCCAAGCAATTGGAAGAGAAGAAGACCGTCAGGAATAATCAGCATGGATTCACCAAGGAAAAATTGTGCTTTACCAACATTGTAGGCTTCTATGATGGCATCACCAGCTGATTAGATGAGGGGAAAGCAGTGGATATCATCTACCTTGACTTCAGCAAGGCTTTCACATACTGGCTCCCATGACATCCTGATACTGAAACTGAAAAGGTGTGGGATAGATGAGTGAACGTTGAGGTGGGTTGAGAACTGGCCGACTGGCCAAACTCAGAGGGTTGTGATCAATGGTGCAGAGTCTTGTCGGAGACCTGTGACTAGTTTAGTCACAGTCCCCAAGGGTCAGTGCTGGGTCCAGTCTTTTTCAGTATCATCAACAACCTTGAGGAGAGGATAGTGTCCACCCTCAGTAAGTACACTGAAGATACAAAGCTAGGAGGAGTGGCTAACATACCTGAAGGCTGTGCTGCCATTCAGCAAGTCCTGGACAGACTGGAGAGCTGGACAAGTCTAAAACTGGATGAGATTTAACAACAGCAAGTGTAGAGTCTTGCACATGGAAAGGAGTAACCATGAGTATCACTACAGGTTGGGGCCTTACCTGCTGGAGATGAGCTCTGTGGGAAAGGACATAGGGATCCTTGTAGATGACAGGTTGGCCATGAGCTAGCAGTATGCCCTGGTGGCCAAGAAAGCCTTTGGTCTGCACTAAAATTAGGGTGGCCAGCAGATCAAGGGAGGTGATCCTCCATCTCTACTCTGCCCTGGTCAGGCCTCACTTGTAATACTATATCCACTTCTGGGCTCCCTGGTACAAAAAAGACAAAGATCTCCTGGAAAGAGTCCAGCAGAGGGCCACAAAGATGATAAAGGGCCTGGAGCATCTCCCCTATGAGGAAAGGCTGAGTGAACTGGGTCTGTTCAGCCTTGCGAAAAGAAGATTCAAAGGGGATCTGATTAATGTTTATAAGTATCTTGAGTATGGGAGTCAGAGATGTGGTCAACCTCTTTTCAGTAGTTTGTGGGTACTGGACAAGGGGAAACAGCCATAAACTTGGAAGTTCTGCACGAGTATGCGAAGAAACTTCTTCACAGTAAGGGTGGCAGAGCAATGAAACAGGGAGGTTGCGGATTCTCTCTTGGAGATATTCAAGATGTGGCTGGACACCTATCTCTGTAACCTGCTGTAGGAGGCCTGCTTTGCAGAGGGGTAGGACTTGATGATCTCTGGAGGTCTCTCCCAGCTGCTACAACTCTGTGATTCTGTGATTCTCTGCATGTTTCTGATATATTTTATAAGAACAACAGATTTGGCTAGGAAAAATGATACAATTCACAGGCAGGTTTTGAAAATCCAGGGAAAGAGACTCTTCAACCTTTCTGGGCAGCCTCTTCCAGTTCTCTGTTACCCTCAAGGTAAAAAAGTATTTGTATGGGACTTCCTGTGTTCCAGTTTGTACCCACTTCCCCTTGTTCTGTCTCTGGGCATCACTGAGAAGAGCCTGGTCCCCTCCACTTGACTCCCACACTTTAGATATTTATAAGCATTGATAAGCCCCTCCTTCAGACTTCTCCAAGATGAACAGCACCAGATCTTGTTTCCACCAGCCCTCTTACAAGGTTAGCAAACTTATTTTTACAATAGTTAAAAGTACTATTTCTTCAAATCTACATTTGTAGATAAAAAATATTGCAGAGCTTCTAGGATTTCCAAACTTTGCAGTCATCCAAACAGCTTGTAGGTACAAGCACCTACAATCTCATTTGGATTTGTTATCTCTGAAATATAGACTAGAAATTTATTTCCTACCAATCTGCAAAATGTCACTATGAGAGATGAAGTGCCTGGATTGCAGAAAGGACTTTCTACAGCAGATAAAAAGTCTCGCTTTTCATGTGGAAGTGCAGAGAGATATTTTGGCTACATATATACACATATAGGAAAATAAATAGCACCAAGTCAGGACTCTAAAACACTAGAATTATAGCAAATGAACAAGCAAATAGCGGATCTGCTTCTAGGCAAGTATTTGACCTGCCCAAGTAGCATCCCTTTATTCAATGGCTTGACTTTAGGAGTTAGACTCTCTCTACGTAGCCACCCTCTTTAGAAAGATGAAGCCTGACAATTTTCAGGTTGTTGGTCTTTACTTGACTATATATTCCTGCTGGAGGAAAAGCACTAATTCCTGCTTGTTTTTCTTACTTGTTAAAACTTTTTTTTCAGTTGTTTTTCTGTTGTCTATAACTTCCACTGTGTTTAAGATATAGTAGCTTATATTTGTAATTATGAAGTCACCCAACTCAAGAAGTAAATGAAGATTTAATAAATCCTTTATATAGCAAATAATAAAAAGTTACAGTCTTCAAAAATTATCACTATCATACAGATATAAATTTAACCTACAAAAAAAAAATTCAAAAGGAGTTTTGTAACTTTCTATAGTTTTGATGGTGTTTTTGTATAAAGGGAGGGAAGAAGAAAATCACATTTTGTCCAGTTAGATGTTCTGTGATTTCTTATGCACGATAACAGAAATAAATACTATACATGTATTAATTAATGAAAGAAGGAGGGGAATTATTCAGATCATATTGTAAAAAATAGGATGTCCTTTGTTCATTGTGAATACAGGAGAATATTTTGCACTGCTTCATCAACAAAGATAATAAGAGTTACTTGGACAGCCTAGAAAAAAAATATTTAAAATAGATAAAAGCTTAAGAAATTCCAATTTCAGTATGCTTAAACATTGATTATGAAGGTGATTTGTTAATAAAACCCTACAAAATGAAGCTTACAAGAGATAAATAATCAAATCAAAACTTCTATATATTCATTTGAGAATCAGAATGTCCTGAAAAAGGTATCGCAGAGCAAATAAACTGGAAAAGCTCTAATGAAACATCAGAGGCACAACTGAGAGCAAAGCCAGAGATTTTTAATAACATTTCAGAATGATTAGTGCCTTTGACACTTTTGTTTTAAAGATGCAGTCCATGCCAGATAAAATACAATTTTCATAAAAATATCTTCTAGACCACTTATAACAAGCACTTTTTCATTTTTTGACTTCTCTGTTATAGATAAAATATAGCATTCATGACAATTTATAGTATTGCACAAAGAAAAAAAACATGTTTTGAGCTGTCTGAAGGTTTGTGTGCTATACTTTACAGCAGATAATCACATCCATTTTTTCTTAAAGGAATGTTTATAAAATTACTTGAGGGATGAGTGGCTTCAGAGATGTGGCAGTGGTACTTGGAGGCCGTCTTATTTCTTGCTGTTTCTCTCTGCAGAGTCCCTGGACAGTGTTTCTTTACAGTTTGGAATACCTGCAAGTTCTTGTCTGACCCCATGAAATCCCTTTTTGTTCTGGAGTGACAGATTGGACAAGGAACTTTGGCTTACATTCAAGCCTGGGACATCTACAGCTATAAGTTAGGCTTTATTTTCTTTGTTATGAAGCTGAGAAACATTCATGATGTAGGCATCACCCTGCCTTGTGCATTCCAGTTGAAAGCAGATGTTAATGTACAACTAGCATTTCAAAAATATATATAGAATATTCAAATTAGGGAAAGGAACAGGGAATGAGTTTAATGTGTAAATTGAACACACTTTCTTAAAAAAAAAAAAAAAAAAGTTGGAAGGGAACTAGAATATGTAAGCTGTAAGAAAAAGTGTGCAGTGATGTGCCAGATAACCTAAAAATGAACAGAAATGTTGGGAAAGGCGTGCAAAGTTCTAACTTAGTAAAAGGAACGCACACATATATATTATTCATTTCAAAACTAACATAAAGCAACTAAAAGATCAAGAATGTTTACATACTGTGCAAGTATGCAATTTCTTGTCACACATTACAAAATTAAATGGATAGAGGTTAAATGATCTGCCCGGTAATGCAGACAGCAGATTTTTGTCATATAAATTTAATATATTTTTCCCTATGCCTGTGGGATTTCTTTTGAAGGATTTTTTATTTAATTGTAAAATGTAACAAAAAGAGAATAAGACATTGAATACTAAAGGAAAAAGGATGAATAAAATAATAAAATGCACAAGATGTCTACTCCAAGATTGGCATATCTAAAAGTCGACATATGCCTGAGAGTTAATGGCACTAATTCTCTTTATGGTTAATTGAAAAAAAATGGCATTTCCAAACAAAGATTTATGACAGTCTGAAATGGAGATTTGGATAAGGTCAATCAAAACACCTTCTGAGTTGTTTTTTTTCCCCCCAATTGGTTACAGATGAAGTCTGATGTGTCTATGCATAGATTGAGATGGCTAAAATTTAAACATGTAAGGATAAAAGAGACAAAGCTCACATTTTCTCAATTATTTCATAGAATATTGACATGTTGTACAAGAGTTTAAAAATACTCATTACGTATTTAATTTTTGCTGTGATTCAATTCAGAATAAGTCTTACAAAATCTTAATAAACACTGAACAAAAAGTGCCAGACACACAGGACAATGAGGAGATGTTTTACAAACTACATGCAGGGGATTCAGAATCAGGTTTACATTCACAAATGCTTCTGAAGGTGAATTTGGGAAAAGCAACATATCAATACATTTATATCAAGAGTACATATATGTCAGAAAATGATAGCTGAAGATGCAGGCCAGATTGCTAATATTTTCTAGATAAACAGGTAAGGCATCAGGGATATTTTGAATGACTCATGAATATATATTTAAGTACAAAATGAACTTTCACAACAATAAACACAGGCATTGTATTTTAGGAGACAGATCAGCTTAGAAGCACATTAAATCATATGTGTCTTGTTCCAGTGGTTAGCTTAAAATTTCCAGAAAGTAATCCTCAGACATAGCAACACTACCAGGTAGCAAGAAATGCTGGTATAGCTAAACACGTAGATCAATAAATGAAAATACCTTAGATCTGTAGGTTTCAACATCTATATTTATTAAATCTATAGTTACTTTCCAGGGGAGGTATAGATACTTGAAGAGCAAACTTCTATATACTATTTGCTTATCGTTATTTAACCTTAAATTGGAATATAATGCTTCACAACTATTGCATTTGGGGTCAGAACAATTTCTCAATGTCACTGATAAAAAGGAAACTTGAAAATCACAAAAAAGTGATAAACACTTTGCACACAAGCAAGTACCATATTCAAACTTTTCCATCTTCACAGCTTTTTCTGTCCTTGCTTGTGACTTGAAGCATTAGAACAAAACTCTTAAGGAGCTGTGCTTCTCAAATGGCATATTATTTCTTTCCATTGACAAATGAATTGAATACTGAATCAAATTCAGTCATGTCCAAGACCAGATAATCATATTTTTTCCATTAAATATATGATTCGTTTTCCTAAACATGAGCGTTTAATGTAATTTCTATTGATCTTGGACATAGAATGCTATCTCTAATTGATATTTCAAGAGGCTTTTGGTCTACTTTTTTTGGTCTGTGTCTTTCTTTTTGGTCTTGTGTCTGAGAATAACTATGTCAAACACTGTGGGAACATGAAAACTTCACTGTAACCGTGTAGGAAAAGAATTTGGAAGTTAGAGGTATAAAAACGCATTAAAAAATCACTACCTTTTTATTGTTCTTTCAACAATGAAGTGTTCAAACAAACATTTCTTTGTTTGTTTGCCTGCTTTTAATGAAGAAAGGCATTCAAGGAAAATACAGAAACAATATAGGGAAGTTTAGAAGGCTGTTTGGGGATGAAATCTGTTCCCACACTGAGACTTCCTCAAAAGTGCATGGAATCTTACATAGATGCCTACTGAGAAAGTTAAATAGGACACACAACAGCACCTGTTTTGCCATGGAAATGTTTACTGTGACAAGTGATCCAGAAGATTCCTTGAAATAAAATGGAGAATATAAGATAGGCTCCTTATAACTACTGTCTGAAGAAATAAAAGCACTGTGTGTGCAGTCTATTTTTTTTTCTATAAATTACATTTACTTGCTTTTTTTTTTAATGGAAATGCTTAAGCTTCTTTACATTGAGTAAGAGTATTTTAAAGTTGACATTACATTACCTATTAGTTTTGTTTAATATGTTTACATAACCATATAATATGGCTACATATTCTGTACCTTTCCCTCACGATTTGTGTTGACAGAAATGTGGCGTGGGTATATTCAGGAAAAGAAAATTAACTTGAGCTTAATGTTATTGCTTTATTATTGTTCTTTCTAAAACAATTTCAGCTATCAAATGAAATACATAGAAATGCTGTAAACCTTTCTACATGAATAGCCATTATTCACAAGTGATCTGAAAAATAATTAGTATGCACAGTCAGTTGAGTAAATGTCAAAGAAAATATAAAATACGCATTTCCAATTGAAAGATACACAATTATACATGTGAATTTTTGATATGCAAGATGGAAAATTTTAGTTTATAGTTATTAAATTTTTTATGAATGACTTATAAATATTCTTTTATTATTCTGCACTCCTTAGAAATATTAAGTGGAAACAGCCTATACAAGAATCTCTAGAGCTCAAAAAGTGTGAGAAAAGGAAACATCCAAAAGCTCGTATGACACTTAAAAAAAAAATTGTTTTATTCAGAAGTCTGAATATATTTAGCAACATATCTAATCCATCTAATCCCTAATTTTAAGCATACAGAATCTTATTTTTGTTTCTATACACAGTGAAGAATTGATTAAACCATTTGCATTGGTTTACACTGCTGTTGATTCTAAATCAAAGGTGTCTAAATATATGAAAAATAAATTTATTTCCTTCTTCTTTGCTAGGATCCATCTCATCTAACTTCAGTAACTGAAAAGATAAATACTGACATTTTAAAAGAAAATTCACCCCAACACAAACAAGTGATTAAAATAAGTCGGTTAAATTTTTATAAGGTTATGCAGTGAGTGAATGAGGGAAAATGGCTTTAAATTAGAAGAGGGTAGATTTAGACTAGATATTAGGAAGAAAATCCTTATAGTGAGGGTGGTGAGACACTGGAACAAGTTGTCCAGTGAGGTTGTGGATGCCCCCTCCCTGGGAGCATTCAAGACCAGGCCAGATGGGGCTGTGAACAACCTGTTCTACAAGGAGGTGTCCCTGCCTATAGCAGGAGTGTTGGAACTACATCTTAAAGATCTCCTACAATCCAAACCATTCTATGATTCTATGATTCTATGAATTATTCTCCAGCTTCTTGACGTTCTTTGCTGTCTTTGAAGATTTCTGAGACTGCTATCACAGGACGTCCTTTCTTCCTCACATTTAATAGGTTTTGCATGTTTTCCCAAAACACTGTCATTCCTAAAATTGTATATCTCTCAACTGAAAGCTCAAAAAAATTTGCTGACTAGTTATTGCTTAAATAAGTCATTAAAGACATCCTTTTATAATATTAAAAATTGTTTGAACTTAGCTTGATTGCCTTTTTTCAAAAAGCATTTTCTCCACTATTTAAAAATGGTCAAATTAAGTAGTCCTTTAATTCGTGCAAAAATCACACCTGCATCAAATTTACCCTGGTTTAGTAGTGTAAAGAAAACTCATGCAATGAGTTCAACCTTTTCTAGACTTGTATTAAAATATCATTTCCTTTATTTTTTCTGAATTTATTTAGTATTCATTAACTTCAAAATCGTTTGAATACAGGCAGCAGGTTTTCCAAGGAAAGTCTGTTTTTTCTTATTTTTGTATTGACTGTCAACATGAAAGGCCTGTTCACAAAGGCAAGGTAAGAAATAAAATTGATTGTTCCTCCTATTTGATTAAATCTGTCTTAATGGGAAGACCCCACTACTACCTCCACCCCCACCCGCACCCTTGTCCCCTCCCCCCAGAGAAAAAGAAAAGCAAAAATTAGCATCAGAAATAACCTGGGTGTCAGAGGAATTGACTAAACACCGCTCCTTTGTTGATTTTTTTTTTTTTAAATAGCAGGATATTTTTCCAATATTACATCCCCACTCCCTCAAAAAAAAAGTAATGCTGGCAAGAGCTGCGTCTAATCCTTCCCTGTTTAGCCAAGTTTGGAAATTAGATGGAAAACATTTTTATTGCTCTTGTGGTATAGCTGTAATCCAGTCAATGTATTACAAGCTGAGCATCCTCTGTATGCAACATATGCATACAGCATATGCATAGTAGGTTTTGACAATGTGGATCTTGAATTTTCAGAGCGTGCATCTTGTCTCAGGCTTAGTCTGTTTTTCCTTCCTCTTTTCTTTTTCTTAGCTATGAACTGCAATGCTAGTACACTGTACGAAAGCAAGACAAGAATCCACAGAAGGTTCCTTTTCCTGTACCTTCTTAGCCTTTATTAATCTTTTCAGCAATGCTGTTATGAAAAATGCGTGTTGTCCTACGATAGTAGAGTTGCTTGTGAAGTTAGGAGGTAAAGCATATTTTTAGATTTTTCCAACCATGCTTTGCCCTCTTTTCATTCAAACTAATCTGATTTCTGTCACTGATTGGCTTATCTCCACCTCAGCCTGAGTTTCATATGTTTGTGTCCATGCAAATTCAGTCCCTCAGGATGGACCAAGTATGTTAGACAATGTAAGGACTATGACAACAGTGCATGCATCAGACGACTGCTGCACAGAAGCAAGGAATAGGCAATTGAGTAAGAGATTACCAGTTTGAGTTAGTCAGGACACTCCTTTTTCTGTTTTTACATCATATATTTCTGCCTGTTTATCCTCATTTTAGAGAAGTAGTTCTAGTGTTATTGTTGTTAACCAAATCTCCCTATTCCTTAAATAATTGATATATAATTATATTTTAATTTCAGTGTACTCAGTTTAAACTAATACCGTACTAATAAAGTATTAACAGACTTTTTAATGAATACTTCTTTCCAGATGTGTATTTTGCCATTGTTTCCCCAAGATCCCTCATCTTAAGTCTAAACTATTTTAATGTATGCTATTTTAGTGCTGTAGATTTAAAATGAATTAACTCTATTATGTAATATTGCCTAAAAATCTTTTGAATGACAGACTCCCAAATACACAATTACAATTAGTTCAGATATACTGAATGATTATTCCTCAAAAGTACATGGCTTAAAACACACCTTTCAGAACTATGATTGATTCTCCACTTCAGTTAAAAAATAACTTAAAATTGTTGACTTAAGAGCAAAGAACACCAAAATATTGCCTCTTAAAACTGGAAAGGATTTGAAAGTATAAATTTTTCTTAGAATTGTTATTTAAATAGTACTGGGATATCTTCTTATCGCATACCAAATATACCCAAATTCTGTGACTACAGACCTGGATAGAGGTTTACCTTTTTTAAATTATGCAAATTAGCACAATTATTTTCTTTGAGAGAAAACTTTCATCATAAAGACGGAAATTTACATAAAGAGACCTACTAACATACTTACAAGCCAAAAACACCTAAGATAATAGGCATTTTCTTGCTGCTAAAGCAAAATTTATTGAAGTCAGTCACTTTCTTAAACACGGAACGCTGAGCTACAATACATATTTTTTTAAAAGTGTGCCCTAGGCAGAGTATAATCATATTTCAATTAGAATACATTTTTAAGAGTATTATGTCAGTGTTTACATTTTTACTGTTAATAAGGTGGAGCTTTTTCTTATATTTTCAACTGCTGAAGGCCAACTTTGCATTTAATGTTTTTTTGTTTTGTTTTGTTTTTTTCTCCAATGAAGCATGCTGTTTCATGTAATTCTTTGATAATTTTTTCAATGTGAAGGATATAATTCATTTAGTCAAATGCACATGACCAAATGCTTTGTATTCTAGTCTCATTTTAAAAGTATTAAAAAAAAAAAAAGAAAAAAGAAAAAAAGAAAGAACATTTTAATTTTAGCTTTGGAAATATTGTTAGAGAGAAGTGGAAAAGTATTAAAATGATATTGGAGTCATATACCTCAAAACCTACATGAAACTGAAATGTTTTGTTCTGTGTTCTTTCTAGTCTCCATTATGTTAATGACAATGCAAGATGGCTCTCACATGCCAGTTTAAGAGTTTATACTGTCCTAAAAGAAATGTCAACTATCTCTGAGGTGGAGTGCATTAAGATGGTGTGGGCTTCCCTCTACTGACTACAGAGGAAGCTATCTGATGTAAGTTCTGAGACAAAAGAAAGATTAACTGGGATTTAGATCTGGCATCAGCTGAAGAAAAAGCAGATGTCAGACCATGGAAAAACAAGGCAATTAGGAAGCCATTTTTCCTTTTTAATCTGGGTAATATCAATGGAGATTCTCTTTTTTTTTTTTTTTAACAGGACCCTAGGAAGAAAACAAATAAATACTTTTCTGAAGTAGATGGAGATAGGGTTAGGCAGTCACAACCATAAACATAGGACTTTTCAGCCAGATGTCTAATGAAATAACATGTGCAACAGAAAAGATATTTTAACTAGTGGACATATACAAGAAGGATGTTTTACCAGCAGCATATTTCATTGCAAGGTGTAAAAGTATATGGCGGCAGGCAGATAGCTAAAGCTGCTAATCCCAAACCATTTCTGCTATTCAGGCAGATGTGATTAGCCAAAGGTAAAGATGTTTGAGTTATTTCTATTCTAGGTCTTGTACAGCTACAATATTCATTTTGATAAGAAGAAAGTGGACATTATTTCGTTTTATACATTAGGTTAGAAACACTTTTATTTTTTAATATTTTGTACTAGAAACTTTCTTTTCTAAGATTTCAGACATTTTGCTCGGAGCATCAATCAGAAGGGCAAGGTGGGAAGAAAGACTGGTGGCTCTGTCTGTTTCAGCTGTCTGATTTAATCCTCTGTCGCATATCTGTTGGAGTCTTCAGGGAGATAAAGCACTGCCAAGGATTAGACAGACTATTAGTGAAATAGATTTTAATTAAGAATATTGACTTATTGAGAATTTAAGTTTATAGTGTTTTCTCCTGTTCAACCTTGAGAAAGCAAGGACAAAATATTCTAGAGCTGCTTACTGACATACGTAAAGAAAAGGCCAAACAAAATTGTTATTTAACTTCCACTTAAAGCTGTTAGTTTCTACTTAGTGTCTTATCTTAAATTACACTAAATTACTCGAAGAATTAAAAGATATTCAGTAACTTCCCTGAATAACTTCTCTAAGAGAAATCAATCACTCCTATATTCCAAAAACACATTTGCTTTGAGATTAGTGCAATCGAAACTCCCTGCTGTGTGAGGTTTGTTGCTTTACATACTGTCCTGATCCAAGAAGCTTTTATTCTATGCATCAAAGTCAAGCTGAGAAGAAAAACAGAGGTGATGCGACGTGGCAAGAAAAAAATGCCACAGATTCACTTCTTGTTCTGCTGTTATTTCAAAGCCTGTATTCTGAATCATCCTAATCAATACATTTAATTTTATATAATTAATTGCCTATAGTTTCATGGCAGCTGGAAAAAATCATTCAGAGGGTATATTCTGTTTCTTTTCCATCCAACTGCTAGGAATGCTGAATCCCTAGAGGAAAAAAAAATCCTTACTACTGCATAAACAGCATTCTGTAAAGAATCTTCTACTGCATACAATGTATGCAAGATTAGTTTTATATACAGTTAAAAAAACTGTTCACTCTGAAGTTGAAGATTAGAATACATTAGAATACAGTAGAAGCTGATATAAGAAAACAATTATTTTTTACTTCCAATACAAAAAAATAAACACTACTGCATGGAGAAAAAGAAATAAAAATGAGCCTTTTCATTTTTATTACTATTATTTTAACAAAATGTAATATTATATGTAGTCACTCTTTTTGTCACAAAGAATTGGAATGTTATTAAGCAGATATACAGAAATACCTCTCATGTCATATTTCTTTTGAAAAGAAGTTCCAAAAATAAGAGCAAGAGAAATTGTTCAATCTGCTGTGTTCATATTATTATAAGCATAATTTACAGAAGTCATATTTGAATGTGCTGTTTAGTCCAGTCTGATGAATTGGTGGCCTGCTGAGGAAATGTTAGAAATGTTACTGGTAGATAACCAACCAGTATTATCTACCACGATACTTCTCTTAGCCTTCGTTAAATGTCTTTTCCTGGTAGCTGTGTCGTGGAAGAATGTTATTTCCTATGTTCTTTGAATATCACAAGAAAACATTAAAATATTTTTCCATAATACATTTGACTTTACCTGTTGTTTGCACCTATTTTGGCGAAAACTCATATTTGTTTTTGCATAGTTTCAGTTAGGAAATTTTTACAGCAACAGATGAATGCAGTTTACTCAGTCCTAACTTGAGTAATATTTTTTTTACCTTTATACTTTCTGGAGTAGCAAATTATCTACTGTTGTATATATACCACAATAGTTCTGCTTTATTAACTTTCTATTTGTCAGTTTTCATTCTCTATTACTTATAAGCTATGTGAAAACTTCACTCATGAAGGTAGTCTTCTGAATGGCCAAGGACGTAAATGTCCATCACAAAATACAAACTCAAAGGAAAACATTCTGAGAGCATTTCTCAAATGAAAAAATTATAACATTTTCTTCACTTTCCACTGCAGTGTGAGGTCACACTTCCTTTGCACCAGAGAGGGGATCAAATCGCATATCAATCTTTGAATAACCTCACACATGACATGATATTACCCTCTGATCTGGAAAGGAGGAGAATAAAACCTACACAATTCAGGTAGAAACAGAAACCTACTACTCCATCTGGACTGCCAAAAGTCCATAGGGCTGGTGAGGTGTTTGAAGCACAGGTCTTATGAGGAGCAGTTGAAGGAACTGGGATTGTTTAGTCTGGAGAAGAGGAGGGTCCTGGATAAGAGGAGTGACCTTATCGCTTTCTACAACTACCTGAAGGAAGGTTGGGGTGAGGTGGGGATTAAGGTGGGGATTGGCCTCTTCTACCATGTAACTAGCAATCATAGAACATAGAATTATAGAATTGCTCATGTTGGAAAAGATTGTACACAATAAATATCGCCCAAGGGATATGAGTGGTGTTCTCCCTAAGATCTACCTTCCATAATTTTCAATTATCTTTCTGTACTGAGCCAGACGATACAGGAAAAATGTCTCTACATTTACACATATGTGTAATTTATACATTTGTTCTTCACAGATACAGACTGTCATTTAAAGTTCTGTGGAGGATACCATAAACATCTAAAACCATGATTTTTGGAAGGAGCTCTAGTGGTATGAAAATTATCTCTCTCAATGAGCCAGAACAAACCCAACTCATCAAACATGATTTTGATAATGAACATCACCATTTTACATTTAAATACCTCCCAAAATGGTGGCAATTTATTAATGTCAGATTAAAGGGCTCAATTCATTATTCCTTTTCAGTAAAGAGGCAGTTAATGAGTGATGCTTGCACATGGACAAGCTTCTAATTAGAGCTTCTGTATGTGCTGAAAGCTTAGTGCTAGGATACCGAGTGGCTGCCAACAGACTATTGACTTTTTTCCCTCTTTGCTGAACATGCCTATTTATACAGCTTATTGCTAATGAGATGCTAATTGAGTCTGCCATATCTAAATAAAAATTAAAAAAAAAAAAACAACCCTTGTGTTTATTGCTGAATCCTCTAAATGAAGCTCTATTTCAGAATATTCTCTCCTGACTCATTCTCCTCAGCACTCTGACTGATTGAAAAATAATTTTCAACAATAAGGACAGGATGCCACTTTATAAAATTGCATTATTTCTAATATTGTCTTAGAAAAGAACCTACTGAATTTATGCTTGTGTATTTACATTTAGTTTTACGTAAAACAATATCAAAATGCACTCAAAGATATGGTGAATGCTCTCTATGTATAAATGCAAGTTTCTATGCCCTCGAGCAGTTCCAATATAATCATTTTGCATGTAGTGCAAGCAACCAAAATGACCTATCTAAAACAACAAAGCACATTAAGAAAAGTAGAATGAAGGCAAAAGTGAGATTAGAGAAATCGAATCATGTGGTTAGCTAGTTAAAGGTTGCGTAGGAGTAAAATGTAAGTGCAATAGAGCACTGTTTTTATGATCTTCAGCTTATTATTTAGCTGACAAATTCAGTTGTGTGCATTCTTACATTACTTTTTTTTTTTCTTTTCTTTTTTTTTTTTTTGCAGAATTTTAGCATAATTTAGGATCAGCTATGGAAACATTTCTCTAAAAATATGTGATGCTTCTTCAGGTATCATACTGTGGCTGAATGCCTGCTGGATTTGAGTTTTGTTCAAATTACTTTTACTCCTTTTTTTTTTTTTTTTTTTTTTTTTTTTTCTTCCATGCTGTTATTTCTCTTCAGCTTTCCAGTTTATGAACAATGCCTTTGGGATAAAACCTTTTTTGGGCGTACCATCTAAAACAAGTCTGCAAAACCCTTCAGTGCATCATTCGGCATTATGTTTTGTACTCACAGCAGTATGCTGTGAGGTATCTCACACTGTTGTTTTCATGTCTCTCAATGGCTTTAAATTCTCATAGGTTGTAATGGGTAATGACTAATCACAGTGAATACACAGACCTGGAAACGATCAAAGGACAATAGCAGGCCAAATGTATCAAAAAAGAGCAATTAGATCACTACCCCTGCTGTGAAAAGCCTTGAGACACATCAAGAAAAGAAGGAACATGAAGGGCTTGAAAACTATAAGAATTATTGCTTAAGTAGGTATAGGATTTTTTGTTGGGATGCAGTAGGAAGTAGCTGGAGTGTTTTAATATAATTTTGGAAATGTGAAACTTCTTACGTGATATTTTGGAGAAAAACTAAAAGAGGAAAAACAAGATTTCAGGGAGGATCAGTGAGAAAATAGCTTAGACAAAAATAAAGGAAAAGATGATAAAAGGGGGCAATTGCCTATAAGTAGTGATTGGTCAACAAGTTCACCCAAGCAAACAATGTGTCTGTTAACTGCAGTCTATCAAGTATTATAAAATCTTCTTTCTAACTCTCTTTGGGATGGATGTGTGTTCTTTAGCTAACACTCTGTATATATGCTAGAGTACATACAGCCAAAAAAGGCGGTGGGTAAGTGGTCTGTGTGATAGACATTGACTTTCCGTCCTCTCTGGAGAGAGGGGACTGAGGACATGAAAGCAACTGCTGGATGGATTGATTGTTTAAAACAGGAGAGATTCCATTCTGATGTGTGAGTGAGTGTTCCTTCAGTCAGCTTTAACCCTGGTGAGCAGGAGGTGAGGAATAAAGCTGAGACAGATGCGTTGCTTGATCTCATAGCTGACTGGACCTCAGAGCATGAAAATTCAGCAGCCTTGCAACTAGTGGACTGAGAAAGGATAAATCCTTCTGGGCCCAGAAACCCGCTGAATTTATCTCTAACAAACTATGCTAGAAAGCTCAGCTCTCCAAGTCAAAGAGGCTATAGAGCCTCCATCACTGGAAATGTTTAGATTAGAGAAATAATCTGTCAAGAATGGTATAGATGCAATTGATCTTACTTGGGGCAGAATGGACAAGTTAAATGAGGTCACTTCCAGCCCTATGATTTCATTAATCTAAGTCTCCTGGACCATTATTCACACTCTAAAAATAAAGACAGCCATTGACAGAGCTGGGCTTGCTCCATCTGACAAGGAGACTTAAGGGCAAGCTTGCAGCCCAAAGGAGGCTCAAAGAGTGAGATGCAGTTGCCTGAAGTGCAGTTATAAACAAGAGTCAATCTCTGCTCAATAAATATATAATGGTAGAAGGAAGACACATGAGCACAAATTGCAGATTGGAGGGTTCAGAGTAGACAACTGGGAAAATATTCCTCATTAATGAGTAATGAGGCTCAACAGCAAGTTTGCTAGAACAACTGAGGAAAACACTTTATCTTTAAAGATATCTGAGGCTCTTTTGGATAAAGCCACAGATGACCTGATTGTCACAAGCCATGTAACAAGTGGGAGAAGAACAGGAAAACCTGCAGCAATCCCCTAAAAGCAGCATTTCTATCATTCAGTGATCACTGCAGCAGCTGCTTTGAACAACAGACTTTAGGGAAGATTATTTTCAAAAAGTTAGATGGCAGGACTGATAGAAGCTGTCATGATTTTTCTGGGAGGCTAATATGAATATGACTAAATTTTTGACACTTGCATGGGATCAATACTGTAGTTTTCCATTTCATCTTGAACACCACACCTTTCTCAACATTCAATAACTGGGCTGATACATCAGAACCAGCAATGTCAAATTTTGTAGAAGATATTCTTAGATGAAATGAACAACTTACATAGTATACCACAACAATAAAGCAACTCTAGTTATATTAGTGTGATATTTCAATAGCATCTCTAACATCTAAGTTTCTGCAAGGGCTGTCCACCAGTTCAAGGCAGTTCCGTGAAAGGATTAAATGCCAGTTTAGAGTTTTCTGACACTAAATTAAAAAATGCATACATAAATTGCCTTCATGCACTGGTTATGATGCTCATGAGATGACATGTGGGTGTGAATACAAAACAATCTCCCTTTACAGTCAGTGGAAAGATTTAGGCATTGTGAAACGTCATTGATGTCACCTTAAGTTTTATATTTCAAATAAGACAAAGAAATTGCCTTAAGGTTTATATTTCAGATGAGGCAGAGAAATTGTGTCCTTGTTTTTCAAGGACTACAGAGGGACTTCAGAGTGGGTAGCTGAGATGTTGCTGTCTACTTTGTAGACATTTGTATGCATAGGTGTAAGATAAAGAGGTATACTTTGAAGCCTTATAAGGTAGACAGCATAGTAGCATAATGTCTATGGTAACATGAATTCAACTTCAACTGAGTAGTTGAAAAACAAAAACAAAAACAAAACAAAACAACAATCTTCCAGGCACTTCTTTTCTAATACCTTATAACCTGAGAGGTAAAATGCTTCTTTTCTAGGCAAGTTTCAGAGAGAATTTTTATTACTCACTGGTGCTCCTGGGCATCCTAACCTACACTGCATGAAGCTTTCTTCAGCTGATTATTGGAGTTAACAAGTGGTAATATCTTCACTATGAAGTTTTCTGATCGGGAGTTTGTTTTGGATAAGAAAAATGGTACTTTTCTATTTCCCCATACAGAATCACAGAATTGTAGGGGTTGGAAGAGATCTCCAGAGATCACGGAATCGATCTCCCTTTCCGAAGCAGGCTCCCTACCTCAAGTTGCACAGGTAGGCATCCAGGCTTGTTTTGAATATCTCCAGAGAAATAGAATCCACAACCTCCCTAGGCAGCCTGTTCCAATGCTCCCTCACTCTGACTGTGAAGAAGTACTTTCACATAAGTGCAGACATTCCTATGCACCAGTTTATGGTCATTTTCTCTTGGCCTGTCCCTATAGACCTCTGAAAAGAGGTTTGTCATGTCCCTATATCTCCCACACTTAAGATATTTATAAACATTAATTAGATCCCCTTTGAATCTTCTTTTTTCAAGGCTAAACAGACCCAGGTCACCCAGAATTTTTTCATAAAGGAGCTGCTCCAGGCCCTTTACCATGTTTGTGCCCCTATCTTATCATGTCATCTATCCTCCTCCAAGAAAGCTGTCTATTCAAATGAGATATGTAAGAAGGACATCGTGCAAATGAGTGTCACAGAATTTCAATATCTGTTGAGTACAGCATCCTCAATGAGTCTTTCAGTGCTTTTCACATTTTCACATTTTCCCCATTGATGGGCTTACCCTCATGAGCCCATCAGATGAGCCAGTCAGATGAAGTCAGAAGAGGGTTGCCTAATTCATGGATTCTGATAACAGTTAGGTGAAAGTTTTTGTCAAGACTAATTCCTTCTTGCTGCGCCTAGTAGAAGAATTTTAGATATATGGAAAATTTTGACACCAAAAACTTAAGCTTTTCCTGTGATCAGTTTAATGCTTTTTTGTTTAAATGAAAGTCTGGCACATACTTCGAACCAGTCCTCTGCTATGAATAGAAAGAGACAGATGGCAATTTATCGTACTTATTTTAGGTCCCTACATTTGGACAGAATGAAAAGCCTTCTGGTACTGCTTATCTTTTCACCGGATCAAATTTCTATTTATGTTCTTAATTCCAACTCTGAAATGTGTTATTGAAATGATGCCTGATATAATTACATGTATATACGCCATAAAATGCAGCAGGATTTAACACAGTAAATCTTCCTGAGATTGAAAAACTATATTATACATTGTTATTCCAGACAAAACAGTTGAGGGCACAAAATGCCCAACTTGCTAATTATAAATTGAAAACATAATAATACTTCTTGTTAATATAAGATTTATATAATACACTATTGTTCTGTGTTTTTTTAATATATATTTGTCAGCTGGACTATAGTTTAGTAAACACTGTTTCACATCTGCTAGTGCTTAAGAGTCTTAGAGTGCTCTACATAGAAAAAAAAAGGAAAAGAAAAAAAAAGGAAAAGAAGAGATTGCTTAAACCTACAGGCTGGGCTTATCATGTTTCTCACTGAAAATAATCATAATTTTAATTCTCAAGTCTTTCAGATTATTTTTTAAAAAGATTTATTTTAGAGTCACCTTAGTGTGTGTAATATTTGCAGTATCTAATATCTTTATGCAATCACCCTATGTTGCCTTATGAAACAGTGAGATAGATGCTTGGAAATAAGGAAGAAAAAATCAATAGTAGGTAAAATAAAATGCGACAAAAACTAATTGAAATAAAACCTATCCTTACATTGTTAACAAAAGTAGTCAAATTCTTTTTTGAACTGAAAATAGCAGAAACACGATAACAAAAAACATTGTGATGCATTATTTCTAGTACATATCTCCCTGTCTTTCTTTGAACACGAGAAAGTTCTTTACTTGCATTTATAATTCATAGCTTATAGTTTATAGTTTACTTGCATATAATAGTTTAATGTCATCTCCAGAATGACACCAAAGCAAAAAGGCAAACTTTATCAGATATTGTGTGATAAGTCAGTGTTAGAAATATATTTCCAGTTGTAATATGTAAGTAGTGGTGCTGCAATGGAAATTACATCTAAATTGCTATATATTTGTCATAATTTACAATCAGAAACAGTGAATATGAAAAGGAAGAGAAAAAATATATTAAGATGATAAGTAGAATAAAAACTTACACTGAGAGAATCCAGAAAAAGCACAAACTGTTTAACCTCACAAAGTTGAAAAGGGATGTGAATGTGCACACCAACATTTATCTCTAAAAGCAATGTCCAATGTTCCTGCACCATGCTGCCTGCTGAAAGAGACAGTGCTACCAAATCCTGCAGCTTTGACCAGAAGCTTCTGGCTCAAGTACAGCTGCACACATGTTGCACGTGGAAGAACATTTCTGTTGGCACATACTGAGCTAGACTGCACTGCAGTGAGTGCTGCAGTCTTTATTGCTTCCTCTGCTAGGCTGTCTCTCAGTCTTGCTCTGTAAATAGTGCTCAATAGTAACATAGAGACCAGATTGCATAAGCTATCCTTTCACTTTATTTGGATAGGTGGGAACGGCACATTAGTGAATCTTTTACAAAAAAAAAAAAAAAGTAAGGATAGTATATTTTTAAAGATCCTCACAAGTTACTGCAAGGGTAGGTACTTTTCTATGGCATCCTTATCTGCAGTGTGAGAGAAAACAAATTTCAGTCCATTAATCTCATTGTGATGCTATAAATAATTAAACAAATAAATAGTCATAAAGAAATGACAAAGCAAGCTTTTCTGTTGGCTATGAGAAATCCAACAGATTTTAAGAATAACATTGCAACATTATATGCTGAAAATATGATAATCCAAAAAATATCTTCACAAAGGATCTGGATACATTAAGCAGGCAGAATTAAAAAAAAAAAAAAGAAAGTATTGTTTTAGATAACTTTATCTTCTTTTGTTTTGTTCTCTAAACCTCCCTCTTTTCTACTGGGAATAAATGCAAAAATTGAGATAATGCATTAGGAATCCAACTAATTTTTATCTTCTGAAAACACACCACTTGTTAGGGATAATCACTTTATATAATAGCTTACACATATGTTATATACCTATATATTTTTAATCAAGTTTGTGTACTTCTATACACTACAAGAAAATATATAAAAACCAACCAACTGCTGCATTTTTATATGTATTTAAGTGACATATTTCTATTTCCAACCTTTTGTACAGATAGAATTTCATAGTTGCTGAATTACATCCAACACATTTGGAGATTGTTCTAAATACAAATTTTGGTAAAATAGCTGATTTAAATGCATCTTGAAATCTTGAAATACAGTAATAGAAGCCACAATACCTAGAAATATCTATAAGCAGCAGAAATTATTCTGATCATTGCTATTTTACGTTTAATTATTTTTATAGTATCTTTCTATTTTCTTTTTTTTTTTTTTTTCCCCTTTATTGACCACAAAACTAGAAGTCTTTCACAGTCCACTGAAAGTAATTTATGTCACAGTAACTCTAGACTTATTCAAGGATCACTTCGGTATTTCCAGTGTCTGAACACATTCTTTAATTTGATTTTTGTTGATTATATAATTACATAAAATACTCTATTTTCAGTTCATGGCTGTACTTCATTAAGTGCGTAATGACACTTTAGGAACTATTAGGATACATTAATAAATTTAAATATTCTGAGAAGTCTTAACTACAGAAATTAACTTACCAGGATTTTAGTCTGCAATGAAACCATAGAAGTATTATCTTCAGTCATCAACTGGTGTATATAAAAAGACAAAACATTAAATACCCCAGTTATAACATGAAGTTTACCACAGTATGAAAAATCACCAAAATGTGTAACTTCACCAGCAAATTCTAATGCATGTATATATAGTAGTGATGGAGAATGATTTAATATTAACTCTAATATTAATTTGCAGAAAATGGAAGTCATCAGGATTTAAAACTTCTTTCCTGACAGAAAAAATCTGTTTTCAGTTCCATATGGTGTAGTTTATATCTTCCTTGTCTTTAATTGTCATAGCACCCACTCTTTCACTGTTCTCAGACTCTATATGCTGCTTTGAATTTATTTAGTCCATCGATCAGCTAACTGGTGCTTTATTTATTCAGAGCACAGGTGTATGTCTACAATATCAAAGCTGTCCATTGGGATGGAGAGATCCATCCTTCCATTACAATAGATAATTTAAAAAAATAAAAAAAAAAATTAAAAAAAAAAAGAGAATTTGGGTCATATTGAATACAAAACTTACCTGAAATTTGAATTTGCATATAAATTTGGATTTAAAGTGTGTTTTTCTCAACTTAGGAATGAATCTTTCAAGAGGAAGATCTATGTGCCTTGAAAACATTTTTGTTTTTATTTTTTTAGCTGCATGAACTTGTCTGTTAAAAATTATAAGCTCTTTCCACAGTCCTTCTGCAGATTCAGACTCAGTCATATGCTTGCATACACCATTGCAGATATGGCAAGTGCTGACCTTTAACATAAGTTCAGATATTTTTTGGAGTATGTGCTGAATATGATCTGGATCTTACTTCTTCTGAAGAAAGTATTCCATTCCTGCTCCAAACCTACAAAGAAGCATTAATTAAGGTATTTGAACTGCCTAACTTTATTACATATGATATTTGGCTGTATAACACCATTTTGTTTATTCTATAGCTCTTGCTCATGCAAATCAATTGAAACAGCTTGGACAACCTTATGCTGAAATCAAGAAAAATAATAATTTTTTTGTTATCTACATCTTCCAGACTTGTCCACCACTCTGCTGCAAGAAGTTATCAAGTAAATGACTAAAACTTGGAAACTGGGATTAATATGTCAGGACAAAATATCAATATAAGAAATCTCAATACATTTAAAATCTCAAGGGGACAGTGGTATTTTTGCACATTTAATTAAGCAAAAGTAAGAAATTAAGGGATGAAAATTACAGTAATTATTCTGTTTGCATTATTGTACTACAGAGTCAGAGTCATAGAGCAGGATCTACTTTTACTAGCACTGTGGAAACACAAATTATATGCGTATAAATGAAAATTAAAGGTTTCCTGTATAAGCTCATAAAGTGTGTTTACCTCTCAAATTTATAGAGTGTTTTAACTACATTTTTCATACTGACATTTTCCAAGTTTTTCAATATTGAAATCATAACTTTAAAAAAGTTATGTTCTTACTTGCAAGGAAACAAACACCCCGATGGATGATTCATTTACCTTTCATATTATAACCATAGTAAGAACAGGTATTGTCTTTTCTAGTTCATCAAGCTTAAAAAAGACTGCCAAAGTCCAAATAAGACTGGCCAGCTTTGCAAATCCTCATGGACATACACTCTGTATAGGACACTCTGGGATGATACAAATAAATCTGGGAAGTTGAAGTTGCCTGTGAGAGAGCAAGACACAAATATCATCTTCTGGAGGAAAATCAGGCATTTTCTTTCACTCAAGAATTCTAAGCTTAAAATATTTCAATTGAATCTGGAGGGATGCAAATAGGCTTTCACTATTATTGTAGTACCTCACAGAGGAATCAGATGAGCAATCTGTATTCTTTCCACAGCTACCTCTCATATCAACAGCCATCCTTCACCCTTTGCAACATACCTTGACCAATGAGCTATAATTTATTAAGGGGCTATTTCACACTTTTTGTTGAATTTATTCTTACTGTATAAAGTAATCCCGCCTCTCTTGGAATCAAAACATACCTATCAGATTGGAAAGAGCAGGAATTCAAATGAATTCAGCATGTGTTAGGAAGACTCAAGTGAAAAACCATTCTCTTTATTTATTATTCTTACCCTGCTTCTTATTTTTATTATATTAGTACATAGAGTCACATACTCCAAAAAGTTATGCTCTCATATTTAAAGCAATCTTCAGATCAAGCTACACTCAGAAGACATCTCAACTCTAATCCCTGCTCCAGATGAATTAAAGTGGGTATTGGAAGCAATACTTCCCACAGCTCGCAGAATCACACAATCACAGCTGCCCAGGTCCCCATGTAATCTGACCTCCAGGAATGGACGGTCATTCCACAACTCTCTGGGCAGCCTGTTCCAGCACATCACAACTCTCTCTGTAAAGAATTTCCCCCAACATCCAACCTAAATCTCCCATCCCTCAACTTGAAACCATTTCCCCTTGTCCTGCGGTTATCTACCCTTTCAAAGAGTTGATTCCGCTCCTCTTTGTAGGCTCCCCTTAGGTATTGCAGCCTTCTGAACAAGCAGCCAGCTGAACAAGCCCAGCTCCCTCAGCCTGTCTTCATAGGGGAGGTGCTCCAGTGCCCTGATCATCTTCATGGTCTTCCTCTGGACCCTCTCCAATAGCTCCCTGTCGTTTTTCTACTGGGGGCTCCACACTTGGATGCAGTACTCCAGTTGGAGCCTCCACCGGCCTGTGGAGGCCGGTATTGAGTGGCATCCCCCAGGGGTCTGTCTTGGGACCAGTGCTCAAGCAAAAGTTAAATTTCTTACCGATTAGTTATTTCTGCATTTTTATGAGTTTTAAATGATATCTGTGCTCTGAAAACTTCTGCTTGGCAGGTATTATCTACCTTCTGACACTGTGCATGTTGGTGTCATTAGGATTCTACCCAGAGACATAAATTTAGACTATGTCTATACTTGTAAATTTCAAAGTGGCAAGGACCATTCCCATCACTGTGATTCAATCATCTGAAATGTTCAGTTCAGATTGTCTCTGATAGTTGTGGATTTGGCCAATTCCTATTTCTAACAGCTATTTTTTAAATGGGTACATTCTTTCAAAGGCTAAAAGTCTTTATTGACATCAACTTCTGGCCTTTAGCACCTATATTCGATTTTGGGTAGAAACAATTGATTTGTATATACTGGACACTTTCGTTTAATAATACACATAACAGCTCAGGTGCCTGACTAGAACAATAATAATAAAGAATAAGATAATTATGGAATTAGGTAGTTTCAAAATATGTTGAAATATGAGTGTCTTAGTTTCAGCTGGGATGGAACTGTTTTCTTCAGAGTACCTAGTAGGAAATGCTATGATTTAGTTCTAGGAGAAAAAAAACAGTGTTGATAAAAATCCACTGTTTATAGTTGCTGGTAAGCAGTGGTACAGAGAGCCAAGGCCATTCCAGCAAAGGAGCTGGGAGGGGATAAACTGGCTAAAGGGATATTTTGTACTATATAATATCATGTAGAAGGAATTTTTAGAATGGAGTGAGAGTTTATCTGACTCCAGTTCTCTGCTCAGAGTTCTGTACTTTTCCTTTTCTCTATCTTAGTAAATTTTTATCTCAGCTTATGAGTTCTACTTTGTTTTTCTTTTCCTGATTCTCTCCCACATCCCCCTTTGAAGAGGAGAAGTTAATGAACAACCGTGGTGCGTAGCTACTTGTCAGGTTAAACCACAACAATAAAGAACAAAAACATACAGATTCATGCCACATAAGTTTCATTTTCCTCAGGGGACAAGAAAGTTAGATTCTTTGGTTTAGAATACAAGATAGCCCTTTAGAAGATAGAAGAATTAATTTTGCTTCAAGAGCTCTAAATTCCCTGTTCACATTTCTGTTGTATGAACTGCATTTCTGGAAAGATTGATCCGATATAGCTTTTCATTTCAATTCATGTTGAATTGAACTAACTGACCTTGTTAGTATATAAGCAGATATTTTATTTTTATTTTTAGCTTTTATCTCCAGGGCATTGTTTCAATCAATAAGTGATGTACAGCATTAAGGTGATTTTTTTTTCCTTTTGTTCGTTTCTTTTTAGTCCTATAATTTGCATCTTTGCATTAAGTATAAATGATACGTGCCTGTTTGTAACAAGCTGAAGTAGCTGAGAACTCCATTTGGTGTCGCATGCTTAAAATTTGAGATTAAATTAAATTCAAATTAAGATGGATATATCTCTTCTCTAATCAGTACCTGTAATCCAAATTTAAAAAAAAAAAAAAGGTTTTTCACTTTTTTTCCTAAAGGAAATATTACATCCTAAACTATATGAAATTGGAATTTTGTGGGTATTTTTGTTGTCATTGTTTTAACAATAATATGTGTGTTTTAAAAGATTGTTAAATGCTTAGCTTATAAAGGCCTTAAAAGTTTGAGAATGTTTTATTTCTATATGGCATATGCAGCGTTGTTCTGGGAAATTAAATGTCTATTCATAATTATTAATAAATAAAGTGGTAATCTATTTCAAAACTAAGAGAAACCTTGTGATACGGTAAAAAATGTCTGAAGTCATAAAAATAATCTGTTTTTATTACTGTTCACTGAGGACTGCTTATCTGGCCGCAGTTACAGTGAAAAAGCAGACAAAATTCTTTGAATTTTAATTAATAATTGGGTTGTGAACCTAAAAGATAGTGGGAGTCTAAAACACAGTCCCTTGTTGAGTATCTTGGCAGGTTTTGTTGGGATTTTTTGTTCTTTCTGCAGCTTTACTTGTAAGCTTGGTTCTTGTAGAATGTTACGTGAAACTGCGATTTCATAAGGAGCCTTTTATGGGAAAAAAAAAAGAAAAAATCAATTTAAAATGGCAATTGTTCTGCATAACATGGGATTTAGTAGTGTTTATAGATCACAATATGTGTAGATAGAAACACATTTATTTAATACTGTGAAATACATTTCTTTGCCATGTGGATATGATATTATGGTCTGCAATCATCTTTTAATGGCATATGTATTTCTTGTAATACTAACACAGGAAGGCATATAGCTTTTATAATAAAGTTACTTATGTGAGTTACTAATGAGTTAATTATGTGAAAAAGATTTTCTTCCAGAAATTTGAAACAGCACGGGAATAACAGCTCAGAGCAAATCAGATGGATCTATTCAGGATATCAGAGCAACAGATAAAAATAATTTTGAAATGTGAAAGGCATTAAATTTCATTATGAGTACAAAAAGACAAGAGAAGTAATTTGTTTATGACAGACTTTAAAAATAGAGGCATAAAACATGTAATTGTGTAATGTCTAAAAACAAGAGAAGATGGAGAAATAAAAGGAATATCAGGAATATTCTATTTTTACAATAGTCAATGTATTACAGACAACAATCTAAATACTAAAAAGCTTTGAGGGACGTAGATATGAAAAAAAATTACATATGTTAGGTATAAATAATGCCGATTTGCATTCAGACAAAAAGCTAAAGTATTAAAGTGGGATACTATTAGCATAATGAAAAGGAGAATATGTTTTTTCAAGTATGTAAGTAGTGTAGGTCAGGACAGTCCATACTTTGGATCTAAAATGACCAAAAAGAAAATAGAAAAGGAATGTTTACTGAATTAAAAGACAATTAAGAAATGGATATATTTAAAACAAAACAAAACAAAACAAAAACAGGATAGGGAAAAAAGATTTAAGGACTGAAGATGCTCACTGGGATGTTGAGGAATGAATTTGCAAAATCTGATGGAGTTTATGGAGTCCAGTGTCCATTTAACAATTCTTGAAGATTCGAAGTCCTAGAGGATTGACAAATGCTAAAGATAAAATATAGCATGATAGAATATTATAGTTATTTTGGTTGGGAAAAGACCTTCAAGATCAGATCCAATTGACTACCTACCAAGTCCCTTGCCAGACCTACCAAGTCTCATAAATAGAATATGTACATTGATCACAAAAAGCAATAAATGCCAATAAATTAAATGAATAAATAATCTGAAATATTCAAATTGGTTTAGATCTTTGAGAAGACTCTCTTAGTATCATCATGTTCCTCAAAATAGTAATATATTTGATAATAATGAAGTGAAATATAAGTAACATGATTTTCAAAACAGCATTATCTAAATATAAAAGTTGATTGTCTGAAAAAAATATATATACAGAGAATTCAACAGAGACTTGAGAATGTTTTACATATATGTTATTATTTATATTTGTAGTATGACAACGTATGAATGCTTTCTATATAAAAAACTAAAAGTTCATTGAGTTCACCTATTTATCTCTATAATCAGTGAACAGCAGATGCTAGGGTGTGCTGTAAAAATAATAAAAAAAAGATAAAATATAATAAAAGTAAAAAATAAAATAGTAAAAGCAAAAGGAAACAATTAAGAAGCTATAGCTTCTGTCTAAAATTTAGAGTAACTATTATTAAGATGCTGTCATAAAAAAAAAGTTAGCTAAAGAATTGTTGATTTTTATTCACTGAATTTCCTTCCCTTTAATACATCATTAAATCTAGCTTACTGTTCACTTTAAAGAGCTAAAATTGAGGCACTCACATTAAGTAGAATGCTTAATAGTCTTTCAAGAAAAAAAAACCAAAACACGTTACAAAAACACTGCAAATGAAAGATTCTTAAAGGTATTTTTAAATTTGGGATGATGAAAAAGAATTATAACAGTTGCATTTTTTGTAATATTAAAAATCATAATCTGATGAACTAGTGTTGTTCTCAAAATAATATGACCCTTGAAACTGATTCCTCAGTAATTTATTATTTCAACTTCCAAATGATATCAATTACAGACTTTCAAGGGTATGCTATGTGGAAAAGGGAAAAAAATAAAAACTAGAATCATTATTTTTTTGGTAAAACATCAAGGAAATAAAGATATATTGGAACATAAGTATAATCAAGATGATAAATCAATAAAAATACAGTGTTTTTCAAATGGAAATGAGCTGTCTGCAAAAGAGACAGATTGTACACTTTAGAGAATGCATCGTGAACTAAAGTCAGGGGTAGATTTATCACTATCATTAAACAGACAAGACTCTATTGTCTGCTGAGAAATGTTACTTTTAATCTGGATCTCTAAAGCCTATTGGGACAGTGTTTCATCAATGATGTTTTCTTGGTACAGTCTAGATGAATCTCAATGTGACATGATGGCTTTTCATAATCACACATTATAGTATCATAGCCATTGCCAGTCTCACATTTGCATCCCTAAACTTTTGCAGGAGCATTCAGCTGCATGCTCATGAATGAAGTTGAATCTCACATTGTGCCAGAGGAGGGTAAGATAATCAAGAAGAATTTCTTCACTGGAGGAGAGGTTAGACATTACAACAGGCTGCCTATGGAAGTGGTAGAGTATCCATTCTCAGAGGTACATGAACATGGAACTTGAGGAGAAGGTTTAGTGGTGAAATTGACAGTGTTATGTGACGGATGTACTTCTGAACTCTAAATGATTCTATGATTCTATAATTATTTCCTAGTCATGAGTAGTGATAATGAACACAAACTCTACTTCTATTCCTCCCTGTAGAGAAGTTAGGTTTGAAAGATGAATGTGCACTTGTCAAAAAAGATATTTAACTTCACAAAGAAGTTCTGATGAGATCAAGCACTGGAGGAATATTGTTTTTTTTTACTGATACCAACAGGACACAATCAGGTGTGTTCATTAAAAAGATCAATTATCTTGCATCCAAAGATATTGCTCATTTGTCTTCACTAAAACTATCATCAATAGAATTAACTGTTCTATGGTGCTTACCTTTAGTTATTTTATATGTGCATATATATATGTATGTATGCATTGTAAGGATAGGCAATAGCACTTATAGTTGCTTAAAACCAGTTTCAGATCACCCAACAAAGGCTGAGATCATAATCCAGTAACAAAGAATGAATTATTTACATCTTTTGGAGAATCAGGACTCACCAAACACTCCAAAAGAGGTCATCTCCTAGCTGCTAGACCTTAAATGAGTTTAGAGAGTGATAAACCCATTGTTCGCCCTTTGCAGTTGCACAGGTGAATTGCTTCCACTTTACCAGATACTCAATCACTGGTTCTGGCCATGATCTAACAGTTCCCATACATGTATATAACTGTTCCCTCTAAAGATTGTTTTAAAGAGAAATGTAAAATATATACACGATGATAGGCAGATCTGTATGTGTACCTAGATAAATGTGGTACTCTACAATTTAAAATAGAAAAAAGTTTTCTATAGGGTTCTCTAAGGATTTTTAGATGCTGTTTGTTTTTTTTCTGTGCTAACAATATACTGTACTTTTTTGGACACAAAAATGATCTGGAGCTAACTCAAGCCTTGATCATTTTAATTTTGCTTTGGTATGAGTGAGAAAGGAGTTCTGTTTGCTAGAGATAACAAAGGTCTTTATATATAAAGCAAAGAATGTATTGCCAGTGTAACTGAAGTCTTAACAGTCTAATACAAGAATTAGCCCTGACCTAATTAAAACAGGAAAATAGAAGGGATACTTCCATTCAGAAGAATTTTTAGTAGCTTCCTATAGCATTAATAAGACAATTAAACTTATATAATGCGGGTTTTATTGTTCTTCATTTCATGTTTTAGATCCACGAGAGTCTTTTCAAAACATTTGCTATCACATTTTTATATCTTTGTTTGCTCTGTACTGGTCTGTTAAATTGTTCTATTTCTTACCACTAAAACTTGCTTTGCTCTAGTTATAGGTCCACACTTCTTTACTGGTGAGCAGCTTACAGATATGGTTGTTAGTGACAAGACTGTGTCCTCTCATCATCCCAAGGCTGTACTCTATTTAGCCTCCATTTCTCAAGGCCTCTCTTGGCATCCCAGGTCTGTATTTCTCTATACCGCATATTTATGTATTACTATGATAGAACCATAGAGAGACAAAATTAAAACCAAATAGTCAGAGTGACCTAGTCACTTTGAAAAATCACTGCCACAACTAAATCAATAAAACAGCTGCACAGAGGTCAACATTTTTGTAACAGAATGAACTTTACAAGCCTGAGGCCCTGAAAACTTGAGACACAGCCTGTGGCAAGTTGTTAGCAGTGAAAGTTCTGAATGATGGGGTTAAACACCTATAGCAAAAAAAGCAAAACAGAACAGAATGAAAAAGAGAAAAGTTCCTTAAATTAAACATGAAACATTTTGGAGTGTTTAAAAATCAGAATTTTTTTTCACAGCTACCCAATGGTGATTTGGCAACTTGACTGTATGGAAAATAAAGAAATGTAAAAAGAGTAAGAAATTAGAAAATCATGGCTATTTAAGAACCACAAAAAAAAAAAACACAACATTTTTTTTGGATGTTATTAATCTATAGATGTTGGAATTACACCAGGTGAAACATATTCAAAACTTATTAATGCATAATGTTAAACTCAGGAAACATAAATGATTCTTGAACTGTTATCACACACACTGCAGATGTTTAAACATGCCAGTAAAAATTGCTTTAAACTTGGTTAATAGGTGAATGAGTCATATGCAGCATGATACATCATTGAAACATGTAAGTTGTTGAAGTAAGACAGCTTCAAACACAATAGGAGGGAAATATTTGTATTGCCTGAAGTGGGCACCATTAATGGTGATTCTTCCGCCAGGAGGAGAAAACGTAAGGTTAGTCAAGGATCTGTCTGCCTTCTTTCTACTTCTGCTTTCACATTGGTGTTATTTTTCACCCAGAAAATTGAATTACTGTTTTTTCCTAGTCAATGTGCAGAACGTAAAGAACTTCCATCTTTTCTTCTCATGAGCACATTTATTAGATTATGTGCTTTAGAAATGTTTAAATAAAAGACATTATTAGAAACCAGAACTTACTGCTTATTGAGTGAACCATCGCATAGTCACTGGATAAGATGCTTAATTTAATAACATAAGATTCTGTAATGACTTTGTGATAACAATAAGCAAAGTACCATGCTGACCTCTTGAATTTTTCCTTCAGTGAATGCCAAGATTTAGACTAACAGCCTTAAATCTCTCTGGCTAACTGCTATTTTGCATACACTGAAGTACAATTTAGGTAACATTTGAAAAAGAACTACTGCCACTGGCACTCAAAAATGTTAACACGCTTATGAATTGATGTAAATTTCAAATGGTAGTGGCAGATTTTAAGAATTATATTTCAGAAACAGATTTTATTAATTGTAGCTGTAAAGTAAATAGGGCTATTTGTGGAGTAAACAATTGCTCTTCAGAACTAGTTACTTTATGATAACATAAAATTATTACTATGAATGAAAAGCTCTAAATTTCATAATAGCTCTTCTGTTGATAGTACTTGAGATGATGCAAGATATACTTCGTGCAAAAAGATAGTTATTCCATAGAGATAGGAATCAGGCAAATGAGCAGTAGTATACCCTAAAGGTCTGTTGTAGAAAGTGTAACTTTCTTCCCTGTTACTTAGTTTTAAGCCCTGTAAATGAAGTACAAATGTCTTTACAAAAGAAAGGAATGATAGACTGATCTTGAGAATTCTGTTTTAATTTTTTTTCTTACTTTGCTCAAAATTTGTTAATTTGTAAATGTCATATGTGAGAAAAGAATATATGTAAGAGCTGTTAAAATGGCAAAAAAAAAAAATATATAGTTGTTTTAAGCCAAGGACCTTGTTGAACACACTATTTTCAGACAATTAAGTGATTCATTCAATAAAATGTTTTCATTCTGTCTTGTTATTTCTCTGCGTTTTCTTCATGTTGTTATATTGCAAGATCTCACAGTAAATATCAGCCTTGGTAGACTCATCTGAATGTAGCCCAAAAAAAAATTCTACAGCAAGGATCAAGATATATCACATAACAAAGAACCAATAGTATTTTTGGAAGTGCAAATGCATCAAAAGTGTGTTTTAATACAGGAGAATAGATCATAATTAATATTATTGGTTCAAAAAGCTCACAACATTTTATATTATTAGTGCCAAAGGATTTCATTGTCTGTGTTACTCTTGGCCCGTGATTTCTCTTCTGCCTCATTCTTTGTGATCATATTGTCAAAATAATTTTTTATTTTTATTTTTTCTTTGGAAAGGAAATTTGTTAAATATATAAATTTATGAAATTATACACATTTGTGTATGTTGCAAATAGATTTATTTCCATTTTCTATCTTCCCTTTCCTGTAATGGCACACTAAAAGGTATCCAGCTGTGAAGGCATCAGTGGGGAGGTAATCAATGATTTGGTGCTCAGCAAATCTCTACCAATTGTTGAACTAATAACTGACTACTAATCAATTGCTACAGTGTTCCCGTGGTGTCAAATAATGCAGATAAAGCACATGATTTACGAGAAAGGGCAGCAGGATTCATAACATGGAATAGGACCTCAAAACTTATGAATTGGAGGGTAGATGGTAATGAAAGAAAAAACAAAGAGGACAGAGTGAAAACAAGGTCTAAAAAGAGGATGATTTTATTTAAATCTGCAGATGCAATTATGTGAATGTCAAGTAATGCTTTAAGATGGTAAACTGGAAAATGATAAAAGGATGACTAAACAATTTTATTTAGGAAAACTTCAAGAAAGCTTATACACTATATTTCCTATCAGAAACACTAATGGAGAGATGAAATAAGAAAGAAAAGGCAAAATAATGGAAAACAAGTCTAAATTAGCCATAAGCATATACCATATTTGCTATATAATATAAGCACAGTGCAGCAAAAAGACACAATGCAACCTTGTCCAAACTGCTCTTTCCTTCATGTTCCTCCATTCAGCTGGGAACAGGTCAGAATTAGTAGGATTAAAACATGCTCACGATGAATTGCCAATATGAATCCAAAAAGGCATACTAAATCTGAAACAAATTAGCATAGAAAATAAATGTATCAGAAATAAAACAAATTTACAGTATATTATGCAGGGGCTGCTTTCAGATATTTTATAATGTCAGCCTACATCATCATAGGCAGATGTTGGTGGTATTTTAGTAGAAGCTGAACCTTCCCAACAATATCTCATTACATTTTGCTGCTGTGAGAGAGATGGAAGCAGAGGGACAGCCTGTCAAAATGGTGTCTAACATGGAAGTGCATATGAAGCAAGGGTGTGTTATTGAACTTGTTCACGCAGAAAAAAAATGGCCCCATTAACATCATCAATATTTTCTGAATGTTTATGGAGACCAAACAAAGAATGTTTGAGAGAGAACAATGAGGTGGTGGGTGGTGCATTTCAGCAGAGGTGACAGTGGGCCCTCTTTGCTGTGCAGACTTTTACAAACTAGGCATGCAGTCTCTTGTTCATGGCTGATGAAAATGCATGGCTAACAATGGGAATTGTGTTGAAAAATAGTATTTTGTAACTGAGAATTTGCTCTACTAAATAGTGTCATTGTGCTCTTTATATCTGTTGAGGTTTCCATGGAAACAAGCAGGACGAATTACTTTCAGAGCAACCTGTGTGTGACTTAAAAGGGATGCTAGAAGAATGTTTACATAATCCTTCTGAAAATCTGAAAGCTCACATTTATTGCACGATTTGTACTCATTCATTAACACATTTATAGTTTCAAATAATCAAAAAAATAAGAAAAAAAAACTTATCACATGAAAAAGAAATGATAGTGGAAGTACCCGTCCCCAAACTGTACAGTTTATGTTCAATTAGTTCTTATATCACTGATTTTTATTTTAATGTTGGAAGTCAGTATGTCTGTGACTCAGTTCACTACCTTTATTGTGGTGATAACAGCGCATTTATACCTCTCAGGAGTGTTGTACATTTTAATAAATGTAATTAATGGTTGTGAAGTGTGATATTAGGATCAAGTTAATCTATTATGTAGATGTTAAGGAGTAAGTGAAGTTAAAATATGGAGAGGTATTTCTTCTATGTATACACTGTCCGATTCTAAAAGAAGGAAAGTGCAGGCAGTTTGCATTGGCTGCAAAAATTTTCTGAAGGTCTGTGCCTCTGAATACCAGTTAACTTTAGCTTCTGTCTGTTAGATGTGGGCTGTAACACAAGCCTTTGCTAAGATCTTACTTTTTTCAAGCTTTCAAAAGTCTGTATTATTTACTATCTTAGTTTAAATGTTAGCAGCATGTGATCAATTAAAGAAGTCCTTCCATGTTAATCAACATCACTTTTCCTATAAATATATTAATTTTCAGATTATTAATCTCACTAGGAACCATCAATGCCAATTAGGGAAATTAGAATTAAAAAGGCTTAAAGTACTTCTAACATCAGTAAAATAGGCAGATAGGATAGATCATTATAAAGACAGTGTGTTGTAGGTGCTTGCTTCAAAGATAAGTACTGTATTGTTGGTACAGTGTGGAGGGCATAATGTCCTTCATTTTATTCCTGTTATTATCAACAGTTTTCTAAATTTATTTAATGACTAAGTACAACAGGGGTTTATACATTTGTGTATTTCATCTGCTTCGAAGTTCACAGGTGCATCATCATGTCACAAGAGTTCCTTCCAATGTTACACTCATGGCCCTGTATCCCCTCACCTGGAAATACTGGGAGTTTTGCATGACAGGAGACTAGTGTCAAAGTGCTCTCTGCTTGGATAATGAAAATAGTGGAATGGAAAAACATGAAAGTATATTGGAAAGCTTAAAAAATAATGGAGAACTCACCTGGGAATCAAAGCAAATCTTGACACAGAGATCAGAGAAAATCTTTTTTGACATTTAAAATGAGGGGCAGTCGTGGACAGAATCCTATGTATTACTCAGAAACATGGATATTTACTACTGAGAGTAATAGTACAGTCCAGTTTTTCAGTTTATTGAGCAGCTTAGATTGCTCTTCAAAATAGGAAAAATTTGATAATTTCCTTCCAATAAAGAGTGTAATCATGGGATCACTGCATTATCCAAGCTTGGCTGGACATAGAAGACCTTAAATCCAGATTTCTTCTGAAAGCCACCTCAGTGCTAAGGTCAGAACAGGTTTAACATAGAATCCTTAGGGTTGGAAGGGACCTCTGAGAGTCATCTAGTCCAACTTCCCTGCAATGAACAGGGACACCACAGCTAGATCAGCTTGCCCAGGGCCTGATCCAGCCTCACCTTGAAAGTCTGCAGAGATAGGGCACCAATCACAACATTAGGTAACCTGTTTCAGTGCCTCGCCACCTCACTGTAAAATATTTTTTCCTTATATCTAACCTAAATCTACCTTCCCTGAGCTTGAAGCAGTTTCTCCCTGTTCTGTTACCACAGATCCTGCAAAAGACTCTATTCTCTTTTTTCCTGTAGCTCCCTTTTAGGTACTAAAAGGTTGCTATCAGGTCACCTCAAAACCTTTTTTTCTCCAGGCTGAAGAGCCCTGGCTCTCTCAGCCTGTCCTCATAGGAGAGGAAAGCTGAGGTTTCCCTGGGATTTATTCAGTTCATATTTGAACAACCCTGAAGACCAAACCTGCATAACCTCAATAGTGAACCTGTTTCACTGCTTGTCTGTTCTCAGAAGGAAAAGTTTCTCTCATATCCAGTCTGAACACCTGTCATCCTGCCAGGGTGAATTGCTGGCTCATGGTATTTGCTGCCCAAAATAAATCCCTGGGCTTTTTCCACAGAGATGCTTCCTCAGTCTGTGCTGTTTTGAAGTATTTTTTCTTTGGCAGGTGTAGGACTTTACATTCATCCTTGATGAACATCTTTAGGTTTCAATCAGGCTATTTCTCCAGCCTGACTAGGTTGAATGGCAGCATAACAACATTGACTGTTCTTGATGCGTTGCATACAGGATGTTCTTTATTTGATGTCATCACGTGGGGCTGTTTAGACTGGGGAAAAGGAGGCTGAGAGGACACTTTATTGCTCTCTTCCAGTACCTGAAAGGTGCTCACAGCAAGAGTGGGGTTGGTCTCTTCTCACTGATGACAGGTGACAAGACGAGGGGAAATGGCCTTAAGTTGCACCAGGGTAAGTTTAGGTTAGATATTAAGAAACACTTATTTACAGAAAGGGTTGTTAAACACTGGAGTCACCATCCCTGGATGTGTTTGAAAACTGTTTGGACGTGATTTAGCGGAGGGTTGTTAGGGTAGTATGGTTAGGTCATGGTTGGACTCGATGATCTTTAAAGTCTTTTCCAACCTGAGTGATTCTATGATTCTGTGATTCTATGATCTATAAACTTCAGTTGCTCTCCACATCCCTACTAATTCTCTTTGAATCCAGACACAGAGGCTTGGAAGACCTTGTTGGCAAAACAGAATAAAAAAGGCTTTTCTTCACTGTATCATCTATTACATAAGTTCCACAACAGGGCCAATTTAACAATTAAAGTAATAATGGAAGATCCTGTTGCTTTGATGTCCCTTGCATATGCCAATTTTACGTGAGGTTTGACTTTCCTACCATGCCTAAACAGTTTTTATATATTTCTCTTTTGTAGTCTGTTCCTGTTTCTATGGCTTTTCCTTTGTATTGGAATTCCATGACTAATCAATCTATTGTTATGTCTACTTTTTTGCCTAAGTATCAGAATGATGCTGTTTACATATTTGACAAATTCCAGGAGTATACTATTTGGTTGCAATGTTTCCACTTACATTTCATACCATAAAAGTTAAGAACATATTCCTCATTCTCTCTTAAGAAAACGGTAAGAGGGAAGATTGTTTAAATGAAGGTTTATGCCTTATTAATGGACAGAGCTTAGAAAAGAAACTTTGAACAGAATCATCACTTTCAGTTATCTAGACTTAATAAATCTTCACCAGGATACACTGAACTGTAGTTTTAATTTTTTTGTTCTCTGGTAACTCAGTTGAATGATTAGTAAATGTGACAAAAGTAGAAGAGATACTCTTTCTTTGTCCATTTAGAAAAACATAGTGCAAGGGAGGCTGACAAAGGACAAGATTCCTGTAAGGTTTAGTGCCTATGTAAGCATCAGCTAATATCTCTAACAAAGTGAATATGGCAATGAAGCACAACATTGTAACCAGACTCTGTTTTTTTTCAAATGTTCAAGCTTTTTTAGAACAAAAATCCTGTGTGACGTTTCTCTGATATTTATTTGTCTATTGGTCTCTCAGAATCTGTAGGCTGCATGAGATCTCTAAAGAAGAATATATTGAGTACCTATTCTTGAATCCTAGGTGAACTTTGAGGAAAGAAACCTCTCTAATGGGTGAGGTGAACTTGGCTCTCTCCATTAACTCAGAAAGGAACGTAGGACGACAGCATGAGGTTGCAGATATGCATTGCAGAAATTTCATATTAGGTGAGATGAATTCCACCTTGTTGATGACCATTCAGTTCTGAAATACCAACAGGCATGATTAGTATGAATCTTTTGTGCAAATTAAGCACTTATGTAGACATTCATTACAAGATGAACATCGAAGTTGGCTGTTAGTAAATTGAGCTATTATTATAAATGTTTCCTTATAGCCTATTGCCATATTTTCTCATGGACAATATGGTTCTCAGCAAGCTAATTCAAATTCAGTTACCTTTGTTTACTTTCTCATCTTATTCATGACATATTGTGTTTTAACAAAAGAAAAAACTTAGGAGAAAGACTGTGATATTAGGAAATATAATGAAGTACCCTGATTTTTCAGACTGAATAATAGTAATGAATATTAAAAAAATATTGTGAAGAATTAATACTTATTTGGCACATAAAAAACTGTTTATCTGAAATATTTATTTCATCTTCAAACACGTTTCTATAATCTCCTAATTTATTTTTAAAAGCTCTTATTATATCTTCAAGTCTAATTGATTTATTAATAATAAATGATCTGATTATCAGTAATAATCCTTTGTACAACTTTTTTTCTCACTTTGATGTTGCTCATACTATATTTGGCATTGTTCCACTGCATTAATGAAAGCAGGAGAAAAAATGAAGTATTAGATCTAAATTATCTCCATTTATTTAAAACCCTTGTTATCATCTGGTTCAAAAATCTATTGTATACATCTGTAGCATGCCTTTGGCAGGTTTAATTTAGCATATGATTTGTTGTTGAAACTCTCCTTAGCTTCTATGTCACAAAATAACACCTAATTCCTGACAGTCTTCATGAGGTGAGAGTTCTCTTTTTAATGCATTCTTGGTACAAACATTTACTTCTTATTTTTGCATTTCTCTGCATATTAAATAAGAGAACATAGACCAATGTAAGGCTATCAGCTAGAAGCAAGCATTCAGTTTCCACTAGTTCATGGCTATCCAATCTTTTGGCTTTTTTTTTTTCCACATGGAGGAATTTAATGGCACACCGTTGCTTCAAACACACTACCATGTCATGTGCTATTTTGTCAGACTGCCACTCTGTGGCCAATTGTCACACAGAAATAAAATGTAATGAGATATTGGTGAAGAGGTTCAATCTCTACTGCCATACCACCAATATCCACATTTGATGTTATGGGCCAACATAATAAAACAAGAGTCAATATTGGTGGATCAGCCCTCTTAAAATATAAAATATCATTAATACATAAGCATGAAAACACTTAAAATATTTTTGTTAAAGCATTAAAAAAAAGAAGATAGAGGAAAAAAAAAAAAAACCAACATAAAACTAGTGGGATATTTGACCCTGCCTTTCTGAAACACACCATTTTTGTCTGATGGCAAAGGTTGCAATCCTTAGTGAGGTTTCAAGGTGCTCATCAGATATATTTGATGAAATTTTACTCTTCCCGCACTTCATCATTGACAATAATTGCTTTAAATATATGTACTGCCAAAGAGAGATGACGTGAACAAGATATGACTGTGAAGTGATGAATATTTTTCTCTGCTGAGGTGGGATTATGAAAGTCTGGTAAAGAGACATGATCAGACTTTTTAATTGACTATCTAATTGCAACTCTATACATTCCATTTGAAAATTTGCTGTGGAGTGTGGTCAACATATTCAGGGGATGGAATGCCATCCAGAGAGACCTAGATGTGGCTGAGCAGTGGGCTCCGGAGAATCTCATGAGGTTCAACAAATTCAAATGCAAGATCAATCAGCTGGGTCAAGACAACAGCCACCTATCTATAAAAGCTGGGGGATTAAAGGATTGAGTACAGCCCTGCCAAAAATAACTTAAGGGTACTAGTAGATGGCAAATTGGACAAGAGCCAGCAATGTGCCCTCACAGCTCAGAAAGCCAACTGAATGCTGGGCTGAATCAAAAGAAGAGTGGCCAGCAGGTCAAGGGAGGTGATGCTGCCTCTCTACTCTGAACTCGTGAGATCTCATCTGGAGTGTTGTGTCCAGATGTGGAGTCCTCCGTATAGGTGAAGTGTGGAGTGTATCCACAGGAGGGCCACAAAAATAACCCAAAGGATAGAACACCTCTCCTACAAGGACAGGTGGAGAAAGATGGAGCTGGTTAACGTGGAGAAGCATAGGAGACTAGCAGTGTTTTCTCAGTAGCTAGAGGGAATTATAAGAAAGGAGACAGGTTCTTTAGTAGGATCTGTTGTGATAGGATAAGGGAAAAATGTTTCAAACTAAAGGAGGGAAGATTTACATTGGATGTAAGAGAAGTTTTTTACAGTAAGTGTCGTGAGGCACTGGAGTAGGCTACCCAATGAGGTGGCAGATACCCCATCCCTGGAGTTATTCAGTGTCAAGCTGGACCAGGCTCTGAGCAACCTGATCTAGCTGTTGATGTCCTTCTTTATTGCAGGGGAGTTGGACTACATGACCTTTAGATCCCTTGCAACTGAAACAATTCCGTGATTCTATGAATCTATTTTCAAATTCCTTTATCAAAACAGAAAGCATGGCTGCATATACTTCAGTGTTCAGAGCCTTGTGTTTAGCCAATGTATCAAAATGCAGATAGTTACGTGTCATCACTTCAGTCAGCATTGCACAGCATTGCCCTCCCCATGCCTTGGTTTCAGCCGATGCAGCAGCATTAATAATGCAATGATGTTTTGGCTGTTGTTGAGCAATGGGCTTGTGCCCAGAGCCACTCTGTGGAGAAGAGCCATCAAACTTAAACTGTGGTAAGGGGGTGGACCACACTGCAAACTGCTTGGCTATCTGTGGCCTGCAGGCTGAGGGTTGGACATACCTGCACTATTTTGTAAGTCAATTTAAGTCCATTTATGCTGAAAAGGACAACCATTTAATTAGCTCTTCTGCTGAACGCTTCAACTGATAGATATTGAATGTGCAGTCTTACAGCTTTTGACTGGGGAACTGGCATGAATCAATTTGGTACCACATACAAGCAGTTCAAAATGAAATTGTGATAAAGTATGACAAAAGCCATTCATTGAAAGAAGTGCAAAAGAATATTTTTCAGAGCTTTGCTACATTCTTATATCAGCTCTGAACTTTACCCAAAGTCACTAGAAAACAGGTGGAAACAGGAACATTGTTGTTTGGATAAGATGTATTACCTTTTCATGCATTAAAAATACATATTTCTTACAGAACATAATCATAGCAATTACTTTAAATTACACAAAATTTTAGTAAGTGCATCCAGAAAAAAGGAGAGCATATTTGTTCTGGTGCTGAGCCTCAGGTACTGATATTATAGATGAGCAAATATGAGGCTGCATAAAATCTTTGATTGTAGATATCATTAGTGATGCTTTCATAGTGTGAATTTATTCAGTATATTAGAACCTTATAAGAGATAGAATTCACTGAAAGCTATTTGCTCTTTGCTTGAAAACAGAGCACAGCTGGTTTGATCACAGAGAATGGTGACATGATTCTACTTGGCAGAAAGTCATCTTTTGTCGCTGCCAAAGTAGATAAAAACAAAACTGTCAATGAATCACTATAAAAGGCAGATGCTATTGCACTCATATGAGTATCTCATTTCAAACATGCAATTATTTTATTAAAAACCTAAGTAACAAAGCCATATTTATACCTGTCTCTATCTTCAATATCAACAGCTTCATAGTGAAATTTCTTAGAGAAATATAAAATTCAGAATTCTTTCAACATATTAATGAGCTGCTTACAAGAAAATGTTAAAGAACAATAAATAAATTTATTCTAATAATCAATGATCATCGATATTAATACAGTAGATAGAATTCAAAGAAAGATTATTTTATTCAGAACAAGAATGAGAAAGTTTATTCAGAACTAAGTGGTGCAAAAGTCCTATCAGATTGTCTAAAGGCAAAAAGACCAGACTAAAATTTATGTCTTTCTTTGTACAATTTCAGGAAAACTCATCACAAAAATGTTCTAAATCATTCATTTCATAATTACAGTTTTATTTAATCATTATTTAATAAGGAAAATTATGACTGAAAAGAAAAAAAAGAGATGAAGCTAATAGTATTTTAAATTTTTAAATGAACTAATTACAGAGTTTAAATCAATAATTACACTCAATGTTTAGTAGGAAGACAAAAGAAAAAAAAAAAAAGCAAACAAATATTTTTGTATTGCATGCTAATAGGTGGGAATAGGTGAACGGTTGGACTGGATGATCTTTTAGGTCTTTTCCAACCTTGGTGATTCTATGATTCTATGATTCTAAGCAGAAATTCCTTTACTTTTTTTTCCTCCAGACTTCATCACCAATCTTTCTTTGGACAAGTCGCTTTATTTTTCTGTTTTTATTGTGCTTAATTCTTACCTACTTTGTATGCATATTTTGGAATCAAAAGCTTAAAGCAGGCATTCCTGCTCTATTCTATAATTAAAATATCTTATAAAACTGTAATGCACTGCAGTAAAAGTTTAAAGGATCAGTTTTGAAGGCTTTACTGTAGTACCTTTGAAGTCAACATGTCCACCTGAATGAGTAATAGCACTGAAAAAACTCTTAAAGACTAGTTCTGTTGGCTATTCTTAGGTACGTGAATCAAATAACAGTTTTACATACCAGGTATGAAGGGTGACTGTCAGCTGTAAAAACAATTTCAATCATTTTGTTAAAAAGAAATACTGGTTAGCCTGAAGAACTGTTATCTATTATTGATGATTATTTTTTTTCCCTCAGAAAGTACTCTCATCCTATTTCTAAAAAGAAAAAAAATGAAGCTGGTAGGAAAACTAATAGATATGTGATAATATCTCTGATATCTTTTTTGGCTTCAAGGGAAGTCATTTCATCTTCTTCACTGGTACAGCATAACATCTCTTTTCAGTACAAAGATATAAGCTCTGAAGAAAGGGCAACTATTAACTTTTATTGAATCACTGAGATTCAATTTTTTTCAGCCTTGTTAGGTAGCAATAACTTTGTCTTTCAGTAACAGCAGTCTTTTTAAAAGAATCTTAAACTTGTTTAACCAAGATTTCACTGATCTTCTCCAAAAAAATCTCAATGATCACAGAAATGTTGTGTGTCTGAAGCAGGATATTTATGAAAAGATGTATGCACCTCTGGCAGAGAGGAAAATTAATTCAGTTTCCAAACTTTAATAAACATTTGGGTACAAAGGGAAAGATTACTTTAGAACACAGAACTTGTCAAATATCAAAAATACATAACAGAATATATGTGTCTTCCCTCAGATATAGAAAGATTGTTTCAAATACATTTGCAAAAAGGTCAAGAGTTTTGTTGGCTTGTTGAGATTTCCTGAAGGAATTAATTCAACAGCTATTGTTAGTTGTAGTGAACAATATTCAGTTCTTTTTGATGGAGCAAGGGTAGATGGCATAAGCATTTTGAGCAGCTATATAGTTGTGTCTGCCATGTGTGGATATTTCAGAGCAAAAGAATTAGTAGTCCAAATTTAGTCAGTGACACAAACTTAATTTTGAAACAAGTTGAAGAGAATTCTCTGAGGAGCATCTGGCAGAGTTTTATTACTTGTATGAATTTCTCCAGCTGAAGGACATATAAGCCTGCAGCTGAGACCTGTTTACACTCTCAAACAAGCAATTTGATCCAATCTGATAAATTAATCATGACAATGATAAGTAATTTTTTAAATCAGAGTTGTGAATAGAAATGGAATACAAAAGAGTTTAAGTGAAATATAATGGGGAAATGAAAATCAATACAGACAAAGGCTATATCATCCTATAGAAATGATTGCTCAGGAGAAAAAAGAATGAGGTAATAACTTTGTAGTTCGAAGAAGGTAAATCAGTAAGACAGAACCTCCTGAGAAACCACAAGTGAAGGGTCCCTGATGATTATTCGTAAGTGAAGGTAGATATATCTAAGTTGTAGAGTCTGTCATTCTGGAATTAGCTGTAGGGAAAAACAACCCGAAGGAGATCCATATAAGAATATAATATATGCTAGAGAAGAAAAAGAAAAGATAAAAAAGGATTTAATTAACTAGTCTTAATTTGACACATAGCAAAACACATAAGATTAATGATATACTGTTATTTGCAGTAACAAAATGAGTTACTTTTACATTTGGAAAAAAAAAAAAAAAAAGGAGAGAACAAAGATTCCTTCAAGCATGAGATCATAGACACAAAAGCAAATAATCTCCAAAACTGCCTGAACGTGTTTGAAGTGTAGATGAGATGAAAATGAAGAATTTTGTTTTATTACAAAGTGAGAAAGAAATAAATTTTGGAGTATGACAGTTCTAGGAAGGCAATACCAGCAAACAAAATTTTAATCTTCTTAGACACTGAATGTATCACTTGATAATGATAATGATAATATAGATAAACGAAGGTACTCTCAATGATTAAGGAAACCACATGTTCTCGGCACTACATATAGAATACAGAGTAACAAATATATAAGCTAAAGGAAATAATACATGATACAAATAATTATAGCAAACGAATAAAAATGGAAAAGGCCACATTATAGAAACGTACAGACCTAGAAAGTCTAAGCATAATTCTACCGATACACTAATGAAAAAAGGCCCTAAAATGCTGTGGTTTTTGTTTTTTCTTTAGGAAATGGAAAATGACGCAGTCGAGAAAGTCACTTAAGTTAATTTAGGACCTCAATGGCAGAAATATGAAATACATGTATTAGGAAAAGAGAGAATGAGATTTATTCTATATTTGATTATTCTGGCAGAGAAGCTGAATGTCAAAGGATATCAACAAATAACAGTCAACAGAATGCAAAATAACTTTAGTAAATTTTAAAAAAAATGTAAATAAGAGCCTTAAACAAGACTTTCAGAACCAGTCAGTTTAGAAGCCAAAACAAATACATGCTTCAGTAAATAAATACACTATGAAACCAGATCTGTCACCCAAACTCTATGCAAATATGCTGCCCTAAAGTGCCATATGTTACAGAACAGAATATAGTCAGCTACAGCCAGCTGGTTTAATCAGTTTCTTAGTGCCAACAGGGACACAACTGCACAGCTGTATAATGTGATTGATGAAAAAAACAGTCAGGAAGGAATAAAAGGATACATCTCTACAAGGTTGGCTAGCAGAGTACAGTAACAAAAGAAATGTACAGATCTCTGCACATTACATGACATCTTTTCGACTCTACATATTTCACATCGTGTGTTGCAAATGTTCAGTTTCCTGAGGACTACATTTTTACTGAAAAAAACCTCTCTCCACAATCATCTCTGTATATCCCTATTGCCTCTCAACACCTATTTGGTGCAGTCCCGGACCTCTGTTTGGCATGAGTTTATACAATACCTCCCATATTACAGTGTTGTTCCAATAGTGGACATAAGTAATCATTATTACTCTTATGAAAAAATAAGAAAGGTAGAAAGCAGTAGCTGGAAATTGTGGATGAATCAAGTTAGACTGAATACTGGATGGAAGGAAGAAAGTGATGTGAATCAACACAACTTATTTTTGTTGAAAGAAGCGAGAAGAAAAATAATATTTGGGAAAAAATATAAAAAAGGAAAGGCAAAAGAGGAAAAAAAAAAAAAAAAAAAAGGAAAATGGAAGACAAACCAGTGATCAAAGCAGTATTATTATTTCAGCCTGTGGTTTTTTTTTTTTTTGTTTTGTTTTTTGCTTGTTTGCTTGCTTTGTAGTTGCTATTTGCGAAAACTGAGCCCAATATGAGGTGATATGCTTGTTAGATCCATATAAGGAATTACCTAAGTCTATGTATGATCATATGTACCATCATATGTTCTATGTAGATGATCTTTTTGAAATATGAATGCAGAGAAAACTCTAAATTTATTAAAGGTTCTAATCTATTTCAGCTGGCTTAAGAGAATCAAAAGAAGCTGACCTCTCTCATTTTAGCAGAGTGCTTTTGATCCATTGTTGAATATATTTATCTTAAATAGTGATAGATTTAGTTTTCTATATTTACTTACCAAAATAAGCAAGAATTCCTTTTATATTTCCAATAAATGCTGATCTATTCAACATTAATTTCCAGATTTTCTTTTAATTGTACTACAATCTGTTTTTAGCTCCAGAACACTATTAGGATTTTTTTCTGACATGCATAAAATTTAAAGTGAGTGTCTGGCATTTAAATAAACATAGTGAGCCAAACCAAAGTCCTTGGCATAAAAAAAAATTTAGCATTTCTGTGATGATTCACATATTATCAGTTTATTTATAATAGATTTGTAAAACAAGTTCCTGAAAATTGACAGCTCAGAGTATTGTATCAATGCCATTCAAGTCAAAACTGGATATATATTTAATAATTATAAAAAAGTAGAAATATATATTAAAAAATCATTCAGGATAATATGATATTCAGTATGATATTCAGTTATCAAGTTGAAAATATGCTGTGGACAATACGTTTCACATTATTAAATAAAACAAATCAAATTTTCCAACCTGGAAGCTGAAGAAAAATTTTTAAGTAATAAGGATTTGGAAATATTGCCTAACTTTAAAACATTGTCTCAAAAATAAAAATAAATAAGCCAAAAACCCACACATTCTCATTTCTAACATATTGAAATGAATGAATTTCAACTTTTTTATATCTTGTCCATAGAAACATATGAATTCAGTGCAATGAAAATCACTTCTGAAATATTGAAGTTAAGAATAGAAAGAATGAAGAAATGTGCATATGTTATCTTTAGATTCTTTGATGTGGCTTCACAGAGGAAACATCTGTAGGCATAAATAATAGCTCAAACTGAGAGCCTGAAGTAAGGTAATTAATAATCAATACTCTCAAAGAATTTAAATGTCAAATTATTATTATTATTATTATTATTTTTTTTTTTTTTTGCGATTACCATTTGAATATACTTTAAAATCTCCCATAGTAATCAACTGGTGTATTCAGGTAACACATGATACAGACAGAAAACTTGGGATACTTTCAGGAGATAGAAATAGAAACAGACTTGAAAGCATAAGTTATTAGGTGTGTTTGAGACATTTAACTTCTACACTAAAAATATTTTGGACATTCATTCTTTTAATAAGATGAAATGCCCAAGTTTATACATACAATTCCTGAATATAAAAACTGCATTATACATCTGAAGATCAAAACCAAAGAATAGATGAGCCAAGTGGCCCAGTTTGACCAAGAAAATTTAACAGAAAACCATCATCTTTGCTGAGACAACTACAGGTGATGAATTTATTTCCAAAGGTATTGCAGAAAATCTTTAAAAGCTTCTATCTCTTAGAAGCTAAGAGATAGTAAATACAAAGAGCATGTGTTGTTTTTTTTTTTTTTCATCCATTTTACATTCAAAAAAACCATCTAATTTACTAATTTCACCTTTTGATAGTAAGGGCAGCAATTATAGAGAATAAGCTATCTACATTTTCTTTCATTAAAAAACTTATCAAAGGTTTAAAATTAATATAAAATTACTGAAACATTCTATATTGTTGAGTAAGTTACTGATAAATATCTTTAAAAGTTAATGAAAACTGGGACTTCTTCATTTCAAATAAATTCTATTCTGCAAACTGTTTTCTAGAGAGAAGACAGGCGTGAATATAACATCATTAAAAAATAAGTAAATAAACAAGTAAACAAACAAAAAGAAAAACAGAAGTGTAAGTTTACATATCTAGACAAAAAACAGACTCCTCTGGATATCTCATCATTATCATCTCATTCAGAAATTTTAACTATGGTTACCTTCCTTTTTATTTTAAAGGAGTCCTGCTGAAATCAGCAGATTGCATGACAGTAGAGAAATAGATGAATTTAACTGGTATGGCACGATCTGGCATTCAGAATCACAAATGAAAATATGTATGTGTATATATATACATAAATAAATATTAAATTCCAAAACCCTGTAGTCTATTTGCATCTTTTAGAATGCACTACTTCTACAAAGGCAGGTTGCATCAGTTTAAAATCAGTATGAATTACATATAGGAAAACAAAACAAAAAAATTAATGGCAGTAACAAAAAAAAATTAATGACCATAAATAATTTATATGTGAGCCACAGCATACATAAAATGTTGGATGTTAAATGTAAATGCAGATCTATGAAGTGCCAGCGGCATCCTGGCTTGCATCAGAAACAGTGTTGCCAGCAGGGAGGTGATCATCCCCCTGTACTCAGCACTGGTGAGGCTGCACCTCCAGTCCTGTGTCCAGTTTTGGGCTCCTCACTGCAAGAAAGACATTGAGGCCCTGGAGCGGGTTCAAAGAAGGGCGACAAAGCTGGTGAGGAGTCCGGAGCACAGGGCTTATGGGGAGCGGCTGAAGGAGCTGAGAATGTTCAATCTGGAGAAGAGGAGGCTCAGGGGAGACCGCATTGCACTCTATAACTGCCTGAAGAGAGGTTGTAGTGAGGTGGGGATTGGCCTCTTGTCTCGTGTGACTAGTGATAGGACTAGAGGGAATGGCTTCAAGCTGTACCAAGGGAGATTTTGGCTGGATGTTAGGAAATACTACTTTTCTGAAAGAGTGGTCAGGCACTGGAATGAGCTGCCCAAGGAGATGGTGGAGTCACCGAGCCTGGGGGTGTTCAAGGAACGTTTGGATTTTGTGTTGAGGGATATGGTTTAGCGAATACTATTGGCGACAGTTGGATGGTTGGACTGGATGACTTGTAGGTCTTTTCCAACCTTGGTGTTTCTGTGACTCTGTGATTTTGTGAAAATATCACTGTGGGGTGAAGATTGACACATATGTGTGACTATTCATGTTCACATGCAAGTACTGGAAAAACAAAAGGAAATTTAAATTCTAAAGAAAATGAAAAAAAATGTCAGTGTTTCTAAATGAGGAATATGCCAGGAAATTGAAAAAAAAGTGAAAGATGATGGATTCTCTCTTCATGACAAAAAGTATGTGTGACATAATATGGTTATACACCATTTGTAAATCTACATCCAAAACAGAAAGCATGGAATCACTGCATATCTATTACAGCCTGGACAGAAAATGTCAGGAGAGACTAAAGTCTTTTTTATATAAAAAAAAATCAACTATGAGTAACCTCCTGCATGAGAACATAAGAAATCGTTAAGTGCTTTGGAAATCCAATTTTATATACAAACATTCTACTTTATTTTTCAGACTCCTCAACACTTCCTAACTTATCTACTGTATCTTTTAGCCTTCCCAGTAGGCTGAGCAGATTGTCCACCTGCTTGTAACTCATGTAGTTGTTCTCACTTCTGTCTAATGATGCCAGTGAGAGGCTTTAGCACTCTCTGAAGCTGGAGGCCTGGATGGCTGCATGTTTGTTTGGGAGAGCACATTTGCCTTTGAAGGGCATAGAGAGAGTGCGTATAATAAGCTATTGAAAAGGCAAGAATTCTCTCAAAATGAAAATGAAAACCGAAAAGCATTGTGAATGCTGAGGGAGTTCAAGAGGCAATTGTACTCTGAAAGCAAAAGCAATGTTCTGAATGGGCTATAAACAGCATTAGTTTCTTAGAAGAGAGAATTGAGCATAAGCTTCAGTGGCAATTGAGGGGGTGGGGAAGAACGAAAGAGAGAAAATTATATTCCTGTCCCCAAAGATAGATGGCTGAATGGACTTAGGAGCTCAATTACACTCCCAGCCCTTGAAATGCTCCCTCAGATCGTTACTGAAGAGATAAACTATATAGTTGGAGAGAAATGGGCAGATGTAAACCCATCATCATGACCTAAGAGTCAACAGACAAATCACTGCTTTTGGGGGTTATTTACAAAAGAATTCTGTTCAAAAGAAATATGAAACATTACTATGAGATTTCAGTTGAAAAATACTCCCCCACTGTCTCTTAAATTCTTATTTGGTTTTACATACTCTTACTGAGACAGAAACAAGCCCAGGAGTAGTAGTAAAGGAGCACACTAACTCATTTCACACAGTCTGTCAGAGGACACACAAGCAATAATAACTTTTTGTTGCTGCTTTCCTAGATGAATCTCAAAGTAATTATCAAAAGGTGGAATTCCCTTAAGTTTTCCAGTTCTTTTATTTTACTGTTTCCAAAAGAAATAAATTATTCATTAGATTGGATTTCAGTAGTGCAAAGGGGTGAGAAAAAGTGTATCTATATACAGTATCTATCTCCCTTATATATATTCTTCTGTGTAATGAAGAATAAGGTTTAGAGACATTCCAACAAGCAGCACAATTTAACACTGTAAAAGACTTTTAGATTTTGTGCGTTATGTAAATCCAGACAACAAGAAGGCTTATATTTGTAATGCACAAATAATTTAATTCCTGCAATTACTCCGTAATAATGTAATTGTTAGAAGGTATAATGTGACCATAAAATCTAGCAATTACAGAGTTATTTATGTCCTATAAATACCACAGTAATTATACTATATGTTAAAGTACAATGCAATACCTAACTTAATTGCCTCTTAGTTTGTATGGCCAGCTTGAAAATGTGGATCCTTTCTCTAGTAAGTTTAGATACAAGCATATTATAAAAACATAATGTTTAATAGTTTAGCACATGTAAATAAACAGAGCAAATCAAATTATTGATGACAAACATCTTTTACACGAATTTATGGTATCCAGCCGTTTGTTTGCTTTTCCAATTGTCTGGCAAATGCTTTGAGTAAACAAATTTAGATGGATTGCTTCCTCATAATTTATTGCCTGCATTAGTTTAATTGTTCAACAGAGATAACTCTAATCAAGAGGTATAATTGGTGAACCTACTGTCAATGTAGGCAATATCTGTTTCTTGATTTTCTCTCTTGCTAAGAGACAGCAAAAATGTGCTATGAACAGGATAATATACTAGGATTCTGAGGTTCACGTAACTCTTAGTGGCAAAGTTTGCACTTGTAAAACAGCCACTATATGTGGGCATAAACTATATAAAGAAGAGGTGAGGCAGATATTTACTTTTCTTTCTGTTTATCATAACTCTTGACCAGCTGTCGCAAGACATTTGTATTAAACCCTCTGACGTTTCTGAGCTGCTTTTGTAGAACTTCATCAGTAGTTGAAGGGATTTCTCTCTTTTCCTCTTGAGGCTGCGACCAAAAGAAAGCCCTAATGTCTGCCTGTGATGTGCTTATAAAGGCAACATCATGGTAAACACTGAGGCCCACAACAGAATTTTATATAGCTGTAATCTTTCTGAGCTTTCAGTCTGAGAACAGGTTTCTGTTCCAGTGCCATGCTAGCAGAGGCAGCAAATTCCTCCCCTGTAGCCCTAGACTCTGGCTGCTTTCAGAATGGCGATGGGCAATAGTAGCAGTACAGCATGATAAACCTGAACAAAGGAAGTTCTGTATAGACTTGTAGAAGAATTTATTTACAGTAAGGGTGACAGAGCACTGGAATATGTTGCCCAGAGAGGTTGTGGAATCTTCTATGGAGATCGCAGAATCACAGAATCACAGAATTGTAGGGGTTGGAAGGGACCTCCAGAGGTCATCGAGTCCAACCCCACTGCCAAAGCAGGTTCCCTACAGCAGGTCACACAGGTAGGCATCCAGGCAGGTCTTGAACATCTCCAGAGAAGGAGACTCCACCACCTCCCTGGGCAGCCTGTTCCAGTGCTCCATCACCTCACTGTAAAGAAGTTCTTGCGCACATTTGTGTGGAACGTCCTATGCTGCGGTTTCTGGCCGTTTCCCCTTGTCCTGTCTCCACTCACCACTGAAAACAGTCCATCTTCACCATTCTGCCCCCCACACCTTAGATATCTGTAGACCTGGATCAGGCCCCCTCTCAGTCTTCTTTTCTCAAGGCTGAACAGTCCCAGTTCACTCAGCCTTTCTTCATAGGAGAGATGCTCCAGGCCCTTCACCATCTTTGTGGCCCTCTGCTGGACTCTTTCCAAGAGATCCCTGTCTTTTTTATACTGGGGAGCCCAGAACTGGATGCAGTACTCCAGATGAGGCCTTACCAGGGCAGATATTCAAGACCCACCTAGACATAGACTCATAGAATCATAGAATCACAAGGTTGGAAACGACCTATAAGATCATCCAGTCCAACCATCTCCTCATCACCGTTGCCACCATTAGTACTAAACCATATCATGCAGCACGTCATCCAGACGCCTCTTGAACACTGCCAGGGACGGCGACATCTACCTATGCAACCTATTTTAGGGTACCTGCTTTCGCAGTGGGATTGGATTTGATGATTTCTTTGGGGTCTTTTCCAACCCCTGCAATTCTGTGATTCTGTGATACTGTGAAAATATGTTGCTTTATAGTAGTGAACTGTAGCTTCAACATACAATATCAATATCAATTGTTGCTATGAGGATCACAATTTACTGACAGAGCTGACCAGACTTACTCTAGTCTGAGGCAACCCATAAGTGCTGTGCCTTAGAAATGCCCTTCACAGAATCATAGAATTACAGAATCATAGGGGTTGCAAGGGACTTCCAGAGATCATTGAATCCAACCCCCCTGCCAAAGCAAGTTCCCTACACCAAGTCACACAAGTAGGTGTCCAGGCAGGTCTTGAATATCTCCAGAGGAGGAGACTCCACTGGGCAGCCTTTTCCAGTGGACAGGATTTTTCTTCTCAGATCTCTCTCAAAATAGGAATAAAACCGTTTTCAAGGTATTTCCAGTGTTGTAATGGAGAAGGAAAAGTCAGGTAGGCGGCTCTGTGTTATATTTTCCCTTGGATGAGAATACTTCTACTGAACTCAGCAATGCATGAAAGGGACAGAGAAGTGGAGGATGAGTTTCCAGAATTTATTCAAATTACTTAGGGGACTTTATTGGAAGCTGGTCTTTTCTGAAAACAAGGAGGAGATTCCATCAATACATTTGACAGTGTATTAATGTTAGAGAGAGAGAGAGAAAGAGAGAGAGAGATTGTAGTTTCTAGGAGTATCATTCATTCATGAATATGCAGTTCAAGAAAAGAAACAGAGATGTCAGTTACAGATTGCCACTTATCATTTTTGTTCAAAAAATGGAGTAGTAGTATAAAAATTCAACTATTGAGCCACACTTTGGCTATCATCCCTGGGAAAATCAAAAGTTATCACTTTTCCTTATTACATCCATCCAAAAAGTGGACACAAATAAGCCCATTCCTAAGTTGATTCCAAGGACTACATCTTGGTCTTCCCAATCACACACATCACTGTCTAGCTGGAATATGTGCAAAAGCTTTACAGAGAAAAGGCTTTTGCATAACCTGAACTCTGTCCCAAACTTCCAAACAAACTACCTTCTTTCTAAACGCTGCTATTTACTGAATTCTTTTGTTTTTGAAATTGTCTGTTTCTTGTAATTCATGTGTATGGCTTGGCAAGCAGTCACAACACTTATGGGCACAGACTTAACCAAATGTCAGTAACTGAACAAATAAAAATTTCCCTTCCACAGTGAAATAATAGCATAGCACATTCAAAAATAATCTTTAAGCATAGCAAAAGAGACTTAAGATTTACATTAAAAAGTGATTATAGAAATCTAGCTGTCAAATCTACACAGAACTAATGTGGAAGGGAGGATTTTGGAATAGTTGTTTGGCATTGAGGTGGCTGACTTATCCTAGAAAGTGATTGTGGAAGCATGCTTATTTTGTGCATGTATTAGTCACCACATCTCTCTTTTAATTACAATATTTTGAACTGCTATGACAGATTTGTCCATGAGGGTTGCAATTCTGGCTGCCTAGCAGCTATAATACAGATTTAATTAACACATGTTGAGAACTGACGCAAATCAGCTGTATAGCCATTCCCTCACTATTGATGGTGACAACCTTATGGAGGCCAAGCTGCAAATCCTCACAGACTGCAGTACAGTAACCATTCTTCTATTGATCAGCTTTGTCTCACATATTACATAGACTTAAAAGATTTAAGCTACTCATGGAGCTATTGAAGAAAAAGAGGCTACAGGCATTTAATGCCACTCAGTACATCTTTGGAAAGAAAGTACAATCTTTTGAATAAAGTAGAATGCCAGAAACAAAAATGTGGCCAATCATAAGAGCATGGTAAAAGATTTGAGTTTAAAACAAAATGCAGTAGAAGATAACCATCCTGGAAACAAACAAACAAACAAACAAACAGTACTTGTAGAGATGGCAGGGAAAAGACAAGAATAAATGTTTACTCCTTCTCATCTCTGTATGAGATCAACAGCCTTTTAGAATTTTCCTGCACAGCTTTTAGTGATATCACAAGAATGGACAAAAAGTATAAACATAAAAGGAATTGCTACTATGCAGTGCTGAGGCAATAAAAATGGTATTTAAAAATACCAGGGGGAAAGTACTTCAGTGCATTACTACAGAAGAAGGATCTGAAAATATTTTGACCTTAGAAAGTCTTGGTTCTGCTCTGTTCAGAATCATAAATATTCCCATGGATAAATGCTGAGAAACAGAAACTACTCCCTGAGGCTAATATACCATCCCTGAAGTAGAGTTACATCAGCATGGAAGAACTGAGTTAATAATGATGCCATGCTTGGGAAAACACACACTTTTACTCATGTGTTTTGAATTATTGTCAAGAAGCATTTGAGAAAAACATAGGAATTATTGAAACTAGACATGCAACCATTCACATAGAGACAATTAGCAAGAGTGCTGCAATTAAATTAGAAATTGTATGAAAGAGTGACTCTAATTAACAGCTCTGGAGGAGCTGAGACAAATTATTTCTAAAATATTTACAGAAATCAGCAGTTAAATACGATCTAATGAGTCTAAGAATTCATGTACTGCACTAAACAATGAATAAAGAGGAGCTTTAAATAGAGAATAACTGATTTCCTGAATACTGACTAAGAAAGAGGTTGGAGAGTTACTATAGGTAATTCCCAAAGGGCATTAGCAAATAGCTGGAAAAAAAAGAAAAAAGAAAAAAGAATGAATATAGAGGGTAGTAATGCTCAGTTGCTTTATAAGAAGAATAGTGTTTAAATTAGGCTTGTAATTTATTAACTGTAAAATCCTGTGATACGCCCTGTGATTCCAAAAAGCATGCACCAAACTAATAAGTACTGTTGGCCTTGTTTAAATAGCGTACTGTGATAAAATAAAACCAACCAAAGAAATTTTGACTTAGGCTTGAAAAGGTATGCAGCAAGCTCTCCTGACGTTTGATAGTGTAGCTTACTTGTAAAGTCGTATTAATATTCTGAGGGTGTGAATTATTTACTTATGAGAATGCTACTTTTGTTCATTTACATCACTATTATTTTACCACTGTTGAGACATTTGAAGAGAAGGCTCCAGGGAGACTTCATTGCAGCCTCGCAGTACTTGAAGAGAGTTACAAGCAGGAGATGAACTGACTTTTTAAGCATTCTGATAGTGATAAGGAGAAGTAGGAATGGCTTTAAACTAAAAGAGAGGAGATTTATTTTGGATGTTAGGAAGAATTCTTTTTCTCAGAGGGTAGTGAGTTGTCGGAACTGTCAGCCCAGAGTGGTTGTGGGTTTACTGTCTCCAGAGGCATTCAAGGCCAGTTTGGATGGGATCCTGGGCAGCCTGATCTGGTGGCTGGCAACCTTGCCCATGGCAGGGCAATTGGAAGTAGTTGCTCTTTAATGATCCCTCAACCAAAGTCGTTCTGTAATTGATTCTGTGAACAGGGCTTTCTTTTTATACAAACCAGCTGTATAACTCCCTGCACAGCAAGAGCATGCAATATGTAGAAGAGTATCTTCATCATTTATTAACAAGATTTCACTCTTGAAATACTCAAGTGTCTTGGCAGCTAAAGATGCTAGGCATAAAGCACCAGTCCTCCATACTGATTTTTGTCTCTTCTAAAAACAATAGATGCATTGCTTCAAAATAAAAACTTTGGTAGATAAAAGACCATGTTCAGTGACCTCAAGAATAGGATGTAGTGCCTGCCACATTTCTCCAGAACCCTGAGATATAGCTGTGGCAAAGATGTCTAACTCTTTTGGTTTCTGTTCAACAAATATTATGCATATTCTCATTTATACAGTGTCTTTAAAGGAACTCTTGATATTAAGTAATGCTAGTGCAAGTTAATTTTACGCCATAAATTGGGTGAAATCCTTGAAAATATCATCACTGTCAAAGAGGGGCAATAACTGGAACACAGGAAGTTCCATGTAATCATGAGGAAGAACTTATTTACTGTGAGGACAACAGGGCACAGGAAAAGGCTACCCAGAAAGGTTGTGGAGTTTCCTTTTCTGGAGGTATTCAACACCCACCTGAAGCCTGAGCTGGATTAGATGATCTCCAGAAATCCCTTCCAGTCCCTATGATTCTCTGTTCTCTATTTCTATGAACTGTCAGAAGACAAAATAGCTTTCTATAAGAGTAAACTAAGACTTTTATGCACTTACTTTGAATAACATCAGTGAAAGTATGCTAAATCTTGTACACTAGCATTGGAAACATGCAAAAATTGTAGTTGTGTGAGTTAAAGTTACTTGAAGAACTATGAACCAAACATTCAACCAGAAGAGAATAAATGGTTGCATGTTATGTAACATTCAGTAACACATACTCTACCTACTCATTGTTTCTTGAATTCTTAGGTATCTTATATTCTTAGGTTTTTTTTTTGTTTTTTTTTTTTCATGAATCATAGAATCATAGAATGGGCTGGATTGGAAGGGATCCAAAGGATCATTGAATGCCAAGCCACCTAAAATACTTGTTAGTGTTCAAGGAAAGGAGTACAGCTTATAAAGCAAAATATCACATTTCCTTAAAGAGTTTTCTGATGCAGCTGCTACTGCTCAGTCTTTCGGAAACACACTGTCACTCCCCCTTCTTGCTAGCTGGGAAAGGAGACAAGGAGACAAAGTGTAAGCAATCATGAGTGCTGAGCATTGGTATGCAAAACATCCTCCACTTACAGCCCACTGGGACACTGCAAGCAAGGCAGGATAATTAAGCATAACTGATAGGCATACAAGGAAAGGTGAAGCTGGACGTTTCAATTCCAATATTTTGTTATAGGTCAGCTGAAGATTTCTAACATCAGCCAAGGTACGAAGCATGAAATGCACTGTGGCTAACTAAGCAGTAAAAGGGGATAATATGTTATCTTTACACCCCTAACGTGCCAACAGACAAGTATGCTTGCTAATCTGTCTACAAAACCAGGGAAACTATGTCAGTGTATGCTCACTTTTTGGCATTGCCTGCAGCTGTCAGAAGAGGCATTGCTCAACTGTTTAAATCCTTTATTAGAATAGACAAAGAGAGGTTCACCTTCCTTTGGAACGTAAGGACCTGGCCACAGCTAGAAATAGGATACCTGAATTAAAGCAACAAAACAAAAAACTGAAAAATCAGTTCCAGGGTGATGCATTATGGTAATATGCATAGTTATATGTATACATTAAAAAAAAAAAAAAAAAAAAAAAAAAAAAGTAAAAGTAAAGGCACTGAAAAAATGGTTTTCTAATCAATAATATCGGCTGATAAACTTGAAAGAGACAGATGAGTCTGATGTTGTTCTCCCTTGGTATAATTTAAACAGCTCTAGTATCTCTGTTCTATTTGAAGAACAGTGTGGTTTCAGAAACCTTTTCCAACAGTCACTCAAACAATGGGAAACTTCCCAACTGGACACTGCAGTCCAGTAAGAGAAAGAGGAATTTCTGGAGAAAAATGTATTTCATCCTGAACAAACCCACTGTTGCTCTTCACTACAGACTCCCTCACTGCAGACTTCCCTGCTCCTGGCTGGTGAGTCCCATCACCTTGATCCCAGGAAACTCCTCGTGCACCCTGAGCAGCAGCAAGGCATTTTTTAATGAAGATTTTACCTTTGACTAAAATGTTTTCCATGAAAAAATGTGTTGTGACTAATAGCTCAAATGATTAAAACTCAATGTATCTACAACATTACAAGTTGTTTCACATATATTTATTTATTTGAGAGTCTTAATTGAGAGTATCAATACCAAGTCAGATCAAAAAGTAGACAAGTAGACTTAATTCATCTATCATCTGCTTTAACTGAACATGCTGTAGAAACCTATGTCTATATAAAGGAGGTAAAAGATGTTTTAGAGTCAGTGCAAGCGTGAGCAGAACTTACTTGAAACGCATATTTAATTTTTTAACATGCTCAACTCTGGGATACACAGTGCATTCACCCAAGAAACTAACATGAGCATCTCACCTTGCTCAGGTTAGTGGTGCAGATTTTGTGCTCACAATATGGTAGGACTGTTTTTAAAAAGCAATTTGAATGCAAATGACTATTTGCATTTTATACATCATATTTATCACAACAAGTCAAGCAAATGCCTGAAATTCAAAATCCTCTTATGACAATACTGACAAGAGAGCCTAAAATGATTAACAAGCATTTCTCAAAACTTGAATCAAGTTTAACAACGTCCCCTTGAGTACAGAAAAAAGCAGAGTCAATTTCCCAGGCTAAATATCAAGACTGAAAATGGGAGATTTATCACTGATCTCTATGTAAAAGACGTAGTCCTGAACACATTACTTCTGGGAAGCAGCTGCCATCTAATCACATAAAAATGTGGATTACATTGTCAATCAACTCCTGCTTGCTTACCGCATCTATGAAGACAGTAATCTCTGTGACAGTAGAGGTGGGGAATCCTTAGAGGATTCTAAGGGGAAACAATGCAAGGAAATTGATTACAGAAAGATGTTTGAGGGAAAGGAATCTAGAAAGAGCTATTAATTTTAGGATTTTGTTCTTGCTACCTAATTGTAAAAGGTACTCAGAAGTAAATAATTTTAGAAGGAAAAGATGTGATTCAGCAGTTCAACTAGGCCATCAGTACCCTAGGTAGGCTTCCGACCAGAAGACACTATAGACAACTATTTATATACTAGATATATACAAGAAGCCACAGCCAATATTTCCAGAAACTGGGAAGGTATATCAAGTAGGGATTCACTTTATCTTTCTGTGTAGTTTATTCACTGTTCTTTTGTTGAATTACTTGGAGAGTGACTAAAAAATAAAAGTTGCACGTAAGCAAAGCTGTAAACAACACCCAACTATGAGCACATTTACCAGCTAAACACAAGAAATTTACGACTGGTGTCCTTTCTTGAGTTCTGTACGTGAAGAACATGTTTTAAACTTTATTTTCTATTCACTGATCAAGTAATTAGACATGTAGGTACTATCATTTGTGTCAACACTAAACCACTGGATAAAAGAAGCCATTTTAATGATCTTTGAGAACCTGTATCATTACAAAGCATGTAAAAATTACAATGTGAAACTGCAGAATGAGAAAAATGTAGTGAGAACAAAAGTAAATGTGAATTTGCTTCCCTAGAACCCAAAGCACATAACAATAAGAGTCACTTTACAAACCTCTTCACAGAATATTAAAAGCAGAAAATAGACTATTTTGTATTAAAAATTTAGGTCATCACTGATCACTTCTGCTTTAATAAAACAAGGAAAACATTTTAAAACTTCATAATTAAATATCAAAATGGGAGGATACTGAGTAAGTAACAGCATTTCGAACTTAAATATTCCTTATAATCTTCCAGGATAAAAAATAGAGAGATTTTAAAACCTATAAGATGTTGAAGCAGCTCTTTATTCTCTGATTGTTTAAAAAAGGCAAGTAAAACTTATCAAAAAGGACAGGAATTCTTGATGTAGAAAATAATTTTAAGGTTTAAAGGTGACACAATGCAGGCTGACATGAACCTCCAGGCATTTCTTAATAAAACATTTATATTTAACCAAGCCTTTACAAAATGAATAAATAAATAAATAAATAACATTGGAATTGAAACTGCCCTTTAAATGAATGGTATAGTACAGGTATATCTCAAGGCAAAATTTTCTGGTGGTGCATAAATTATATAGAAACTCTCTGGTACGTTTTGCAAACAGTGTCTATTTTAGTTTTCCTCTAGCATGGGTTGAAATGTTGATCATATCATAAAATGGCCATATTTACTTGAAGGCAAAAAGGAAATTTATTTGGAAAGCTCGAGGGAAATTGAAAATCATAACCTGAAGCGTCAGACCAATATCAGTCACTCCGATTAAAATGAAATGGCCATAAAACCTTTGCCTCATCATGCAATGTTCTACATATTAATTGAAAATTATGTGGAAAAAAATGCAACTAATACATCAGTACATAATTTATATACTGATATCTCTTTAGACATACATATATGAACAGAATAAAGTGACTATGTTTGGGGCAACTTTCAGAAAATTCTTCTAATGTTTTTCTAAAATGAATAAATATGCACTCTTAAGTAATTTCATGGCTAGAATATTGGTGATTCTGTTCTGAGAGAATATTATACAATCAATGAAATATCAGTGTTCTAGGGAAAATAATATAAACATTGAAGTTTCTTGGTAAACAGAATAAATCTTATTTCTATGGGCTAAATAAGCGTTATGAAGAAAATATCTCCAGAAGTCTGTGCTGTTAAATAATAAACTTGATATTTATGTTGAGTTGATTAGAAACTAAAACCAGCCGTTTGCTGCTGAGAGTAGTTTGTATTCCAGTGCTAGTGAAGTGTTTGTTGTCTCCAGGACAAGAAAATGAGCAGAAAAAAATTGCATTTTGTTTAGATGCACACTTATTAAGCAACTGGCAATCTGATTTCTTGAGGGGCTCTTCTTTTCATGTATACTTCTTTTCATCTATATTTTAATAAACATGAGATTAAAAAACATCTGGATGCAAAAGTCTGCAAAGGCCATGTAGACATACAATTGAACATAAATGAAAAGGCATGTTAAAATTATTACCATTAATCATACCGTGCTATTGAATCACTGTACAATGTCATGTGTCGCTCCATGCTCCCCTGTATCAAACAGGTAGCTTCTATGATGCTATGAAAAGTGTAGTGATACCTAGCCAAGCACAGCTCATGTTTCTATCAAACAGTGAAAAATGAAAGGTAGTGACAGAGATACACTATTGACTTTATTTCTCCTTTGGCTCAGACAATACTATATGCATTGCCACTTTCTCTGGTACATACATCTCCAGCAGTGGAACTGGATTCAGTTTCTAAAATGCCTGAATATCAAGGAGGTTCTTGCACTCTTCTTTTACTCTCCTGTTACTGCCGCTCAATTTAGAACATTCCAGATTTGATGACATTTACTCTTTTGTAGATTTTTATGTGTGTGTGTGCACATACACTTGTGAGTAATTAGGCTGTGGATTCATTTCATACAAGACTGGTAAATGCACCAATATTAATGGAATATAGGAACACAAGACTCCCTTTCTATTGCAGTCAATCCCATCACAAAGGGTCAGTTCTCATAACATCCATGAGGTTGACAACGTAAAGAGGGAGTAAACCAGTTTCAATAGTGCAATCGCTAAACTTTGCAGAATTTGTCACATAAAAAGTAATAAGCAACACCAGTTGAACTGTATGTATGTAGAAACAGAAGAGTTTAAACCAAAGTCACTTACTTCTCCTGAGGTAAATAAATCACCTGATGCCACCGAGCAATTCAGAAAAAGACCATAGTCACACTGTTGGCAGAAATCAATTCAGACTGCAGTAAAAAAATGTGTGTGGCAGTCATAAATCTATGTGGTATATTCCTCCTCAATAAGGTTTTGAACATTTCAGTCTCTGTGAAGCAATGAAAATGTCGGGCAGAAATCCAGCTGCAGGAAGCAAAGTTCACATATCTGGTATATATGGACATAATTAATTTTTCTCCATGTAGTAGGAAACCACAATATGTTACTTCTTGCACTTATATTTCAAACAGCTTTTGTGTATACAAGCTTTTATACGTACATAGAGTATTCTTTCATCAGCTAAGTAAACATGAAAGACAATCCCTGATCTACAGGAATAGTTAAACAACATGTGGAACCTTCATAACCATGTCAAATTCTTGAGGTGCCTTATAACTTTTCAGCTAACACTGGATATTTTACTCTTTCTCCTAATGCTTCTTCAGTGAATACATACTGTGTGGGGTTTTGCCTAGCAAACCAATGGAAACAAAACTTATTTTGGCATCTATATTAAAAACTCTTCCTTCAACTCTGGGTTGTCCTTCAAATTAATAATTTTGTCTCCTTGCACACAAACGAATCAGGAATTTTAGGAGGGAATGTGCATGCAGGCAGATGGGTAACTGCTAATCAGTGCAAAGAATGTGAGTTGATGCCACATATTTTACAATCTAATTGGGAACAAAAGGAAGCTTGCCTGACGTGGAAGACAACAGCATTCTCTTTGATGAAGTATATCATTCATTTTCAGTGTGCTTGCAAACTTTCCAATATCTGCCAACTGATAGCTCTGTTCATGGCATAAAAAAGTTTTGTAATTTTTCAGAAATGCCATAAAAAAAAAAAAATTCATTTCCATTCCAGCATTAGCACTGATCGTTATAGCAGAATGCAGGTATGAAGAATGCTACTCTTTTCACTAACCGTCTGCCCAGCTGAAATGTTTAATTGAGACGTCACTCAGTGTCCACTAGTAGCAATAGCCATTGTATACACAAAAGTAGGTCTCCCTCTGGAGGTGTTAAAGCCATTTGAGTCTGCTCAACAACTGTGCAGGGAAAGTTAATACTTAATCTAGGGTGACAGCTTCTCAGGAGCCCTAAAATTTAGGCAAAAATAGGCTACTTAATTAGATAGTATCTATTCAATTTCCTACACTGAAAATAATTTTCCAGAGACAGGAGAAGTAGTAGCAGATCATCACCTACTTTTTTGCTACATGCAAAGCTAACTCAAAATCACAGGCATTATTCAATGTATAAAATGTAGAGAGTGCTAAATACAATCTCCAGTAATTTTGAAAACAATAAAAATGAACTTTTCTGGATTGAGAGAAAGAATTGTTTAAAAATATCATTGGAGTGTAGATTATTCATATTATAGAGAAGTTGTGGCTTAAGAACCTCAGGTAGGTAAGATAAAACCTGAGGTTTTATCATTCATTTATTTTTTTTTAATAAGAATAATTTTATTTCTAAAGTGAGTTTAAGATAGTTATTAACTTAAATATTCTGTTTGTTTGTTTGTTTTAAATATAAATGATCATGTCAATCTCACGATTTCTGTGCTCTGGCTAAGCTGCTTTGATAAAATAACAGACACTGGTCATAAAGTTTTATGCTTCAATCTTTTCATGCAGTGACACATGGCTAATGTGTCACATTTATCTTTTACTTCATAAATAGTTTATTTATCTATTCTTTTATTGCACTGTGAGGGGAATATATTTACTGTTATGTTTTGGTTGCCATTTATTTTCTAAATGAAATTCAGAATGCTATGTATGGCAGGACTCTTCAAGATGAAATGGACAGTAGACTATTTCAAGGATCAAAAGATAACTCAAATGTACAAAAAAGGAAACAACCTTGATTTTTTATTTTTAGAAGCAGATCCAAACGGGGATCACAAAAATAATCAGAGGGCTGGAGCACCTCTCTTATAAAGAAAGCTTCGGGGAGTTGGGCTTCTTCAGTCTGGGGAAGGGAAGGTTACTAGGAGACCTCACTGCAGACTTCCAGTACATAAATAGAGCTTAAAAACAGGACAGCGACCAACTTTTACATGGTCTGATGGTGATAAGACAAAGAGAAATGACTTTAAACTAAAAGAGGAGGAATTTAGCTTAGATAATGGGGGAAATTATTTACTCAGAAGATTGACTTATTAGAGTAGGCTGCCCAGACAAGAGGTGAGTGCCCCATCCTTGGAGGTTTTCAAGGCCAGGTTGGATAGGCAGAACAGTATGACAACTCCATCCATGACAGGGAGTTGGAACTGGAACTTCCAACCCAAGCCATTCTATGATTCTATGACTCTATGATGCTGGCTCCCTTTGCTTTCAGATATCCTGAATTTGCTTAATTAGATTAAACACTACTTGTAAGATCAGCAACTACAACTGTAATAACAATAATAATGAAGATGATAATGACACTAATAATAATAGTGTTGTTTCAAATACAAATTACTGTAGGAAGGCTTCTTGTACGTTCTTTTGAAGATGATGGTATTGGAAAATTGTCAATGGCAAGGAGCAGTAGACATGAGATTAACAAGTCTTAATTTTGCAAGACATTCTGTTATCAATACTTGAAAATGTGGAGTACAGCATAACAAGAGGCTTAACAAGGCTGCCCAGGGAGGTTGTGGAGTCTCCTTCTCTGGAGACATTCAAGACCTGCCTGGACGCCTACTTGTGTGACCTGGTGTAGGGAACCTGCTTTGGCAGGGGGTTGGACTCGATGATCTCTGGAAGTCCATTCCAACCCCTACAATTCTTTGATTCTGTGAAGAGTCTAAAACTATTAAAAGAATTTGGTCTAACCTGATGTGCTATTTTTTGTTTTCCTTTCATAATGTAATATATCTTCAGATACAATAGGACCTTGAAGAGTTGTGTCATGGTTTTATGATTTTTATTATCAGTATTCCACATCTTAACATCATGTAGAGCACTGGGAGTTAAAGAGTTAACGCTCCAGTTCCATGAACTGTCAGTTTTCTGGGTACGTGGCTCTCGTAAGAGAAGAATTAGGTAGCCCAGAGGACTTTTTGTATCCATTTTCTGTTCAGAGGGAAAGATAAAACTGTTTGCAAATCACAAGAAGTCCCCTTATCTTCCTTTCTGCTTGTCTCTGCAGTATGTGTGCTACCTAGCTGTCTCACTTTCAGTATTAGAGTAAGGCCTTCAGTTTTTAGACACTCTATCCCTCATTTTATTTGATTTATTAATTTCAATTCCATTTATATTATACTGTGTTATCTTTCATTCAGATATTATATTTAGTAAATTATCTTTCCTCCTCAGATTGTTGCTGCTGTTTTGTTTTTAGGCCCATTTTCCTATCCTTTCCCCTTTTCCCCTTCCTCCCTCTCCTGCAGTGTGGATCCAAACGAGCCTGTAAATGACTGACACGTAAACGGTTGACAAGTTGCCATACAAATCTTAAGCATTTATTCAAAGACCCTGTTATATGCATATGGTTAACTTTTCATGTGAATAACACAGTTTCCTCTAACAGGATAGTGAATATCTGAATATGAATATTAAGAAGCATACATGTGTTTTCAGAATTGATGCTCTGATAAAGATGCAAATAGACCTCATGATAAGCAATGACTGAAGGTTACTGTCCATATGAACTGATGAGAGCAGATGGTTCACAAACTAGTCATCCACTCAGTGCAAAACGTGTTTATTTCTAAGAGGTTTAAAGAAATTATAGTCAAAAATTATATCTATAATTCTTGTTGCAGCACAAATTATGCATATTTATTTAAATGGTAAAAAGCAAGAATGTTATTCAGAGGGCACTAACTTATAAGGAAAGCTGTGGTGGATATTATATTAAGGCAGATATTTAAAAGCATTTTAAACATGTGCATGCATAATAATGGAGTTTATGGATAGTCAAAGATTAAAGAATTCTAACCTAATTTTATTACACCAAGCATGAAAATATTAGCAAGTGAACTGAAGAAGAAGGAATGCCAAATTTATTAAACCCAAAGTGGCAAGTACTCAATTTAGACACTAATCTTTTTAAAATGATAGAAATAAAAAATAAAATCATCGTTAGAAATCACCATCCTTAAGAGATGTCATCTATCCTTTACTGTGATGTTGAGATAGTCCCTAAGTCCCCAGAAATCAAAAGAAAGTCTATTATTAGGCCCTAAATTACATGGCCTGGTGAATAACACCATTCATTCCACACTCCGTGCTCATTATTGTCATGATTCCAGGCAGCACTCTATTACAGAAATACTTTACCGGGCTTCTTCAGTGAGAAAAAAAGCCTAAGTGACAACCAAAAATTTTCACAACAGAAAGTTTTCTTTAGAGTGATGCATGAGTAAAAATATTTCACAAATACTACTGGTTTCACCAGTTTTCATATCAAGGTGATTTTTTTAGGCATTTAACATAGAACAGTTTCTTTGCCTGATTTTTGCATAATAAATTACTTTTCAAACAGAATCTAAGCACTGTTTTGCATTTGTAGTTTGTTAGTATTTGTTGAATGCTTGCATCAGTGACTTTGAGACTATGGTTTATTAGTAAATTACTTATTTTGACTGTTCTGTTTACTTTTTTGTAGTTTTTACTTTTATTATTCACCTAACTCAGATGGTACATGAGTAAATGAACATTTTTAAATAAGAGAATGATGAAAAGCAAATGCAAAATAATGCACCTGAGGGATAAATTTTCATGCTAAATTTTATGAAATGTTATGATTCAATATATTTTTCATGCATTCCCAGTAGCAGTACAAATACTTGTGAAACAAACAAATAAATAAGAAAAAAACACACCTGCACATTGGGGAACAAAATTCAGTACATTATTTTGTCAACAACTGCAAAGCATGCTGTCAATTTTGTGCAAAATGAGACTACAGGCAAATCTGTTACATGTGTAGAAGCCATTAACATTCTACTCATAGAATAACACTACAAGAATGTGTGGTCCTTCTCCAGGCTAGATATACTGATAGTAGAACACACACGCACACATACATAGAAAAAAAAAAAGAAAGAAATTTCATTTTATTTTTTGACATTATGGTTCATATCACTATTCTAAAACCTGTTTTTTTTTTTTTAATCATTTTCTCCTAATACTAAATTGCACAATCTCACTTAAATTGGCACAGTTTACTTAAAAAATAATAATAAGAAGAAGAACAACAACAATCAATGAAATACTGCATAATTCTGAGGGCAAAACACAATGTAATATAAAAGGAGCCTAACACAACACTTCTTAAAGAAAATTTAAGAGAGCATTGGACCTAACTTACATATTTCCTTACTATTTATGAGTTACAACATATCTTTTTATGGAAATGTCTTTCAGCCCTTCAAAAACCTAAAACATTTCCATGTATGTTTCTATGAGCAATCCATATGATCTAATTTATATTCTATTATTGCTAGACAAAAACAAAATAAAACTTTCCAGACTAAAGATAAAATGATATGTAAGTAATTAAATTTTACTTTAATTTTGTATTCTCTAAGGGTTGCAATTCTTTTTTTCATATATATATTGTCATAGAGCTATAAGTTTGACTAACAGTACCCAAACTATAGAAAATGAGGGGAAACTGTGAATTTGAACCAAGCCCGATCTAAATCTCAGAACTAGATTTTGTCTGTATAGTGAATTTAACAAAATTCACATTTATTACTGCAAAGTTCCAAGATGTGAAGTAATTACATTGCAGATCTTGTCCTGATTTGCAGTTCAGATCTATTTCTTATTAAAACATTAATAATGACTGCTTCACAGCTCTTTCTTCCATCCTATATTCTTGTTTGTTTTAGTATTTGTCTAGTGGGGTAAGAAAAGCTTGCCTATGAGACTCAACTAAGCAGGAAGAGGAAGTCATCAGCTTTATCAACAGAAACCCTCCAGAGCCTCGAAATTCACAGTCTTTGCCTTTGGTCATATTTTTAGGAAGAAAAGATTAGTTTGTCCTTTAGAGAGAAACCCTTTCTGTGATCATTAGGATAACTCTATGTCTCAAAATACTTTTACAAACAAACAGAACTTTTTCTCTGACCACATTTGAGCTGCTTTCATTTGTTTCTGATGGAGTGGCTTTCTCTGTAGGAGACCTCCACTGTATTTAAATCCTGAAGTCCTTCCAGCCTGGCTCTGAAAGCTTGTGTTGTTGTTCTTCCTCCTGGCACTCCCAGGATGAACGCATTATAGAACCTAGGTTTATTATCTAGTATTTCCTCTTTGTTATTTAGGGCCATGTTATCTTTCCTTAAAACGTTTTGTGTTTTAACAGTTTGGCTTAATTTCTCCCTCCACATTGTTATTTATGTGTCATGTTTAATCAGTTGTGTTTCCACTCTCTCAATACATTTGTTTAGAGTGTTTGGACATTAGATTATTTAGCCTTCTGTGTTACTCACACAGAGGTACTGTGCAGCTTGTTTAAACTAATATTAAAACAAAGTACCATGCATCTCATTTAAACTAATGTTAAAATATGAGAAATTCTTCAGAAATTTCAGTTGATTTTCATGTGTTTTGTTTTACTTTGTTTTGTTTTGTTTACAGAAAACTTATCAGACTGCTGAAATTGACATTAATTTAATTAATTTGCTTTGTTCAACTATTTTTGTTTGAATTTTGGGCATTATAATCATCTTGCAATCTTCCAAACACTTTTACTTCTAAGAAAAGTGTACTATTTACACAAAAGTTCAAAAAGAAATAATTGCAGCATATTCATTCCCTTTTATGTCTGAATAAAAGGGGAGCATCCACTGAAAATTCCAAAGTCAGAGAGCAAATTGGTGAGATAGTACACACCTCAGAGGGCTCCTGGCCTTGTCTCCATGAAGTCCAAATCTAAAGTCTAGATCTTAACCATCCCTATTTCTATTTTAGTAGATATCCCTATTTTAGTTGATTTTGATGCAGGAAGGGTGATATCCAGGTTTAATTTACATCTGTTAATAAGGAATAATGTTGTAGTTGCAATCACAGTCCAAAAATTAATTCTTCTGAGAAGAAGACAGATGTGTTGGGTATAGCAATAAAACATCATGATGTCTAGTTTGTAAGATGTCAAACTGAACCTTAGAGAAGCAGACTGTATGACAGAGAGTCGATAATAAAATCCATCGGTGCTTAGTAAAAGCTAAGCAGCAGCATTCTGCTTTCACCTGCCAAATGGCCAGTGAGGTCACCTTGTTCAAGGCACCTTCCTAGGCTGAGCTTTCTAAGCTGCCTAAGAATGGTACAAAAGTCTTTGATTTTTTTTTTTTTTCTCAGATAAATCAGCATCCTTTTGGAAAACCCAAGGCACCAGAGTTTTAAAAGTCGTCATGATACCACAGTCCTCTTGCATCATCCATGTAGCTGTATTCTTTTAAAAGGTGCTGAACTCCGAATCAAATCTGAAAGGGAACATTACTAAAAGTCAGACCTTCTCTATTTGCCTTTTCACTCTGAAAACTGTTACATAAAAACAGAACTGACATTTTTTCAAATGTACTGCCACTCAACAATAAACATACTTATCATGTAAATTTTCTGCAAGGTGAAAACTGATAGGAAATATTCCTAAATTTAATTTCTAAGTTTCCTTGTAAAAATCATTACAGCATTACTATTTCAGTCTCACACTCAGAAACTTGAAATGCTTGACAATACTGATAATTTCAGAAAGAAAACCATTTCTTTGCAATTTAAAAGCGATGAACAAAACAGATTTAAAAACCTATACCTCAATAGTAGGAACAAGTACAGAACACAGACGTACCAATTTAAAGAGCATAGAATGATTGATAATGTGCAAAGCTCTATAGATCATTCTGTAGTTTTAATGTTTTTACCTTTGCTCTGAGATAGCTACACCACCAGTCTCCAGCTTCCCTTAAACACCAACAAATTCTTATTGCTCAACTCTGTTCAGTGAAGCTCAAAGAGCAAAGATCTTTTCTGAATGAAATATAATTGAATACTGTCATTAATATGCAATAGAATGGAAGAGTAAATATAGTTCTTTGTATTGCAATTCTTTGATTGGAAGAGTGAATATTCCTTTTATTGGAATTTAAAAGGGAGAAAGGGCTGGAATTTAAAATGATCTTGCCAGGCTGAACAAATGTCCTGGAAAACAAACAAATAATCAAACAAAAAACCTATAGTGAAATTAATCCCTGACAAGAATATGTTGTAGCTAAGTGGGATGGCATGACAAGACCTGACTAAATGGCAAAGAGTCTGAGATCTACTGTGCTTCAAACTGCACTGAAAACAGCAACAACATCCAATGTGAAGAAGCAAATGCTACACTGAGACAGACAACCAGCTGTGTCACTGCAAAACACATAAAATCAACTTTACACACTTCCAAAACACTTGAAGCATCAGCTAACGCTCCGAATCTCTCTCTCCCAAGGGAAGAACTGTTTCTATTCATGTTATTGACTACTTTGTATTTCCCTCTCAATTTGAGTGCATTTTGAGTATGTAAAAATTGATCTTTCCAGGTTCTGATTTAACCTTTTTATCAGCTACTCCAGCCTGAAGTTTTATAATTGACCATATTCACAAATACATTCACATTCAGATTAAAGAACAGGGTTACACAGAAAACAGTTTGGAACAGGATTTTTAATAAAACAGGATGTGCTGCAGTGATGAGGCAAAGAGCTTGACCAAAAATCGACTGGTTTAGACCATATTAACCTCTTTTTTCTCCATTCTCTCCAGTCTTCCATGCTTGTTCTTTTCTGATCCACTCTTTCCTTGTCTTTGGCCTTTCTCCTAAATTTCCCACAGTAATTTTTACACAATCTCATTTACCTTCTGTAACATCCTATAATAGTTTGCTTTCCCAAGTGTTCAATGTTTTCTCAGCTACAAAGTTCAGCTTAAACACATCAAGCCTACAGATATGAAGATCCTTCAAATGGTCCAAACACCAGTGATATAAGACACTTGATCTTAATGTCTCTGTTATCTGCATTTATTAGGCTTTAATTTATGCCTTGACTGGGAGTTTGGTTTATTTGTCCATTTAGTGTTAATAGCCACAAACCAGAAGTTCTCAGAAACCTTATATCCTCGTGTTCTCACAGCAGAATTCAAATCTCCTGTAAGGAGGAGATTCGAAGTTCATGGATGTAGACAGTTTCTCCTTGATCAGACACGATCAGTAGCTATCAGGCAAGCTCATATGCAGTTATGGTCTTTGAAGACTGCCAAGATTTGACAAAAACTGACAAAAGGATTTGATCTTACTAATTGTATGTTTTCTTTGAGCACGGGATTTGCTAGATGAAATTCCCTTTCAACAAATTCCTTAAATTCCCTTTCAACAAATTAGGAACCGATCCTGTGATTCTATTACTTATTTCCGAGTCTAGAATTCTGACCTATCTCTTATTTCTGCTAATGAGTGACCAGATTTTTTACCTGAATTCTTTTTTTTTTTTTTTCCTCTCCACATAGCACATATAGTATTGGGGAGAAAAAAGATGCCTTGTAGTATGTAATGCTATAATGTACTTATCAATCTTTAGAACCTAATACTAAAGACAATGCATTTAGCATTCCAGTAAGTTTTCAGTCCTCTCTGAGACATACTCTGGATCTCTATTTTTATTTTGTGGTTGGAAATGTGTATGTACATATAATCACAGAAGGCTGGTAAGAGCGTTGTCTTTTTGCATAATATAATCTCTTCCAGCTTGATGAATTTGCTTGTGTGTAGCACTTGGTGACATGGTTCCACTGTTTCTAGAGCTAAAACTTATTCCTTATATCAAACCACATCATGTGGAAATATCAGATGATTAATCCCGTTCTGATTTACCAGAGTGACTATTTATTAGAAAGGCATTCTCATTCAAGGCTATAAAAAAAGTGGTTTTACTTATGCATGTCCATTTATATATATATGTATATATATATGCATATAAGTTACGCAGTGTTAGTGAACTTGATTGTCTATGATACTAATTGGAAAGATCCTTTGCTTATTAATTAGCACAGATGCCTTTAATGACAGATGCCTTTCATGATAAGAAGTAAGCATAACTCCACTCTGTTTTGGAGGTTAAGTGATTTAGTTGCATGGACTTCACTCCTTTTACCTTTGCTAAGGTAACACACTAGTGCAACAAGAAAGCTGTTTACTATACATTATTCTTAATTTTGTAGGAGAACAAATATTCTGTTTGTTTTACTCAGTTTATGGACATTCATGCAAACTTCCCTTGCCAATGTCATATTAAGGATGTGGGCAGCTGAAAAAGGTTTATTTATTATTTTCAACTTCTTTTTCAGTTTAAATATCTTTCCTTTACCCACTGGAAAAGAAAAGATAAATTACTGTAATTAAGCTACTCCTCTGCAGATTTTTCTCTCCTTTTTCACATATAACATGATATTTATTCACTGATTTTCCCCCTACCCCCCTTCTCCCCCACCCCCTTAGTGGAAAAATCCAATTTTTTGGATTAAAATAAAAAAAAAAAGTATCTTCAGAGGCAAGGAGAAAATTTTCCATAAAGAAAATATCCAGAACACATACTTAAGTGCCACAGGTTTGGCTATCTGCAGAACAGAGCTTTTTTCTTAGGGGAAAAAAGCAGGTGAGTTAGATTTCTCCTTTTCAAAACAGTATGAGAAAATTAAAACTTGGTGATTAAGACTCTCAATCAGGAAACAGAAGACTTGGATTCAGTTACCTCCATAGTGAAATCTCACTTCTCACTTGTCAAAAACACTTCAGCCTGCAATCTACAGCATAAGGATCAGAAGGGGCAAGTAAAAGTGATGCCTGCTGCATATGACTCATCTAGCTTCAAACAATTTATTGTAGACTAAGAATGCAAAAGTGAGAGGATCAGATATACAGGACAAACAAGAGTAGACACTGCAGTGAGAGAGCAAAATTTTCAGGATGTGCACAAAAATTGGAGCTCTAGTTTTGGCTCTATGTATTACTAATAGGGTGTACTTGATTGTTTCTTTTATTATTATTTATTGACTTCATTCCATGACAAAGTCAAAGTCTTGTTCCAAGGTCAACTGTGTGGATGTCAGCAAGACAATATGTTGTACAATGATTCTGAGTTTACACATTAGATTCAAAGGCTGTGGGAGTTAACTGCTTCTAAAGATGGGATCTAAACCTGCGTAATCTGTAATAATCTCACAGAGTATAGCTTTTTTTCTCTATTTTTCCTTTTTTTTTTTTTCCTCTTCATACATATCAAATAGTATTTAAATTACTGCTGAAATTAGAAATCTAGTATTAGACAGATGTGGAGCATGCAACGTCTATCTAATATGCAATGGCAAAAAAGAACACTAGACCAGAGACAGTATTTCTCTTGTTCTGAAACCATTTGTCTTTGCAGAGCTTGCATCCATGAAACATCTGAGATAACTTCATGGAGAGGATAAAAGGACTGAAGCACCTCACTTGTGAAGTAATGATGAGTAATGAGAACGAGTAATTAATTCCAAGAGACAAGGAATAATTTCCAGAATAATTTCTCTAAGGATTCCTCTATCAAATTAAAATAGACACAGTGACTTTGTTTAAACTTCCATCTATGCAAAATATCAGCTTAGGTATGTCTTTTCCCTATTAAAGTAATCAAATCAAAAGTAGATTTTTTTTTTTTTCCTAAGATCTCTGGAAAAACTGTATACAAATTATAGCCTTCTGATTCTGGTTATCCTTATCAACCTGCAATGAATCACAGAACCACAGAACTGTATAGGCTGGAAGGGACCTCTAGAGAACATCTAGTCCAATCTCACCTCCAAAACTGGCTTCACTGGAAGTGAAGTGTAAATACAATAAATTCAACTGTTTTGGGAAGCTTACCTAAACAAGAAGTAGAATGCTTTCTTCTTTTGTATCATCAAAAGTTGTACTACTTCATGAAATAGGAATGAAAAACTTTCCATACCATACTAAATGCATAGATTTTATGATAGCTCAGAAGTTCATGTAGATTACAATTTTTGAATATATAAAGCACACAAATAAAAGAGATAATTATTGTATTGAAAGAAATGGAGGCAGAAATGAATTTTATGCAGAAACATTTTGCATGTTAAAACATAAAACAATAAATAAATGCAGGAATGAATTATATTTTTGTGTCCTATGAAGTAAATACTATGATTCAGTACTCTAATAGGTGAACAGATTATCTAGAACAATTATTAATGTGTGTTTAATGTAATAATCTGTGAACAATAGGAGTAGAAGTAAAGAAAAGTAAAGCAACAAAGGAAAGAAATAAGGAGAGAAGTGTACATGATTACCTGAAAAGTAATCAGCTAATTCAGCAATTTTAATCTGTGCATTCTCACATTTCATAACTCCTCCATTTTTTTTATTCCTTTGTACATGGATGGACTGGCATCTTTAGGACAGTGAAATGATGCATCTGTTAAGTCAAATGTTCATTCCTTCTTTTTCAGTCTTCTTTTTTTTTCAATCCATTGACAGAAAGTATTTTTGCTTTCAATTTTGTCAGGGTACTGTGACTTGGTAGGCTAACATTCAAACAGCTTTTTACTAAACTCTTTGTCTGTGGTAGGAAAGAATATCATATAGTATTTCACTGTTTTCATCTGCCCACTGCAGATCCTTTGAATGTGCCTGGATCTGATGCTGTATTAATAGAAGGATGAGATTTCATCTTTAAAATGCTGATGCTCATAAGTGTGAATCTGGCATAACATATGATATCCAAGAGAATCAGAGATACTGTGAAATCAGTATAGTAAGGAATTCACAAATGCAATGACCATAATAAAATCAATGATTTTTTTGCTGAATTGTCCTTGAGTATGACTAACGAATCTTTCCATGCTATTACAGACAGCCTGCAGCAAAACTGTTCCAATGATCCACCAACTCAAAAAATTTAATCAGCCATTCTTCCTAAGGAAAGAGCAGGGGAGAATTACTAGACTTCATCATTAATTCATGATCATTCAAAAGTTTTAAACTCATCTCTTCCAAGAGACATGAACTACCACGTGAGTAATTACCATTCTTTCTTCTCAATTTCAGGAATATTTTCAACTCTTTCTACTTCTCTTTACTTTTATATTCTCTTTGCCCTACTGTACTTTTACCACCTTTCTCTAAACTATTTTATTAATCTCAGTAACTACCACCACGTAATTTTGTGGATTTGGATGTAGGATATTTCCTTCCTTTAAAATAAAACAATATTTTGAAATGTGTGCACTACACAGTTTGTAACACTCTGTTGGGATTATGGTTGCCTGAAAACCATAGGAAGGAATTTGCAACTCACATTGGTTTTTTGCTCTCTAAAAACTAATGGATCAAGAGGAAAAACTGCATTATTTTAATACGCAGATGTTTAACTTATATCTTATTTAGATTTAGTCTTTTAACTCAAGAAAAAGGGCAACAATATGAACAATGCCAACCATGAGACTTGTATATATGAGTCCACAATTCTAACACAGTTTGCTTTCTACAGCAGCATTGAGCACCTGAGGAAGTGTGGGATAGATGAGTGGACAGTGAGGTGGACTGAGAACTGGATGACCTGCAGATTTCAGAGGGCTGTGATCAGTAGCTCAGAATCTAGTTGGAGGCTTGTAGCTAGCACTGTACTCCAGAGGTGTTCTGAGTCTATGAGTCTAGTCTTGTTCAACATCTTCATCAATTACCTGTGTGAAGGGATAGAGGATAGAGCACATCCTCAACAAGTTTGATGATTACTGCATAATTTTTTATTGAGAAGAAATTAAATCTTTAAGTGGAGATATTTGAAAGAAATACAGAATTCCAAGTATGATTAAGAAATTGTACTACACTATGCTATTTTAATTAACCTGCACAAATGAGATTTTTAAAACAAAAGCATCTTAAAAAAGATTCTTCAGAATTTCTTTAGCAGGGAAAACACAGGATTTTTCTATTGCACATTAATGTATTCTATATTCTGATATCTTTAGTCATTATTATCTTAAATAGAGAAAAAAATTGTGTTTAAAATGTTTATAGTAAACAAATATTTTTAATGGAATACTCTACCACAATGCTATGTACTAAAGTGGAAGTATGTATATATGTGTATATATATACATATGTATATATATACATATCTAACATATTTTGGACTAGTTGATTTTTTTTTTTTTTTTTTGGACTATTTCAAGTCAGGATATTTGATTATATATATGTATATGCATAAATATACATAAAAAATATATGAAGAGGTAAGGAGGGACTGAAGCAAGGCATGCCACATTCCCCACTGGAGCTCACTGTATCCAGACTAAATGCACTTGAGCCTATGTGAAAAATCTAAACTTGTTGTAGGTTTCTGTGGCCCAGAGTTTGCCTTGCATCCACTTTCGAAAATGTCCCATATAAATCACAGCACCTTTTTGTTAAATTTTGTTTTTATAATGCAGACACTTGTGAGAATCCTTCTTTGTTTTTTGGCTCAAAGCTTGCTTCCTGAGGTATTTCTTGTGATAAGATTCTGATTGACTTGTTGAAGAGGCAAGTGATGGGTGCTACCATGTGACAATCAACATCACTTTGGGAACATTTGAAAGCCCCTTCCTCCAGAACTGCTTGCCTCCAGAAGAGAGTGATCAGGAGTGTTTGATCTGGAAGATCTGACCTGTGACTAAACAGCTCCAGCTAGATATGGGAAAATTGGGGAATGATACCATCACGTTTTGTGAAAAACAGGATGCTGAGGGGCATCCCTGCTCCCTCTTATCTGCTGGCAAGGCCTGGAAGATGGGAACAAAGGAGTTTCTGCTGAGATCTCAGAGCCAGTAGCAGCCACTCCAAGGAGAGCTGACTTGACCACTTTGGATTTGAGCTGTCACTCCAAAGACAGCTGACTCGACCACTTTGGAACCATTGAAAAGGGGCCGTCATCACCATGGTTGTTGTTCTTATCGTCATCATCATCAACAGAACAGCTCTGCCCGATGACCCACCATTACTGAGGATCAATGACTGAAATACAAACCACGCTGGATCCATGGTTGTGACTATGTCCCTCTTACTTCCTATCAAGACTCCTTGCTTCTTCTTTCCTATCTTTTTTATCGCCCTCCTTCCCTTCCCCATTACCCTAATTCATAATAGTGTCCGTCCTCCCTGTCTCGCTCCAATTTATAGGAGGGAGATGAGGTTCTTTAATATCTGTATACCCGGTGTGAGATTAAGAAACAACGGTTCATATGTTGTTGCATCCAATTTATTACTAAGACCTAATCAGGGAGACGGGGAAGGGAAGGAGGGCGATAGAAAAGATGGAAAAGAAGCAGGAGTTGCGTAAAGCGGGGATAGTCACCAGCAGGATCCAGCAGCGGTCCCGTTGCACGGTGTTTGAAGGTCACGGGCAGAACGCAGCAGAAGACGGGGAGCAGCAGCGTGGCCGGACTTGGGCAGCAGGCAGGTAGACGAGGAAGTCGAGGAGCCAATTCTTGAAGCAGCAACAGCAGTCCGTCAGCAGGCTCAGGAGAGTTCAACAGTATGCAGGAATCACCTCAATCTTCAGAAATCCCTCTATCTTCCGGAATTCTTCTCTCTCCTTGAATTCCTCTCTCCCTGAATTCCTCTAGTGGTTTTCAGTTCCTCTTTTATCCTCCTTGTTCTCCTGCCTACGTGACAAGGATGGGCTTCGAGCAAGAGTCATTGAGTACCCTCTAAGATGGCCCATCATCCTGAGATAGGTCCACACAAAGGAGCACTTCACAGCTATTTAGCTGCAGTTCATCTCGCTCTCGTTGCCCCTGGCCTTGCCCATCTGCGTTCCCCCAGACAAAGGATTTCACAACCTTTGCCTAGGGCTTGCCTGGACTTGTCCATCTGTCTCCTTAAGACAAAGGTTTTCACCGTCCTTGCTCGGGACTTGTCTGGACTTGAACAAGTCCATCGGTGTCCCCAGCAAACTTTGAGACACAGACGCTGACAGAATAATATCTTACACTCCCCTTCCCCACTTCCCTCCTTAAGATCTGTAATAAACTGGTTGGACCAACATTTGAATCATTGTTTCTTAATCTCATGCCGGGTATACAGATATTAAAAGAACCTCCTCTCCCTCCTGTAAATTGGAGCGAGACAACACTGCAATACCTTATGGTTAAAGAACAAGCTCAAAACACAGAAGACAAGAGGAAAAGCCTGACTACTGCTTCTGCAACCTCAGATAATCTAATTTCTCTCTAAGTTCCTGAAAAATAGAACTGGAGTGATAATCAATAATGTTTCATGACCTTACAGAGATACTGTGTGCATCAATGCATTGCAATATGATGGGAATCAAGTCTGTGAAGAAACTCCTAATATCCTTATTTCAGAACTCCGCAGGAGTTTCATGGTCATAACTACCCCAAAAATTTCCATGTCAAAGTTACCATAAAGTTGTGGTTGTTCCTGCTGCAGGCAGGAAAAATACAAAGGCAAGAAAAATCCATTAAAAGTTGCTGCTTGTTTGTTTTTCCTGAACAAATATCTCCCATCCCTGTGCAGGCCCAAAGGTCCTGGTAATGAAAAACTATAACCTCATATTTTGTGAACCAAAGTTCAATGTTTATTATCTCCTAGCCTTGATCCACATCAAGGTATCTTCCTTGAAATTGCAATGCCACAAATATAGAATCATAGAATCATCAAGGTTGGAAAAGACCTCTAAGATCATCCAGTCCAACCATCCTCATAGCCTCAATATTTCCCACTAAACCACGTCCTACAGTATGATATCTACACATTTCTTGAACACCTTCAGGATCAGTGACTCCACCACGTCCCTGGGCAGCCTACTCCAGCACCTGACCACTCTCTCAGACAAGAAGTATTTCCTAACATACAACCTGAATCTCCCCTGGAGCAAATTGAGGCCATTCCCTCCAGTCCTGTTGCTAGTTACGTGGGAAAAGAGGCTGACCTCCACCTCACCACAACCTCCTTCAGGTAGTTGGAGAGAGCGATAAGGTCTACTCTGATCCTATTCTCCTCCAAACTAAAAATCCCGTTCCCTCAGCCACTCCTCATAAGACCAGTGCTCCAGACTCCTCAACAGCTTAGTTGCCCTTCTCTGAATATGCTCCAGGGTCTTGATGTCTTTCATCTAGTGAGGTGCCTAAAACTGAACACAGTACTCAAGGTGCGTCCTCACCAGGGGCTGAATTCAGATGGATGATCACTTCCTTGCTCCTGCTGACAACGCTGTTTCTGATACAAGCCAGGATGCCATTGGCCTTCTTGGCCACCTGGGCACACTGCTGGCTCATGTCCAGTCAAGTGCAGACCAACACCCCAGTTCCATTTCCTCTATTCAGTTTTCCAGCCTCTCTGCACCAAGCCTGCAGTGTTGCCTGGGATTGTTGTGGCCAAAGTGCAGGACCCAGCATTTGGTGTTGTTGAACCTCATCCCATTGGCTTCAGTGCAGTGATCCAGTCTGTCCAGATTTCTCTGTAGGGCCTTCCTATCCCCAGTGAGATCAACACTTCCAGCCAACTTCGTGTCACCTGCAATATTACTGAAGATGCACTCAATGCCCTCATTTAAATCATCAATAATGATATTGAACAGGACAGGCCTTGATATCTCCCCCAGGGAACACTACTCATGACTGGTTACCCGCTGGACCTCCATTCACCATCACTCTCTAGCCCCAACTATCCAGCCAGTTCACTACAGCAAAGAATGTATCTGCTGAAGCCATGGGCTGCCAGTTTTTCCAGGAGAATACAGTGGGAGACAGTGTCAAAGGTTTTGCCTACATCTAGGAGGTCTATGTCAACAATGTTTCAGTCATTCACCAGGTGAATCATTTAGTCACAGAAGGACATTAGGTTGGTCAAGCAGGACTTGCCCTTCATGACCCTATGCTGGCTAGGCCTGATTCCCCAGCTGTTGCACACATGCTGTGAAATCTCCCTCAATATTATCTGCTCCATAACCTCACAGGTATGTAACCTCACAACTTTTCCTGTGTTGTATGATCTCCTGTTCAAAAGGAATGAATGAGAAATGATAAGGGAGAATATTACCTATATCCTTTTCATATCAGCTGGTAAATACAAGCTTACTCATCCAAGAAAATGTTTAGGACAGTTGAACTATTTTAATTTCTGTCTGTTGCCTGTCTAACACCACACCAGTAATGGCAAGTACATGTTAAAGTATAAATGATAGCAAATCTGCTGGATGCTAATCAATTCCTTTCTGCTTTGAGATATTTTGATAGATTTGTGTTCAAATATTATTATTTGGGATACAGCAGACATCATTTCTCTCATGCAGACTCTATCAAAGAGACAAGGATAGAAAAAGTGAGTATACTTGCTGCTCTGCTGACTATATCAGCAGAAAGGCAGATTGAATCAGTACTGCAGAATTTGGCAATGTGTTCTTAAAATTATAAATAATGATACATTTTGAATGGTAAATTTCAGTGAACAGAGCTCTTAAACTCAGAGAAGCACTCTTCATATTCCCAAACAATATAATTTTTGAACACACTTCCCAATACAGAACATTTTCACATGCCCCTCCCAGATACGTCCTGTAAATCAGTATAGATAATGTGATTTAAATTTTGGCAACTTTCCAGTAATGCTACACAGCTCATTGCTGAAGAATATAAATTATAAATTGAATGGGAGATACTATTTTTTGGAGCTTATTACTTTCTACCACTGCTAGATGTATTCACAGATTCCAGCCAATATTTTTACTTTCACAGCAGGAGGAACTAGTTTGAATTTGTCACCCTCATTGGTCCTTTTATCCATCCTATCAGAAATTTAGGTAGCTGAAAATTAGAGCAACATGGAGCTCCAGGAATCAGTAGCTAGATATTTTTTCCTTTTCTCTGGATATACATGCAGCTGTGTTGCTTGGATTTCAGATAAAACCATGTAGAAATGCTCTCACCAGGGAACTGGTTCAAGAAAGAGGCAGTGGAGAAGTCTTCTCTCAGCAAAGTATTTTCTTATTGCTGTTTCTGGGGAAGTTTGGTTTATCAACTAGGACACAAATATGTCAGGGTAGTTTGATTTCCAAAGCAAGTTCACAGTGCTAGAAGGAAATCAGATGGTTAGAGGTGTTGATCTGAGTTTTTTCCAGAGCATCCAAGAAAAATTCTTTTATCCCAATAACTGAGAGAAGACAGATCTTTTAGAATGAGCAATAGCTGTTAAGCTTTGCTATTACCCACATGCCTTATCTCAAACCAAGTTTATTTGTAAAGCTCTATCACATTTTATATTGACAGTATATTGATAGAACTGCCATTGAACTGATCATAATTGAACCCCTGACGTCCTAATCTACTGTTGAATTTCCTAATACTTAGAAATTCTACAGCTCCTAAATTTAATCATGACAAACTCAGCATGAGTTGAAACAAAAATATCAGAGACTGAAACAAAAATATCAGTCTGGTCAGTCGAAAAATTCAAAGGTTTCAGCCTTGCTTGAGGCCTCTACGTGGGGGCTTAGGGTTATAACTAAAAGCCCAGAGAGCCTGTGTTTGTAATTTTCTTACTGATATACAGCCATTCTGCTAATGAAATAATAACTGTGGTGACATTTATTTGATAATAATATTTGATGATAGTACTGAGAGAAAACAGAGTGTATGGATTCTTATTTACACTCCGCATAGCTTCACAATACCATTCACCAAAGAGAAATATCTTTACAAAGAGAAATATCTTACAGGCAAGAGCAACCACATTTTTACACTCTTGCCCCAGAGGAGTTTTTCCTTAAATGCATATTTACTTACAGAGATAAAGTTCAATGGTAATAGTTATTTCACAAATATTGTCCCACAGTTTATGATTATTAAAGGCAGCTAGTCAGCAGAGGGCACTGAAGGGAGTATTATAATAGATTCTGTTGATATAATCACCACTGCCACTGATTCCTGGTGGCTTGAGGCTCAGTATAAATGAATGTCTGAAGCCCTTTTTATTTTATTGACATTGTTGTTTGTCTAATAAGAAAGCCATTTACTTGATGTGTGTGATGAGGTTGCTTGATAGATATTATTGCTTACTTTTTTCATATTCAGTGTTTTGGCTTTTATAGTAATACTAGAGAAACACATCTTATCCTTTTATTCCTTTTATTTTGTTGTGTCTGAGAAAATTATCTTTGGCATTCTTCACCTTTTCTATCTAAATAATTGCTGTTGTTTAACTGTATGCCTACACACTACCACGTGATTCCATTCGCTTTTAAATATTGGAATATTTCATCAGAGAGCTCTGTGATTGCTAACCATTGCTGAACACCATGAATAGTACCTCTTTTCCTTTACTTACTGACAGAAACTGTAACATTGGTTCAGAACAATAGTATGTGATTTCACTCATATTATCATTTTAATGTGTTATAGACTGGTATTACACCGAAAGCACAAGTATGATATTCCAGTATTTATACTGGTATGCACTGTGGTAATTCTTAGTAATTCAATTGAATATTCAAATTTTTTTTTGTATTTTTCATTTCAGGGACCTAATTTGCTTCCTGTAATATTTATCATTAATCATATTGTATGATTATCTTTTCCTTTTAGATGGGCTATTCATTTCATTTTCTACAAGTTATGAAAACTACCTTTAAAGCCTTGTTAGGTTGTGGTATTGCATGGTATCGCATGTGTTATGACTAGTATATTTAGTGATGGGCTTATCAGTGATGTAATAACTCATCCTCACTGATGATTGAGATTACTATTAGTAATGTAACTGTACCTGAAGTTGAACATTTCTGCAACACTTATTTTATCTCTTGTCCATCATTATTAGAGAAGACAGGTTTTTGAGCAGAAAACATTTGTGGTTCTTGATGTGCAAAAAACTACCCATAATGAAAATATCACAGTTCTTTAGATTTTAATCCTCTACAGAATTACCTATAGAAATTCTATTCCTCCCTTTCTTAAGCAAGTGCAATATTTTTACAGCTACTTTATCTATGCTTATAATTCTCTGAAATGGTAGGGGGATAATGAGGAAGTTTGTGTAACTCAGGGCAAATGAAGCTTCCACCACCTGGGATGAATGAACTCTCTGCAGTGACAAATGTTTGATGCTGCCTGACTGGGAAACAACTCCACCAAACACACCCTAGGATCCTGTAGACACAAGCTGAACATGAGCCAGCATTAGACATAGGTTGCAAAGCAGACCAACAGCATCCTTGGCAGTACTGATACAAGGAGAGCAATGAGACCAAGGGAAATGCTCTCACTTCTCTACCTAGTATTTCTTAGACTGTGCCTGGAAAAATGTTTCAGATTTTGGTTTGCTAAATACAAGAAAGATGTTGATAAGTCTGGAGCTGTTCAGAAGGCTGGTGTGCATGATTTATGAACCTAAGGGAAGAGAAGTAGTACTAAGAATGGAAATGTGCACGTAGTGAACTGAATACAATCCCTATGGCCATGAAAGTTTAAATTTCTCAACAACTGTGGAATTTTCCTCTTCTCTCACATTAACATAATTTTGAGGCATTAACAACATTCTAAAATCATTTGGCTTATAATCTCAGCTCTATGTATATTTTTAAAATTTATTATTTTCAGAATATTAAGTCGCCATTTCCTTGAGTATCAAAAGGAGAAAATTCTGTAGGAAACACATAATTTTGAAAGTGATGAAGAATGAGATGAATGGCAAAATATTTTTCACTACTTCTAGTGGTGTCCATGATTTTTTAAAATGTTATCCTTCTTTTATCAAGAAAAGGTTATCATTGTAAGATACAACAGACAGATGTGGTAAAACAAACACATAATATTATAAATTTATTTCTGCAATTAACTTGCCAGTGCTTAATCATAATTCAGATATTAAGTAAATCCATTTTAAAAACACTTCTATGTTTATATATCTATGTGGTTATATAATACACATTAGGACAAGCTTAAAATTATCCAATTTTACTTTTCTAAGTGAAACACTGTATAAAATTCATGCTCCTAGACCATATCAACACGTTAAGAGATTTGCTAGCACTCATAATGGACAAATTCCTAGGAAAGATCATTTTCTTGTCTTAAAATTGTGGAAGAGGATATCTGTAGGAAAAATAAAATTATCCACTAAGAAAAAGCACTTTGTTCTCTAAGGTAAAAAATGAGTATATGGCGCACTAGACTATTGGTCTTTGTCTTAGAGAAATATACTCACACCATCCCACTAGGAGCAACTTATTTTGATAAATGAAAGCATATTTGGGAAGAAATTTCTGGAATATGTAGATAAGGCTTCAAATGATCTTGAAAGAGGAGATGCATGAGGATAACTTTGGAAATGTGAAGAACCACACTAAAACTGATCACTGGAGTCTGATTTTAGATTCTGATTTCTGGTAAGGATGCAAATATTGTTACTTGCACATCAAAACATAATCAGAGTTGTACTGCATTTGAGTTTTCCGGTCTGTATTCATACTTATGAGTGGCATACAGTTTTCCAAATTGAGTCTCTGGTTTACAATGCTGTTTAAATGTCTTCTGCATTTGTGTAGGAACTCTTAATTTATTTGCATAATAATTTTGTTAATCAGCAAACTTTCGATTAAAACAGCATTTACAATATTAAGTAAAAGCAATACTAGCGTAAAAATCTGTAAGCAAAATTTGTTATTAAACTCTTTGATTTGCCATTTATATTTAAATCAGTTTAATGTAAGCACTATGAGACTTTAAATAGTGCAATTAAAATTCATTATGTATGACAAATAATGCCATTTCTAATGAGATTTTTCAAGGAATAAAGTTATTTGGTTGAATACAAATCTAAATTGTTCTAGACACAATAAAAGCCACTGCCAAGGTGTGCACACAAGAGACAAGTTATGTCTGACACTATTGGATGTGGCAATAGTGGGCAAAGCATGAGAAAACTGCTGCCTTGCCATCTGAGGAGGTGGAGATAGCCTGGTAAGCTCTCAGGATGTCAACATTGATGTTGATGACACAGTGAAACCTCCCAACCTAAGACTATGCCAAGGCCTGCAGCCACACTTATCAAGATTTTTCCTTTGGTATTTGTTACTTCTAATGACATAGGACATATTAAGAATAACTACGTGTTTTACACTGTGCCCTGATCCAATTATTGTGCCTTATGTTAAAAATAACAGTAACGAATGAAACTAATTCTTCATAGGGTCACTCTCCTACAGTATTGCAAAGTAAGGAACAGCAAGTTAAATATGGCAAGCCTGCCTTTCTCTGTAAGTACCAAGGACATAATGCCTTCTGGGGTCTGTGACTTAGTACATATTTTAAGATCCAGTCTCTCCTTACTCTTTGCAAACATTTGGAACTTGTTTAGTATCTCCACAATGCTTTATGATGTGGACATTTGGATTTGAACTTCTGTTTCAATTATGTATCACTTGTTTGGTGACATTTTCATAAATGAATTTATGGGTTGCTTACACATGCTTACAAACATTTCTATATGCAAGCACATGCATTCATACTGTGGGCATCTCATACTAATTTTATGAAGATATTTTAGGAGTCACAGGAGTATCAATTTTGCTGATGGGCGCTTGAAAGAAAACAAGACATCCATAAAGTTGTTGAAACTTAAAGCCCAATATTTTAAGGATGTTAAAAAAAAAAAATAAATAAAAAAAAATAATAAAAATTAGGATTTTTAGGATTAGTGTTATAATATCCCTCAAAGTCAGTTCAAAGTCATTTTAGATGGCAGTTAGAGACCATTATTACAAACACAATTGAACTGATGTTTTACAGAAACAGAAGGTAAAGATTAAGGTATATTTAACAGGGACATCCTTCTCATTAAGATAATTCTACCTGTCCTTTTAAACTATAGATAAGAAGAACAAATTCTTGTTCCCTTTCCTGCAAGTTTTGTCTCAGAAGTAAAATGGGATTTTCAATAGTCTTAAAGTGAATAAATATACACAGTTGAGGAGATACATGCAGTAGGGTAGACTATTAAATTCCACTAAATGATGGAGTAATTTCAGTTACTCAGGACATTAAAAATATATTTTCACATAGACCAGAATGATATTCTGTTTCAGACAACAGAATGAAGAATTTTGATAATAACTAACATAGAGCTTGAAGGCATAAAGTGGAGCTGTCTTTCTTTTCTTTTTTTTTTTTTCCCCTTACAGAATTAATACAAGAATAAATGTGCTTGTTTTGCATACAGAATTAATTTCTACTGAATGAACCGGTGTGGTGGCTACCAGGATGCAGAGCTAAACTCTGCAACAATCACCCTCTCTCTCTTCTTCTCGAAGGAAGAGGGGGAGAAAATAGAATGGAAAAGGGCTCATGGGTGGAGACAAGGACAGGGAGATAACTCATAAATTACTGTCACGGGAAAATATACCCAGTGTAGGGTGATTAATATAATTTATTGCCAACTGCTAACAGATGAGAGCAGAGAGAATTAAAAGCATATTATAATCTCCTTCCCACCATCTACCTTCCTCTTCCTTTCTCCCTCTCAGGTGGTTCTAGGAAACAGAATGGGGGCTGTGCTCCGTCCATGACACTTTTTCTCTGCCACTCCTCCATGGTCACTCTCTGCCCCTGCTGCACGTGGGTCCTCCATCCACACCTCCTGTCCTTCCTGAGCTGATCCCACACGAGTTTCCCACAGGCTGTAGCTCTTCAAGCACTGCTCCAACACTACTTCGTACTGCAGGACCCACCCTTCAGAGATTGCTCTGGCATGGGGCCTCAGAGGTAGCAGCTCCCCCAGCCCTCCTGCTTCACTGTGGGCTGCTCTCCATGGGCTGCAGCTTTGGCCCAGGCTGGTATTGCAGAGGCTTTCCATGGGCTGCAGTCCCTTTGGACAGGATAGAAATTAAATAATTCTTTAAGATGATGCAGTTCAAACTGATACTAAGAGAAACAGTAAAAAGGCTAGTTAATACTTAAGTGGAGTGTTTAAATCCATTTGTGCTTTGCTACATCCTTTGAATGCATCTACATGTTTCCAACCTGTTTTTGTTAGAAGTAGTAACAGCAGTGGTAAGCGCATCCTAAGTAAAATGAAAAGTACTTGAAAAGCACTCAGTCTATATGTTGCTGCTGTGTCAACAGGAGAATAACCCACTTCAGAAATAAATCCTGATCACTCTGAGTGCAGGGCAACACTTTTTAAAATGATAATTTATACCAAGGTTTCAAATTAGTATTTATGTGTTGCTAATCTAAGACATGATAATTCTAAATTCTTTATTTTTCCAACTAATGAATGATAGCCCTAGAATTTGCTTCATTTTGTTTTTGACTAAGACATAACTTTAAAAAGTATTCCAGATTATAATTACAGCTGAACAAAGTGTTCCCAGGGTAAATAGTCTGTAACTAGTGCAAATTACCTTATGCATATATTTTATTTTAGGACTCCTTATTTGGTTCCTCAACAGGTAATGGCATTCTGAATAATTGCCAGTGCTATCTGCGTGATGCAGTATAATTTTCTTCTGGAGGCTGAGTGTTTATTTATACCAGTATGCCTGATCTTCCATAAGGAACTTCTATCCAGGCATAGTAATCAGTCTTGGTGTTGACAGAAAAGTGCTCTGCTCTGCAATATTTAGGAGATAAAGAAACTAAATTAACCCTCTAGTACACTGTCTTTATAGTCTGATTAAAAGTCTGAATAAATGACTGTATATATGGAAAAGGAATCCAGTCCCCTTTAAAAAAATATTTTCTATATATTTCACTGAATCATAACTTATTAAGTACGCTTATTCATGAAGAGCTCAAATAGAGAAATTAAAAATTTTATTTCACATTGCACCCATTTTCACAACAAAATTGAATGCAGTAGATGAACTTAAACAAACTGTTAACTGCTTTTACCTTCAAATGCTTTAATATCATCCATTAATTTTTGCAGATATTTTGCTAATAATTTCTCCAAATCCATCGGCTGTGATTTTATTGACTTGAAAGAATTGGAGCACATTATTTAAAGGTTTTAAAAGATGCATTCGTTGAATACATTAGTTTTATTTATTTATTAAGGAACAAATCAAAATTCATAATCACTTTTTTGAAAACAGTAGCAATTCTTCGCCAATGACCTAAAGACAGCAATACTCATCACTATTTATGTTATAATGTTATCAGTATGCAATAAGGTTGTTTGAAGCCTTTTTAATGGGTTGAGTGAAATATTTGTTTCACAAAACTTGCTTAAGAAAATAATGGCAGGCCAGAAAAATATTTTATAGTAATATATTTGATACAGCATTCTCCGTTAAAAATTAGGTTTCGGTAGGCAGTGGGCAAGGCCCCAAGTACCAAAGTTTGAAGTGCATTAGGAAGACACTAAGAGTCCTGCAAGGAGCCAGGAGCTGGGCTTCATGATACTTGTGATTCCGCCCGAACTTGGGATATTCTGTGATTCTAGTATTCTATGAGTCTAGGACTAATTATTAAGCATTTTGGTATTGTTCCATTCTCTCATTCTTACCCCATTTAATATTCAAAAAACTTCAACAAGTATTCATTTCTCACTTGCATGATATGCAGCTCTTCAATATTGTGAATGAGCAATACATAATATAACAGAATTTAAAAGAAATACTGCTGTAGCATGGAAGTATTTCATGGGTTCATCTACAAAGCTTCTACATAACCATATTATCACGTTACTTTCAGGAAGCTTTTTCACAGAAATTTCAGACATAGTGTACCGAATCATCTCAAGTTTGATTAGCTAGAGGACAGGATGAACTGTAAGCCACAAGAGGCTGAGCTAGAAGCACCTACAGAAACTATAGAATGTGAGTAAGATATATTTTGTCTTTCCTTATTTGATTCCCTGGTTATGACAGTGCTATTAAGGTACCAACTGGAAAGGAGAAAGAGAGTGACAACATGTAATGAAAATAATGAGTAGCAGTGGCAGGCTGAGAGATGGGGAGATGTAATTGGAAGGAGGGGAAAACTACCAAAAGCAAAGTGAAAAATGAAATCAGTATTAAAGAAAGGTAGCCCGTCTTTTCAAGACCTTTTAATAAATTTATATCTTGTGAGTCGGCTTAACTTCCAGCAAATATTCCCTTGCAAGTTTGATATGAAACACATTTTAATATGTCAGCATAAAATCTGTGTCATATTTTTAGAGCATTTTTAGCATTTACATTAGCTGGAACATTCAGTAGAACCATCTGATCTACTTATATGTGAATTTATCTGTCTGAAAACCAAGCATAGTATTTTGTTATAACCACAGAATCACAGAATTGTAGGGGATGGAAGGGACCTCTAGAAAACATCGAGTCCAGTCCCAGGCAAATAATCTTATTCTATCATCACAGAATTTGAAATAGACTTTTGATTCAGAAAAGACTTTACTTTTCAGTAACAGATAAGCAACAAAAGAAAGCAATGGTATACTGCATGAGCAACAGCCAGGCATTCAGGCAAGGCAAAATATACAGTACTCATGGGTAAATCAAGTGCCTGTTTTTATACTGAAATTCAACAATTTTAGGAGTAAAAATATGGCCTTCATTCCAACAGATCCTGGTTGTTCCTTTGACAATTCCTATCTCATAAATAAGGATTTGATTTTGGTTCATTTATCACTGCATTTATTTTCTGAATAATTTTAATACCTAATCCTTCTTTGAAGTACAGTTACCAGAAATGGACACTAAATAAATGGTGATTTCTACTGTATAAGTTGCAAACGAGGGCAAAATTCCCTTTCAATTTTTCTTTGATATGTCCTAGTTTATCTGTGAAATAATAGAATTACATGCTCTTGCCAAAAATTCACACTCAATACACTGACATGGCTGCTATACACCTACTGAATTGATTGCTTTCCAAAGCAATGGATGGTAGATCCATCATTCTAAAATAGGATAAAAAAATATTGAAAGGCTTAAGTTGAAAGCAACCATTAAAATCATCTAGTTCCAACCCAACTTCTATGGGCAGCCTTGCCACCCACTAGATAAGGCTACCCAAGGCCTCACCCAATTTGGCCTTAAATACCCTCCAAGGATGGGGTGTCTACAGCTTCTCTGGGCAGCTTATTCCAGTGACTCACCACTATCTGAGTGAAGATTTTTCTCCTAACATCTAACCTAAATCTTCCCTTCTTGTTGAAAATCACTCCCCCTTGTCCTATTGCTATCAAACCAAGTAAAAAGTGAGTCTCCTTCTTTCCAATAAGCTCCCTTTAAGCACTGGAGGGCCACAGTGAGGTCTCCTTGGAGGCTTCTCTTCATGATATACAAGCCTAGCTTTCTCATCCTTTCTTCATAAGAGATATGTTTAGCCCTTTGTTCATTTTCATAGCCTTCCTCTGAACCAGCTACAGCAGCATTGCATCTCTCTTCTGCTCTGTGGCCCCAGGCCTCGATGCAGTATTCCAAATGGTGCCTCACAAGGACAGAGTGGAACAATCACCTCCCTCTCCCTGCTGGCCACACTTCTTTCAGTGCATTCTGGGATATGGTTAGTCTTTTAAGCTTCAAATGAACACTGCTGGCTCATGCTCAGCTTTTCATCCACCAGGACCCCCAAGAAATTCTCTGCAGGACTGCTCTCAATGAGTTCTTCTCCCAGTCTGCACACATATTTGTGTTGCTTCAACTCAAGTGCAACGCCTTGCTTTAGGCCTTATTGAACTGGACTAGGTTTGTTTGGACCTGTTTCTCAAGCTTATCTAGATCCCCCTAAATAGCATCTCTTTCTTCTACTGTGTTGATTATACCACTCAGCTTGATGTCAACAGCAGACTTGCTGAGGGTATACTTGATCCCTCTGTCAGTGTTGATACTAAAGATGTTGAAGAGCACCAGTCCTAAGATGGACCTGGGGGACAACACCTGTGACTGGCTTCCACGTGAATGTAGAGCTACTGATATGTTTAAACCCTCTGGCTCTGACCATCCAACCGACTCTTTATTCACTGAATATTCAAGCCTTCAAATCGATATCTCTTCAATATAGAGTTAGGGATGTGGTGCAGGATCATTTCAAAAGCCTTGCCCAAGTCCAGATAGATGATATTAATTGCCCTTCCTTTATCCACTGATGACGTCATTCCGTTGTAGAAAGCCACCAGATTGGTCAGGCATCATCTGCTCTTCATGAAGGTGTGCTGTATGTCTCAGATCCCCCCCCTGTCTCATACATTCCTTCACATATCTTCCAGGAAGATCTGTTCCATGATCTTCACAGGCACATAGAATCATAGAATCATAGAATCACTAAGGTTGGAAAAGACCTAAAAGATCACCCAGTCCAACCGTTCACCTATTCCCAATAGCTCCTACTAAACCATGTCCCTCAACGCAACATCCAGTCTTTCCTTGAACACCCCCAGGGTCGGTGATTCCACCACCTCCCTGGGCAGTCCATTCCAGTGCCTGACCACCCTTTCTGAAAAGTAATACTTCCTCATGTCCAGCCTGAATTTCCCCTGGCGTAGCTTGAAACCATTCCCCCTGGTCCTATCACTAATGACACGAGAGAAGAGGCCGACCCCCAGCTCACTACAACCTCCCTTCAGGAAGTTATAGAGAGCAATCAGGTCTCCCCTGAGCCTCCTCTTCTCCAGGCTGAACATTCCCAGCTCCTTCAGCCTCTCCTCATATGGCCTGTGCTCCAGACCCCTCACCAGCTTCGTTGCCCTTCTTTGAACATGCTCCAGGGCCTCAATATCTTTCTTGCAGTGAGGGGCCCAAAGATGTAAGTATTTCTGGCCTGTAGCTCCCTGGGACTTCCCCGGTGAGCACCAGATCGGTAATGCTTCACTTCTGTCTGGTCTATTCTTGGATCAGGACATTATCTTCAACGGACTCCAGGAGTCTCCTGAACTACTTGCAGCTCACCGTGTTGTTTTCCCACTAGATATTTGGGTGGCTGAAAGCCCCCATCTGGATGAGAGCCTGTAGGCATTCTTGCTGCTCTTGCAGCTGAAGCAAGAAGAACTCATCAATAGGCTCAGATGCCTGTAGTATAGTTCAGTCACCAGATGCCATGCAATGCTCTGGTCCCTAATTGTAACCTAAAAGCTCTCACCCTGGTGTCTCGCTCCAATTTATAGGAGGGAGAGGAGGTTCTTTTATTATCTATATACCTGTGAGATTGAGAAACAACGGTTCAAATGTTGGTCCAACCAGTTTATTACAAATCTTAATGAGGGAAATGGGGAAGGGGAGGATGGACTCTATTATGATTAGGGTAATGGGGAAGGGAAGGAGGGCGATAGCAAAGATAGAAGAGAAGAAGCAAGGAGTCTTGATAGGCAGCAAGAGGGACATAGTCACCACCCTGGATCCAGCGAGGTTCGTAGTCTTTGATCCTCAGTAGTGGTGGGTCGTCAGGCAGAGTTGTTCTATTGACGACGACGATCAAGGACGACCATGGCGATGATGGCCCTTTTTCAATGCTTCAAAGTGGTTGAGTCAGCTGTCTTTGGAGTGACAGCTCAAATCCAAAGTGGTCAAGTCAGCTCTCCTTTGAGTGACAGCTCAAACCCAAGGTGGTTGAGTCAGTTCTCCTTGCGGTGGCAGCTTCTGGCTCTGGGATCTCAGCAGGAACCTCTTTTGTTCTTATCTTTCTGGCCTTGCCAGCAGATAAGAGGAAGCAGGGAGGCACCAACTTGTATCTTGCCTTCACAGGATACAATGGTATCATCCCCCAGCCTTCCATAGCAAACAGGAGTTATTTGGTCACAGGCTAGGTCTTCTGCCAGTAAACAGTCCTGAGCACTATCTTCCGAAGGCAAACAGCTCCAAAGATGTAAAATTGTCCACACAGCAATGTTGATTGCCACACAACATCCATCACTTGCCTCCTCAATAAAATACCTCAGGAAGCAAGCTTTGAGCCAAAAAAAAACAAAGGATTCTCACACCTGGTCATGAATGTCTACAAGAGGGAGCTCTTCACAGTCTATCCGCTTCTCAAAATAAAGTGTAACACCCCTGATCCTCCCACCTTCCCTGTCTCTTTTAAAAAGCTCGTAGCCCTTGTTAGTAGTAGTAGTCCAGTTGCACGCTTCATCCCACAGTGTTTTTGTGATAGCAATTAGGCCAGTTTTCTAATTTCATCATAGTTTCCAACTCCTTCTGTTTATTTCCCATGCTGCATGCAATGATGTAGAGGCAATTCAGCTGGGCTATTGGCTGCATTACCTTCTTGGAGGAGCCATCTCAAGTACCTCTTAGCCAAAACTGAGGTTCCCCTCTTACTTCCTAAAATGACAGTGCTCCCTGGCTCAAACATATGTCAGAGAAAAGTGCATATACAGCCCACTGTTATGACAAATTACATCACAGAGCTTCCCACATTTGGGGAAATTGCAAGTGTCAGCAAACTAGGAATACAAGGAACTCCTGGGAAAAGCACCTGTCTGATCATTGTGTCTCGCCTGCCACATAGGCATGATAATGTGATTAAATAAGGCACAAAATAACAACTTCTGGCAGGAGCACAAGTCTATTTTTGATAAAATAAACTACTGAAAAACAGGTAAATGACAGGCAAATTTCTTCTGAACCAGACCAGATTTTTGCTGTGGCTTGGATTTTGTTTGTGTTTCTTACAGAGACATCTGTGTAAAGTATAAAGGAATGCTAAATGTCACTCTCAGTGACCTTTTATTAGGCAAGAAGTGGGACTAAGTTGCAAACATCCAGGATTTAGTAGTGTTTGATTTGTATTGCTTTCCTCTATTCTCTGCTTTTTATCTAGCATGAGTTGCCAAAAAAATTAAGAGGATTAGGAAGTACCTGGCATTCTTCTTCTAGAAGGTAAGATTTTATTCCATTTGACGATTATTAAAACTAGCAAAAGAATAGAAATATTGTATAATCATTTATTAAACTGAATGACATAACAAGATAAAAATAATAATATCCTCAGGAAATTTAATTGTGTTGACTCAATATGGTTTATCTGTGAAATACTCTGTTCCGTATATTAAGATTTTACTTCATATTTTACAGCAAAATATTCTAATTAAGTTTGTTCAGTTCCTGATCTCAAAACATACTTAATTTTTGTGATAGGGATGATAAGATTTAATTGAATGGAGCAGTCAGACCCAGAAAATCTTAATGATAAAGTTTAAAAGTGTTGAGAATTACATGATGCCTGTGTAATTATCATGTATCCTAAGAAGGATTTATAAATTTACTTATACATCTCTCTGGATTCAGGAATTAATAAAAAGACAATAACATTTTTTTTATAGTTTGGTCTTAAAATTCAAAATAAATCCTTTTGAAATATCAAAATTTACCAACTGGGAAATGTAGCTATGCTACGTGGGAGCAGCTGAAGTCTAATACTAGGGAAAGTTGTTCAGAATGATTATCAGAATGAAAAAATGAAGAGCTGACCTGTTTCAAGGCGGAATAAAGGATCACAACATCACAGATCTAAGTACTGTACAAACACAGAGAAACTGTGTGACAGAACCAAGAAGCTGAACACAACTGCAACCACAAGCTATTAATAGATGTTACCTTCTGGAAATGCACAGTGGAGATTCAGGGGTAAACACACGTATTTTTTTTAACTTGTGAAAATTCATGCAAATGCACAAGAATAATTCTGTTTTTTAATGACTTCAATAGTTAAATAAAATGAAAAAAAAAAGTCATAAAAAAATGACATTGCTATTATAATTTGGGCTTTGTAAGCTAATATAGACAAATCATAATAGAAGGGCTACTGCAAAAATAATGCCTCTTGTATTATCATTTTGGTCCACAGCATCAAAGGTGGATGTTGGTCCTACAGTAGTAGAGGTTGAACCTTCACACCAGTGGCCTGTTACATTTTGTTTCTATGTGACAGATGATAGCCAAGGATCAGTCAGACAAAATGGAATCTGACATGGAAGTGTGTATGAAGCAAAGGTGTGGAATTGAATTATTTCATGTGGAAAAACTAGCACCCATTGACATCCATCCATGCTTACTGAACATTTATGGAGATCAAACAGCAGATGTGAGCACAGTGAGAAAGTAATTGGTGTGTTTCAGCAGTGGTAACAGCAGTAGTGGATCACCTTCACTGTTGGCATGCAGGCCCTTGCTCATGACTGGTGTGAAAACTTCTTTGTTTTTTTTTTTGTTTGTTTGGTTGGTTGGTTGGTTGGTTTTTTGTTTTTTTTTGTTTTTTTTGTTTTTTGTTTTTTGTTTTTTTTGGCTCAAAGCTTGCTTCCTGAGGTTTTTCTTGTGATAAGACTCTGAGTGACTTGTCAAGGAGGCAAGTGATAGGTGCTAAACGTGTGACAATCGATATTGCTTTGGGAACATTTGAAAGCCCCTTCCCCCAGA